>NC_137163.1:38056347-38541415 GCF_951394435.1 Stenella coeruleoalba | reverse complement strand
CTTATTATTGAGGGCAGAAATTCTGTTTGGTTACAGTATTTTTCCCCCCAAGTTTTACTTCTCTAAGAAGAGCATAGGACAGTTAACACTTCAAAACATAGCTTAAACAAAGCCCATTTTGGAATGCCAAGCTGTCACAGAGTTATTTTATCTCTCTGATATAACACTACAATAACATTATTTTGTACTTGATACAAACACAAGAACACCAGGTTCTATCATTTTTGCCCTTGGTTTTTGAAGGTGGAATTTAGAGGGAAAATGCATTTAGATATGAAATATTGAAATCTATCAAAAGTATATAGAATTATTTAACATACAACAGGGCTGCTTGTTTCCTTAGAAGTGACATCAGGTAGATTAGCGAACTGAGCTGCCAAGACTGTATTTTAATGATCTCTAGGGTTTATCTCCTATTTAAAATGCTTTGTCATTTAGTCTGCATGTGTTAAATCACTGACTCTTGCTAAATTCTTCTTCAGATTTGTTTGTTTCCTACTGTTTGGTGTTAATCATTTGATCACTTTGGTGTGTGATAGGAGGAAGACAGTAGTTATGTAATTTTCACTGAACAGTCTTCCCTAAGTTATTAAATATATTTATTCTATATCTTATCTGTCATCAGCTGCAGATTGTGAATGCCCTGATAGAAACTTTGAATTCAGGGCTCCTGCGTTACTCAGCTCTTCCTCAGTAATGCAGGGATAACAGACAACCCCCAATCTCTATGGCTTGCAACCACTAAGATTTATGTCATGTGTGTGTGTGTGTGTGTGTGTATATATATATATATATATATATATATACACACACACACATATATACATATATGACATATATATGTGTGTGTGTATATATATATATATATAAAGTCAGTAGTGCCTTTGTTTCTGCCTCAGTTATCTCTTTCACTCCAGGATCCAGGCTGAAGGAGAAACCCCCACCTGGAACATGCCATCCTTGTGGCTGAAACATAAAGGGCTCTTAGTGACAGTCAAAACTTGCAATGGCTCTTAAAGTTCCTGCTCAGCTGTGACAACACACACTGGTCATTCACATTCCATTGGCCAGAGTGAGTCTCATGGGCAAGCCCAGTGTCACTGTGTTCCAAGAGAGACCCTGCAGTTCACAAGGCAGTTGATGGGCATGTGTCCTTCTTTTATAGAGAAGGGTAGAGAAAATAGTAGAATATAACATAGATGTAAGTTTAGGTAGGGCCAATGGCATCTTTTTCTATAGTGGCCTCTTCTGATGCTACTCAGAAAAGTCCCTTCCCTGCTCCTCTCACCTTCTGCAAATCCCTCAGGGCCAGCAGAGATGCTTTTGCCTACTTGCCTACATAATGGCTGAACCTGCAGTGATTGTGAGTTCTACATAGCAGCCACTATATGCATATGGCTATTTAAATTTAAATATAAATCAATTAAACTAAATGACATTAAAAATTCAGTTTCTGAGTCCCATTAGTCACATTTCAGGTGTTCGGTAGCCACATGTGTCTAACGGCTGCTGTGTTAGCCCAGATGCAGAACCTTTCCGACATTGCAAAGAAGTCTGTAAGTATGTATTTGTTATGTTTCATGTTCCTGTCTCTGACATTGTTTTTTTGTGGTACTGCTATCAGCTTCCAAACCTATCTCTTCTTTTTGATTTGTTGTCTCTTACAGTTTATAGGTTTAAGCACTAGATTTAGAATTTTCTATAAAGTAAGGGTAACTAGGCTCTAAGAGCAGAAGAGCTTTCTTATGTTCAAGTATCTGAGTTTTCGTGCTTGGAAGTTATATTTCTATTCTAACTGCCCCAGGACCTTTTTGGCTTGGTTATTCTGGTGCACCTGTGCTCTGGGTGGTCAGAGAGTCAGACTCTTGAGTTATTGCAGGAGAAGCGCTATCAAGCTTTAAAGGTAAATTGCACTTTTATGGAAACGCTGTAGGCCCAGTCAGTGGTCCCTTGTTTGGAGCAGTGCCATCTAAGGGAAGTTTATTGAGTGACTTCCTACACATATACCAAGCACTATGCTAGGCCCAGGAGATACAAACAAAAGTGAACATGGCCCCAAACCCTGAGGAGTTCACAGTTTAGGTGGTAGAGAGAGTCATAAATAAACCGTCTCATCGTCTAGTGCCCAGGTATGAACTTTCCTCTGAAAGTCTAGAGGAGAGTGGTGCATGAACCAGCCTTCCTGGAGGTGGAGGGAGGGGGATGAGACAAGAGGCCAGAGGCCTTGGGAATGCTCCCTAAAGTAGTGACTCTTTTTTTTTTTTCTGTCTATTTCTTTTATTTTTACTTTTTAATTGGAGTATAGTTGATTTACAATGTTATGTTAGTTTCAGGCGTACAGCAAAGTGAATCAGTTATACATCGGCATATATTCATTCTTTTTTAGATTCTTTTCCCATATAGGTTATTACAGAATCCTGGAGTAGAGTTGGAGGGAGTGATTCTTAAATGGCATCCTGAGGGATAAATAGGTGTTAGTCACATCACAAAGTTAGGAGAATGGGGTCAACAAGACATGATGTACCTTAGCATGAAAAGATGCTGAGAAGTGGACTGGCATGGTGCAAGTGGGAACTTTTTTTTTTTTTGCGGTACGCGGGCCTCTCACTGTTATGACATCTCCCGTTGCAGAGCACAGGCTCCGGACGCGCAGGCTCAGCGGCCATGGCTCACGGGCCCAGCCGCTCCGCGGCATGTGGGATCCTCCCGGACTGGGGCACGAACCCACGTCCCCTGCATCGGCAGGCGGACTCTCAACCACTGCGCCACCAGGGAAGCCCAAGTGGGAACTTTTAAGTTTAGTATTGATAGGATTTAAAATAAAAGGGAACCTGTGTCTATAGAGATAGATAGGCTTTGACTGGTATGTTGAAGTGATGGGTAATCAGCAGAGGGGGCAGGGGGCAGGGGGATGGTGCCATCGGCTCATCTGACTTCTCAGCAGTTCAAGTTGTTCACCCTGGCAGCGTTGTGGCAGTTAAATTTGAGGGAGTTGGGCTGGAGGCTGGGACACTGGTGGTGGTGGGTAGAGGAGGAGGAATTCATAGCAGTCCAACAGAGAGATAACCAGGGCCTGATGTGAGCAGGTGTAACTGTGGTAGAGTAGAGGACCTGCTTTCAATCAACACTTAAGGGGTAAGATTATCAGTATTTGAGGACTGATGAGATCTGGAGGATGAAGGAGACAGAGGCATCAGAGGTGACGCTAAGCTTTCAGGAAAACATTAATTTGAACACTTCTTCCAAGTTCACGGTGATAGGTTTTGACCTATAGCTGCTACTAGTGTTTTGCATTGGCACCTGGTGTCTAGGTTAGGTTTTGGCTCCTTAGGACTCCATCACTCACATTTGTTAAAAGAACTTGAACCACACACTATAGTGAAGCTCTACCCTTGTATGACTTTAATTGTGCAGTGGCCTATGAAAATTTATAGAAATTTGGCTTCACTTCTAGTGGCTCCAATCCAGATGCCAAAATTACCCTGTTGCTGGGACACCTCTTGGGTGGACCATTGAATCTGTTATTCATTAGGAACAGCTGAAAACCATCAACAAAATTCCTGTGCTATGCCAACAATAACACCAGTCAAATTTCAAGGTAACTCCAGGTTTCAGAAAGTTATGAATCTCAAAGTCTGTCTCGCTGAACCCTTATTTGTATTTTTACACATATTTATCATGTGAAAAAGCTAGTGGCGTCCTTACTTTTCATAATTGTACATCGCTTTCTTTAGATTATAAATTAAATTCTGAGTTCCGAATGTTGGTGGAGACATGCTTATGGATCTGTAGTCAATCACATTAAAGTGAAAGTACAAATTCAGCCCGGATGGTGGAAGTCGGAGAGGAGCCAACCCAAAGAATCCATTGTGATGGGGTCCATATTGAAAGCAAGAATTCTCTCATATCTGCAGTGCATTTTAAAAGGATTCTCCAAGTAACAGTTACTATTTTAATGACATGTGTTAAGCTTCCAGAAGAACCCAGTTCTCTAGTTTGCAAAATTAAAGAAGTATGCCAAATCTATGTTGATACTTGGGTTTTACTGACATATTTCACGACTGCCTGGCTAAAGCCATACAACAGTAGGTGCCTGACACTTGATTTTAGATCGTTATGTTTAGCTACTGCGTCTGGCCTTTGCTGCTAAATATTTTTTTTCTTGTCACACTAACTACTCCATCAAATTGAATCTTCAGTGGTCTAGCAGGTTTTGAATGACTTCGTGCAAGCTGTGAAATCCTGTTCCCTCATCAGGAAGAGCTGGGCAAGTCTTGTGGTATGAGGAAATATGCCACATCTTTCTAAGTGAGACAGCAGGATTATAGGACAATTAGACAACATCTTCAGAATTTTTATCTGAAGAAGAGTGATAGGTTTGGCGATGAACATGTACTATAAAGCGAGAGGCATGGGAAGTTTCCACATTCTTTAAAAGGGTTTGGTACAAGGAAGAAAAGAAAACAAGCTGACTTTTTGTGGCTCTTGAGACGGGTTACATTAACCATTTGTTAAAAGTTGGATTTATGAAGATCGTTGGCTTCGAAGAACATTCTTTATAAACTGCCACCCTTTGTATGATGTCAGTGAAGGTTGTTTAGCAACATATCAAAATAGTTTTATGAAAAGATAAATATGTTTCTTTAAACCCAAGGGGAGCTTTCTAAAATGCATTTTTAAAAATAAATAATTGCTGTCATTCTGTGGGAAAGAGGCAAAAAAAGACATCTTTTCAAGCAATTTGTGATTTAATAGCAGCTGGTCAAGTGAGTTGAAAAACCTTAAGAGTCGTATATTTTTTGAATGCCTTTTCTCTTTCTTGGGAAACTGGCTAACCCCCAGAATCTTTCTCCCATAGCAAATGGCTCTGAAACTTTGATCTTTGCAAACCAGTTTGCCAGATGTAGTGGATAGAACATGTGTGACCTTTTGTGTGCCAATTCACCCTGGCTGATCGGAAACCATATGTTAACCTTGTATGACTTTTATTTGTAGGCATTACAGCAGAAGTTCTGGTGGTGACCTCTTTCGACGAACTGCAGAGAAGGGCCCCAGAAGCAAGAGGGAAGATTGTCGTTTACAATCAACCTTACACCAACTACTCGAGGGCAGTGCAGTACCGCGTCCAGGGGGCAGTGGAAGCTGCCAAAGTGGGGGCTTTGGCATCCCTCATTCGATCGGTGGCTTCCTTCTCCATCTACAGGTTGGTCATTATGTTCATTTGAAATGCTTTCAAAAACCAGGGATTTCCATCAAAGAGAAGCCCTTTTGAAATAAAAACAAACGCAGTCAAAAGAAAATACTGATTGTTCATGGAACTTTTCCCCCATTCTACATTTGTTCATTTGTTTGTAATATCTTTTTTTGGCCTTTTCAGGATTCCAAGCATCATTTGTGCATTCCTTTACAAAGCTTTCCACATCCATGATGATCCCATAACATTCTATATATAACCAGTGTATTTTATATATTTTCATTGGAGGGAGAACTGAATTCATGTCTGCATTTCATCAAAGATTCCTAAAGACTTCAGAGGCAGCCAGGCTTTTTTCCATTGTTGCTAGAGAAGTGAAATACAAATAAAGCAGGTTACATGATAGGGGCCATCTATGGTGTAGTGGAAAGAGTTGAGGCAGCAGAGGACCTTGGATGTACACCTGCTTCTGCTTCTGAAGAACCGTGAGGCCTTGGGAATGTTCTTCTTTTTTTTTAATTGAAGTATAGTTGATTTACAATATTATATTAGTTTCAGGTGTACAGCAAAATGATTCAGTATTTTTGCAGATTACACTCCATTATAAATTATTTCAAGATAATGGCTGTAATTCTCTGTGCTATACAATATATTCTTGTTCCATATTTATTTTATACATAGTAGTTTGTATCTGTTCATCTCATACCATCTTGGGAATGTTCTTAAAACTCTGCACCTCAGCATTCTTCTCTATTAATTGGTGATAATTAACAATAATACATTTACAAAACTATTTTAAGATTGAATGAGGTAAACTTATGAAAGATACTTGATATTTATGAAGGTCTATTTTGAGGGCAGCGTAAGTTTTGTCTTTTTCTTTGTATTTCTGATTGAGGTGATTGCAACATACTTTATTGATCCTCAGTTGTAGGAGGAAATTCGGCATTGCAGTGGATAAAAAGTCCAAAAATTGACCTGCAGACATTGGGCCTAGTTTAATAGCTACATATCGTAGTGTCACATATCAAGGATAAAATATTTGAGAAACATGGATAAAAGAAGCACCATTTTAGTGTTGTGGCCTGGTCTCTCTAAGATAGAAAAAAATGTAAAAATAATTGCAAATAGGGTTTATTTGAGTCTCAAGACTAGATCTTTAATATCTTTGTAAAGGAAGCATTCTTTATTCTGCACAATTGCTCTTTGGCGCTGGAGTCACAGCTGCTTGACCTTAAATAATTAGCACCCTACGCCCTTAAAAATAACTGAGGACATATCAGCAACTAGGAAACCCAGTCAGAGGAGTTGTCCAAAAGGGCAGAGAAAAGGAAAGGGACATTTTTCTTTTATGGGGATAAGGTATCATCCCAGGGGAGGAAGATGGGGCATGCTAAAACCACTTGTTAGGAGTTTTATGAGAGAAAACCTAGTTACACTGATGTTACAGTGCTAAAAATAATGCTCTTTGTAGAGTCTTTAAAGTTTTGGTGACTAGTGAAATAATGATTGGACCATATTCTTTCGGATGGTTACTTTTCCCAGGAGGGAAGTCCTGAAATGGCTAGCTTACTTCCCAGAATACCTCAGTCACCCCTTAGAATAACACAGCAACCTGTGGCCATTCACCATGATTTCACTGGTCCTGAGATCGAAATTATGGAGCTTCTCTGTTGCTTTGTGAAACTGGGTGAATGCCAGAAATATTCATTTAACAACTACTACTCATAAGACTAATAAACTCCCAGATGACTTAATGCACAGCAATCTGCCAGGGTTCATTGACATTTTTTTCCTGGTATAATGAAGACATCTGGAAGCCCAGGCTGTAACCTAGGAGCACCAGAAGAATTTCGTCCAGCAAAGGACTTAGAAATCTGTCGTTAGCCTTTAAGGTTTAGGGTTGCCAACATGTAGTGTGCATTCAAGACATTTTTCTTAATATTTACAGATCCAGACTGATGATAAGTTTTTCATTGATTTGATAGCCAGACATATTTCAGTGGACTCTTAACTTTTATAACTCCATATTTTCAACATTTATGAATACAAAATAACATTGCTCTTTACATAGTACTTTAGAATCTTTCACATACGTCATCTTATTTGTTCTGACAACAATCCAGTGGACCAAGGAGAAGGGGCATTATTATCCCCATTTTAAGATAAAGAAAGAGTTCAGAGAATTCAGCATGTTAACGTGTTTAAGTCTCGCATCTTGAAAAATGAAAACCAAAATGAAACAAACCATCTCTTCGTCCACTTCAGGCTAATTTGTTTTTTAGAGCCAGTTTTCCTTGAAGAGTGTTCTATATTCCTATCTGTAATTTTTCATCCCTCATTCACTCTCCAGATCCCTTTAACCTGGCTCTTCCAAATACTGAGATGGAAGTTGTTAAGGTCACAAGTAGCTGCCTAGTTGAACATAATGGACATTTTTCAGGCCATCATCTTATTTCACCACTCGGAAGTATTCCTTATTATTGATTGCTTTTTCAATCTCTTCTCCTTGGCTTCTATGACTTCTTTCTCATAATGTCTCTTTCTCTAGCTCCTGCTCTTTCCCTCTTTCCTACTTTCCCTTTTCTTCCCTATTTCTCTGGCTTCTCACTGTTAATATTCTACCTGAGCAATCCCATCATGCTTATGACTTCAGCCCTAAGCACGGCGACCCTTTCCAAACCCACCTCTTCTGTCCACTGCCTGAGCTCTAGGTCCATACATCTAACTACCTGCCGATTTATCTTTTGGGTGTTCCATAGCTATCTCAGATTCTTTTCTTTTCCTTTCTTTTCTCTTCTCTTCCTTTTTTTTTCAAAATTGAACTCATTCTTTCACCTCTTTCTCCTGCATTTTCTATCTCAGTGAAGAGAATGCCATCTGTTCTGCCTTATAAATTAGACGGTCCTTGATTACTTTTTTTCTCTTCCCTTATCCATCATTTCTAGGAGCTACAATATCTCCTAGCTTCTGCTCTTTATCAGTCATTTCAGCCAATGCATATTGAGCACCTCCACCTCCCAACATCACTCCACACTCTACTAGTCAGGAATCACTAAGGCTGCCCCAGTGCACCCCATTTCCTCCAAGTTTCACGACTTTGCAAATGCTTTCTCCTCTGCAACCTTCTATTCCCTTCTTCACTATCTCACACTGTCCTTCAAGATTCATCTTAAGTGTTTCTTCTTCTGGGGAGCCCTGCCTGATATCCAACTCCAGCCCAGGTGAGCTGCCTCTTTTGGGTATCCCATGTCATCCTGTGCATACTCTGTATCATAGTATCTTGGAGGTAGTTTGGGTTCATGCTTTGGTAGGGTAGACTGACTGTTGTAGCAAACAACTTAGGCACCTAACACAATAGGAATCTCTTTCTTGCTCACATAATAGTTCCAGGAGGGTGTCCAGCAGGTGGACTTTTGCTCCTTTCCATCTGTGGCTCCATCACCTCTAAGAAATCAGAGTCCTCTGCAGGGTGCCCTGCATCCAGCTGGCAAATAAGGAACTGGAGAGAGAAAGTCGATAATCAAGGGGGAGGTTTTCTGTGGCCAGACCTGGGTACGGCATACCTCACTGCTTACATTCCACCAGGCACAATGCAGTTACGTGGAGGCTAGGAAATCTGGTCTATCTTCATGCTCGCGGTGAAAGGAAAACGAGTTTGGGGAACAACTGTGCAGTCTGCTCCAATCGCCTGACTCAGCACTAGACCGTAAGTTCCAGGAAAACATGGATTACACATTTTACCTCTGTGTCCCCATCATCTTGTATGATATTTGATACATGGTGGTTACTCTGGAAGTGACTGTTGGAGGAATCCACTTGTCTGAGGTCATGTGATCAGTCGTGGTTGGGTTCTTACAGCAAAGCAGGTGACCCGGTTCCTAGTGCTCTCTGACCAGACCGTGTAGCCTCTGTATAGTGAATTGAAATCAGCTTGAACTCTTGGGGCACTTTGCTCTGTATTTGGAGGAAAACATCCAGATGCCAATACGCCAGATTATACCATTTTTTCTGCCACACTGTTCACACACAGTGATCTTTTGTGTCACCCTTAGCTCTATGGCAATGGGTTATGCTGGATCCTGTTTAGGAAAAGCGTTAGAAGTCAGCAACACAGGAGAACAGAATAGAAATTTGTCGCTGCTTGATTTCAAAATTAGAGACTCTCCTAAAGGACAGGAAATGTGTTTTACCAATATGACTTGACACCTGTCAATGCACGTATCAATACCAGCCGTTTTAGAAGTACAGCAGTCACATGCTTACATGACATGTCCTCAAAAGGCAGTCCCTTACTTGTTGCCAGCATTATCTCCGGATTCTTTGTCGTTATTTCTCTGTATTCCCATTATTCGTGTTTTGGGGGCTCAAATTTACTTCAAAGAGAAGATTTTTCCTTCACTGATGCTTTTATAATGACTTTGCTCTTGTTCAGTATTAAGTGTCAAGTGGGGACTATCTAATGGGGACTGCCATTAGATCTTTTTTAGTTTTTCTGTTTGTAAAATACATTTTGCCTTTGTCACAGGAGAATATTTTAAGGATAAATGTAATTGTAAGAGATTTGATTTCTGCAGAGGAAAGCTGCTCTGTGGAACCACTTCCCTTACATTATTTCTCAAATTAATCATATTTCTTAGTAAGTATTTATTGAGAGCTTACCATTTGCTCAGAAGTTGCCAGGTACTAGGGTTGCTAAGATGAATTAGACATGTTTTTGGTTCCTCAGAAATATTCTGTCTGGCTAAAAGAGAGGAGGGTGAGCTTAAAATGTACATGATTAGTGTAATATATTTTATATTTAGTGCTAAATGCATGATTGAGGAAAGGGACAAAGAAAGGAACATTTTTTAAAAAGTTTTATTTATTTACTTTAATTATTTACTTTATTTATTTTTGGCCGTGTTGGGTCTTCGTTGCTGCATGTGGGCCGTCTCTGGTTGTGGTGAGTGGGCACTGCTCTTCATTGTGGTGTGCGGGCTTCTCATTGCAGTGTCTTCTCTTGTTGCGGAGCACGGGCTCTAGGCGCGCGGGCTTCAGTAGTTGTGGCTCGTGGGCTCTAGAGCGCAGGCTCAGTAGTTGTGGCGCACGGGCTTGGTTGCTCCGCTGCATGTGGGATCTTCCCGGACCAGGGCTCGAACCCGTGTCCTCTGCATTGGCAGGAAGATTCTTAACTACTGCACCACCAGGGAAATTCCAAGAAAGGAAATTGACATTTATTAAACACCTACTTTGTTTATGCTTCTCCAAAGGCTTAAATAGTTTGTTTCAATTAATTCTTTATGCAGCCCAATAGAAATAGATATTGTTACTGCTCTTTTACTGAGGGAGAAACAGGTTCAGAATGGTTAAATGGCCAGTCAAGTTGCACAGCTAACGAAAGAACCAGGATTCATACCCAGAGAGCCTTTGGCTCTAAATGCCATGCACTTAGATTTCATGCACTTTAGATTTAGCTGGAGAGCTAATGCTACAGGAGTCTAGAAGAGGTAGCAGAAGTCTGATGGGGGCTGGCTACATTGAGAATGTAGGTTTGGGGTGTACTCGATGAAGAGGTTGAACTTGAACAAGAGGCAGGAGGTGGAAAGGCGTTCTATACCTGATCAAGAGAAGAAAATGGGAGTGCATCACGCACTGGGTAATACACAAGTAGACCGGTTTGACTGGAGCAAGGTTTCATAGGAGATCAGAGAAATGAAATTTTGAGGTGAGAGGAAGAGACCAGATTTATGAAGAATCCAAAGTACCAGATTGGGGAGTTTTAAGTTTAATTAAGTTTAATGTGGAGGAAATGAGGAATCATTGATTGTGTTAGAGTTGGAGGGGGATGTTTTAGTGCATTGTTTCTCTAAGTATGGTCCCTGGAACATCATCGACCTCACCTGGGAGCTTATTGATTTGTAAATTGTCAGGCCCCACTTGAGACCCATTAAATTAAAACATGCTTGGGGGTGGGGTTTGTGGTTTAAACAGCCCTCCAGGTGATTCTGATGTATGTGAAAGTTTGGGAACTGTTTCAGAAAGATCAATGTGCTGACTGTAGATGACGTGCTTTTGAGAAGGTAAGCCAGGACACTGATCTAATAATGCAGATGTGAAGTAATGAGGACATAGATGATAGCAATGGGAACGGAGAGAAAGAGACGGCAGGAGGGTGTTGGGCTGCACCCAGCAGGCCTTGCAATTGCCCAGCTGTAAGACTGAAGAAAAAGCCCAGAGACAGCAACAGAGACCACCACAGTTTATTGGATAGGAAGTCTTACAAGTCTGAAGCAAAGTGCTGGAGTGACACCACACTGTGTACGGCAGACAGCAGGCAGGACAGGGCAGCAGGTTTTTGCTACTTGGGGGAAGAGGAGGCTACCAGTTACAGGGGGACCTGATGTCAGGTTGGCTCATCAGTTACCAGAGAAACCAGAAGCTGGGGCAGGAGGCAAGCACTTAGGCAGTTGCCGATTGAGTCTTACGATTAGGAGAATTGGATAGTCATGTGAGTAGGTGTCGGCGAAGCAGGGACTCCTCGAGCAGGGGATGTACAGAGAGCAAGAGAACAGCTTGCAAAAGTTATCAAAACTTGGGGACTGGCTGCATTTGAAGGGAGGAAGGAGGAGTCCAAGTTTACAGTAAGGCAAGGACTGAACACCAAAGGCTGAATCTGCATTCAGTCCAGACCGATATTTAAAAATCATGAGTTTTATGTAAAAATAGTGGTTTGTGGTTTTTAGAGAAAGAACTATAGCTGGGGGTGACGTCTTGTATTTTCTGTAAGGAGAACTTCAGCCTAGTGGATCGGCCACCAAGTCCTTTCTGCTGATGGTATGTGCCTTCTGCCGCGGTTTCCAGGTTTCCCTGTACCCAGCTTGGGGACTAGAGAATGATGAGAGGCAGAGGGGTCAGGAGAGGGAACCCATATGGAGGCAACGTGACCAGTTTGGTTTTTAGACATTTGGGGTTTGAGGTGGCTGTGAGATAGTCCCATTAATCTGGCTTTTATATTTTGTAAGGAAAACAGTTGAGCATTTTCATTTCTCTGTTATCTACTTTTTGGATCACCCAAGGCAATTTAAAATTCTAGGCTGGCTTCCTTGCAGTGCGGTACACCTTGGGACTTCTGCCTCCCGCTTTCTCAACCTGCGAGCTCAAGAATGCAAAGTAATTTTTATATTAGACCAAACAAAATATAATTCAGAAAGTAACTCTACTGAGGCCAAATTGCCTGTTGTACTCCCGTTGCCAAATATACATTTTTTTCCTAGTTATTTTCTCCATTGCCCCAGATAATTGAACTCAGACTGTAAGTTGTAATCAGCTAAGGATGCAAAAGGCTCTCCTTTCACTTTACTGTGAAAATTGCATCACCATACTGGGTAAGAATGCATTGAGGTGGGAATGAGCTGCGGATAGAACTTGTCTTTGTAACTACTACTAGTTTATGTCTTATGCCACTTGGCCTTTGTGTACTGTATTGATAGAGTGAAGAGGAGGGATAGAGAAGCAATCCAGTTTGAAGATAAGATCTGATTAAACATTCAGCTGGAGAGAAAGATGAGTGAATCCAGGTGATGTTTGTGGAGGATGTTAGACCATCTGGTGAGAGAGCTGTGAGAAAGTATATAAATCAGTCCCTATAATGATACTTAATTAATACAGAGTCGATAAGTGGCATAATTGAAGCAATGGTTGGGCCACATCATAGCGTTAAATAGCTTCAAAGAGGGTTCTGATTAAACCCATTACAATTTATAACACATTCTTCATCTTAAGAAAGCATCTTGGTGAGATTTTAACATGAACATTTTTGTAATCAGAGGACCAGTTTAAAACATTCAGAGCAGAGGTGAAATGTCTTAAGAGGTCTATTTTAGATGATTTTTAAAAGCCAGTTTATTCTCAGAGAGTAAAAAAACTTGTCACCCTCCCCTTGTTTTTTAATGGGAGAAAAATGAACGCTGCTACTTTACACTTAGACTGTCTGGGATCTTTGATGTCCTGGTGGTTTGGTTCTTCGGTGTGACCTTAGCATAATTAGCTATCAAGCTTGATTTAAGTTGTTTTGAAATGTTTTTGCGATTTGGGGGGCATACGTGCCTGCTGGTGATTACAAAATAAAGAAAATATCACCGTGACTCAAAATGGTACAACTGGGCTAGCCTTGATTAGTAGGTTCTTTTCTTTCCTTATTTTGTTTTTGCTTAATTCACTCTGAGGCGCATAACAGATGCACAGTAATCAAGCAGGATGCCAGTTCTCATCATTTATGCAGGTGGAGGGCCACTGTGCTCCCAAGGGAGGAAACCAGAGAAGACCCACATTGAACACTGCATTTTTTTCTTCTCATCATCCCTTTTTTTCTCTCTCTCTCTCTGATTTTTTAAAATTTATTAATTTATTTTTGGCTGCATTGTGTCTTCATTGCTGTGCACGGGATTTCTCTAGTTGGCGGCGAGCGGGGGCTACTCTCCGTTGCGGTACGTGGGCTTCTCATTGCGGTGGCTTCCCTTGTTGCGGAGCATGGGCTTTAGGCGCGTGGGCTTCAGTAGTTGTGGCTCGCAGGCTAAGTAGTTGTGGCATATAGGCTTCGTTGCTCCGCGGCACGTGGGGTCTTCCCGGACCAGGGCTCAAACCCGTGTCCCCTGCATTGGCAGGCAGATTCTTAACCACTGTGCCACCAGGGAAGCCCTATCTCTCTCTGATTTTTGAAAGGCAGATTCTTTGTTTAGAAGGCCTTTGTTAGAAATTCCCAAATGTCCTTTAATCACTGAATTATTATTGCTTCAGGTAGGGTGACAGGTATACAACTTCGTAAGTGGACACACTCGGGCAGTATACTTCAGAGCCTCAGTTCCAGAGTCACAGTGCCTGGGTCTCTGCTCAGCCTCTTGACAGACATGTGACCTTGGCATATCATGTAAACTCTCCGAACCTCAGTTTCACCTGTAAAAATGGGGTGAGGATTAAATGTGTGGATTAATCGGGCATTTTGTGCAGATTAAATGAGATATTATTATTGCCTGACACAGTAAGTTTTGCATACATGTAAAGTACTCTTATTATACAGTCTTGCTAAGTCATGACTGGATACGCTTATTGAATAAAAGAGGAAGAAAGGGAGGGAAACACGGAGTGAGGGAGGGAGGGAGGGAAGGAGAAAGAAGAACAGAAGGAAGGAAGGAAGACTGGTAGGAAAGGGGGAGGGAAGAGAGAGAAAGAAGAACTTGATTTACTTAATATCAGTATTGTAATTGCTGCTGTCTGGTCGGGAGACAACCCTTAACATCGTATTGCCATTTTGACCTCCATCTGTTAAGCCTATTCGAACTCTGTTGGGGTTGTGTGTCTACTGGTCTGTTTTTCTTTCTGGATTGGAAGTTCTCCTGGGGACATACTGTGTGTCCTACTCATCTCGGTGTCTCCAGGCTGCGCTCAATGCCTGGCACACAGTATTGCTGGAATGAATGAAGAAAAAGAGTTAGAGGCAACCTGTCAGGTTTGGCTAACATGTAAATTCCAGATGTCACCATTTCCCATTCATAAAAGTTGGATAATAATATAGATGAGGTGACTAACCTTTTGAATTGCTGCTTATCAAAAATAGAATCTCTGGAATCTGAAAGGAGACTATATAGTTATGTAAATTTTGGAAAAGAATTGCAAACTGCTATTACTTTGGTGCTTTGTAAGGCTGCTATAATTAATGTTCTGTTTGCTTTCCTAGGACGGATTGTCATTTTTCCTTTGCTTATAACCTTGATATAAACATTTATCCTCCGTTGATATTTTGCATATTCATAATTTTAAAATATTAATAAATGTTCACCTTCTACCTTCCAGCTTTCTGATTTTCGAAAGCACAAGCTTAAGAACCACATCATGTTTTTCCAAATCTGTCGTGGTAGAAAGAAATTAATGCATTTTGAATTCAGGTTTCAGGATTATGACAACGTTGTCTGCTTATGCAGTGCCCTTTGAAAAATGTCTAGTGTAGCGTATGAACCAAAATAATCCCCAGGAGCCTCAAGTCAGCCTTTTACGAGTGCATGTGCTTTTGTTCTCTCTCTCTCATCGAAGCTGAAGACCATTCCAAGGGTCCTCTTGTATCCAACTGTCCCTTTGGCTTCTTTGGCTCCCTGGAGAAAGTACCAATCAGAAGGTACTGCCAGGAAGACTGGAGATTCACAAAGGTAACGATATAGAGAGTGGGATCCGGAATCAGACAGACCTAGATTCAAACGCAGGTTTAGCCAATTAGAGGTTGTTTGAGTCTACATACCTTGTTTAATTGTCCGAACCTGTTTGCTCGTCTGTAACATGGGGAGAATACTGTTTACTTCATAGAGTTGTTGAGAGAATTATGTAGGATCAAGCATTCGATGTAGACCCTGAGACATGGGAAGCAATCAGTGAATTATATAACTGGCATCTTATCTTAATCACGGTTGTTACCATCGTTATTATCATCAGTGGATAATGACAGGACTAAGCAGGTAGGTGGACATGAACTGAAATATCTTAAAAAGCAGTAGCTCCAGAACTCTCCTCACTGTGTGCTCCAGAGACCTGGGTTCCAGTTATCTCCCGATTTCAGGAACCTACTCTTGTAGACTCCCTCCGTCTTTGGCTTAAAACTCTGTTCTGCTCTTTTTATCCTCTTTGACCTCACTTTGAATGCTCCATACTGTTCTTGCATGTAGTGCCAAAGGTATAGTGACTCAGATCTGTGACCAATGGCCAGCTGACCAACATGCAGACAGTGTTCTATTTAAACACCATCCAATCTATTTTCCACCTCAGGGCCTTTGCACTCACTAACCCTTCTGTCTGGAATGCTATTTTCCCCAGCTTTTTGTATGGCTGACTCCCTTTCAATCTTCAGATGGCAAGTGAAAATTTCTCCCTGCAGGCCTCTCCTGTTACCTCGCACCTCCTCTGTATGCTCAGAGGCCTAATAACATTTGGTAACTTCTCTCTCTCTCTCTCTACTTGTTCAATATGTGTCTCTCCATGAGAATATAAATTCCATGAAGACTGGACTGTCTTTCTTGTACACCATTATACTCTCAGTACACAGGGGATTGTCAGCCCGTGGCAGGTACTCAAGAGATATTTGTTGAATGAGTTACTATTAAAAAATCATCTAAGATCTGAAGAATAGAGAACCAACTCTAAATGGATGTATACTGCCTCATGTCTATTTTCTGAAGCCACATTCTAAAGCATCACAGATTTTTCCCTCAACTTTTTTGGGGGTAAAATATCAATCTGTGGTAAAGTTGAAAGAATATTAGATGACTCGTACGCTCTTTGTAAGAAATTGCCTAACTTCTTCCTGAGAGGTGGTACCATTCCACGTTGCCACCTGCCATGCGTGAGAGTTCAGAGTGCTCTGCGTTCTCACTGAAATTTGGTGTTGTCAGTCCGTTTAATTTTAGCCATTCTGGTGCGTATGTATTGAACCTCAGTGAAGTGTCGATTTGCATTTCTCTGATGACTGATGATGTTGAACACGCATTCACATGCTGATCGGTCATTTCTGAATCTTTCTTTGTGAATAGTCTGCTCAAATCTTTTCCCTATTTTATAATTGGGTTGTTTTGAAATTATTCAGTAGTAGGAGTTGTCTCTATATTCTAGATGCGAGTCCGTTGTCAGAGACATGTTTTGCAAATATTTTCTCTCAGTTGGTGTCTTACCTGTTCTTTTTTGTTTATTGTTTTTAGCTTAATTTTGATGAGGAGAAGGTTTAAACGTTGATGAATTTTAACTTATCAATTTTTTTAGTTGCTTTCTGTGTCCACTCATACACCCTTCATCTACATTCATTATTTAACATTTTGCCACATTTGTTCTCTGTCTTTCACTTTCTTAATCAATTTAAAATAAGGTAGGTACAGCCATGAAACATTTAAACCATAATATATGTGCCTGTATTTCATAAGAACAAGGATCTTCTCTAGCATAATGCAGTATCATTGTCACACTTAGGAAATTTAACATTGTCATATAAATATTATATAATGTAAATTCCATCCATATTCAGATCCCAATTATCCCCCACTCTCAATAATTAATGTCCCTGCTTTGTAAAAAAAATCCAGAACCCAATCAAAGATATTACATTGCATTTAGTTTTCATGTATCTTTAGTCTCCTTAAGTCTGGAATTGTTCCCTAGTCTTTTAAGTATTTTATTGCATTGACATTTTAGAGGAGTATAGGGCAGCTGTTTTGCACAGTGTCCCTCAGTTTGGAGTTATTTCCTCATTATTAGATTCAAATTAAATATTTTTGGCAAGAATTCTATATAGATGATGTTGTGTCCCTCCTATTGCATTATGTAAGGAAATGAATAATACCAGTTTTCCTTATGAGTGAGGCTAAATTTGATCACTTGTCTAAGGCAGTAGCTCAGGATTTCTTCATTAGAGAGGTACCTTTTCCCCTCTGTAGGGGAAATACGTTGTAATTATGGTGAGATGCTTTGAGACTTTGTGAATCTTATATTCCTTAACAAAATTTCATCCGGTGAAAATTTAGCATGTGTTGACGATCCTTGCCTGAATCAGTCATTACATTGCCAGTTACAAGAGTTTTTCTAATTCAGTTATTCATATTATGTACATTTATTAACTGGCATGTTTTTGTGAGTAAGAGCTTCCACCTTTATTCTCTTATTGTTTCTGAGTATCACTTCCTGGATTTTTAAAAGCATGTATATTAAAATTACTGTCATTCTTTTTGATAAAGCATCAACAATTTCAAAGCACTTAAATGTCAAAGCTAATATTTTTTGATGACCTTGAATGTTTGAAACATTGAAAGGAATTCACTTTTTTTTATCCAAAGGAACCCAAACTATCCCAGGTAAGTCAGCTAATTAGCAGGGTGTAATCAATACCATTTCTTCTGAACTTTCTCATTAACAGTGTGAGATCTAGAGTAATAACTCTGGAAATTATTTTTAGAGTCTACCATTAACAGTGTGTACCATATGTGAATGAAGATCCTTCACCCCATACATAATTGCTGTTAATTGTTGAAATAAATAAGCAAAAATCTCAAATCCAGCAATTGTTTCTCCAGAGTTTCTTCTCTTTTTCTTTTCTTTTCTCTTTTTTGCTGCGCAGTGGTGATGTTGAGGAGTGTGTTCTCAAAGAGCCCTTTCCAGGAGAAATAAGTGTCTCAGTGTGGGTTTGCAGAGGCCTACAAGGATGTTTATTCAGGAGGAGTTTACCTAGCTTCTGTGGTGTAGTATGGAAAACGAAATTACCTACCCACTCCAACTTCCCCACGTCATCAGGGGTGGTGAAGGGTTAACCAACCTTGGCTAGTGAGTCAAAGGGTAATAGTAATAGCTCAATGAATGTTTCTGCACTGGTTGCTGCTCTATAAATTAAATATTTGACATCTAGGAGAAGAATTTAATTTCTTTTTAAATTGTACTTTATTTTTTTAAAAATAGACCTTTATTGGAGTACGATTGCTTCACAATACTGTGTTAGTTTCTGTTGTACAACAAAGTGAATCAGCCATATGCATACATATATCCCCATATCCTCTCCCTCTTGAGCCTCCCTCCTACCTTCCCTATTCCACCTGTGTAGGTCATCTCAAAGCACTGGGCTGATCTCCCTGTAATGCTGCTGCTTCCCACTAGCTATCTATTTTACATTTGGTAGTGTATATATGTCCATGCCACTCTCTCACTTTGATCCAGCTTCCACCTCCCCCTCTCCCACCCTGTGTCCTCAAGTCCATTCTCTATGTTTGTCTTTATGTCTTTATTCCTGCCCTGCCACTAGGTTCATCAGTACCATTTTTTTCTTCTTTTTTTTTAGATTGCATATATATGCATTAGCATGTATATCTTTTTCTCTTTCTGACTTACTTCACTCTGTATGAAAGACTCCAGGTCCATCCACCTCACTACAAATAACTCAATTTCATTTCTTTTTATGGCTAATATTCCACTGTATATATGTGCCACATCTTCTCTATCCATTCATCTGCTGATGGACATTTAAGTTGGTTCCATGTCCTGGCTATTATAAATAGTGCTGCAGTGAACAGTGTGGTACATGTATCTTTTGGTTTCTTTTTTTTTTGCGGTACACGGGCCTCTCACTGTTGTGGCCTCTCCCGTTGTGGAGCACAGGCTCCGGACGCGCAGGCTCAGTGGCCATGGCTCACGGGCCCAGCCACACCATGGCATGTGGGATCTTCACGGAGTGGGGCACGAACCCGTGTCCCCTGCATCGGCAGGCAGACTCCTAACCACTGCGCCACCAGGGAAGCCCACGTGTCTCTTTTGAATTATGGTTTTCTCAGGGTATTTGCCCAGTAGTGGGATTGCTGGGTCATATGATAGTTCTATTTTTAGTTTTTTAAGGAACCTCCATACTGTTCTCCATAGTGGCTGTATCAATTTACATCCCCACCAACAGTGCAAGAGGGTTCCCTTTTCTCCACACCCTCTCCAGCATTTATTGTTTGTAGATTTTTTAATGATGGCCATTCTGACCGGTGTGAGGTGATACCTCATTGTAGTTTTGATTTGCTTTTCTCTAATGATTAGTGATGTTGAGCATCTTTTCATGTGCCTCTTGGCCATCTGTATATTTTCATTGGTGAAATGACTATTTAGGTCTTCCGCCTATTTCTTTTTTTTAACATCTTTATTGGAGTATAATTGCTCTACAATGGTGTGTTAGTTTCTGCTTTATAACAAAGTGAATCAGCCATACATCAGTATACATATATCCCCAAATCCCCTCCCTCTTGCGTCTCCCTCCCACCCTTCCTATCCCATCTCTCTAGGTGGTCACAAAGCACCGAGCTGCTCCCTCAGTGCTATGTGGCTGCTTCCCACTAACTATCGATTTTACATTTGATAGTGTATATATGTCCATGCCACTCTCTCACTTCGTCCCAGCTTACCCTTCCCCCTTCCTGTGTCCTCAAGTCCATTCATTATGTCTGTGTCCTTATTCCTGTCCTGCCCCTAGTTCATAAGAACCGTTTTTTTTGTTGTTGTTAGACTCCATATATATGTGTTAGCATACAGTATTTGTTTTTCTCTTTCTGACTTACTTCACCCTGTATGACAGAATCTAGGTCCATCCACCTCCCTACAAATAACTCAATTTTGTTTCTTTTTATGGCTGAGTAAAATTCCATTGTATATATGTGCCACAGCTTCTTTATCCATTCGTCTGTTGATGGACACCTAGGTTGCTTCCATGTCCTGGCTATTCTAAATAGTGGTGCAATGAACATTGTGATACATGACTCTTTTTGAATTATGGTTTTCTTAGGGAATATGCCCAGTACTGGGATTGCTGGGTTGTATGGTAGTTCTATTTTTAGTTTTTTAAAGAACCTCCATACTGTTCTCCATAGTGGCTGTATCAATTTACATTCCCACCAACAGTGCAAGAGGGTTTCCTTTTCTCCACACCCTTTACAGCATTTATTGTTTGTAGATTTTTTGATGATGGCCATTCTGACTGGTGTGAGATGATACCTCATGGTAGTTTTGATTTGCTTTTCTGAAATGATTAGTGATGTTGAGCATCCTTTCATGTGTCCTTTGGAGATCTGTATATCTTCTTCGGAGAAATGTCTATTAAGGTCTTCCACCCATTTTTGGATTGGGTTGTTTGTGTTTTTGATATTGAGCTGCATGAGCTGTTTGTAAATTTTGGAGATTAATCCTTTGTCAGTTTCTTCATTGCAAATATTTTCTCCCATTCTGAGGGTTGTCTTTTCATCTTGTTTATGGTTTCCTTTGCTGTGCAAAAGCTTTTAAGTTTCACTAGGTCCCATTGTTTATTTTTGTTCTTATTTCCATTTCTCTAGGAGGTGGGTCAAAGAGGATCTTGATGTGATTTATGTCATAGACTGTTCTGCCTGTTTTCCTCTACGAGTTTGATAGTGTCTGGCCTTACATTTAGGTCTTTAATCCATTTTGAGTTTATTTTTGTGTATGGTGTTAAGGAGTGTCTAATTTCATTCTTTTACACGTAGCTGTCCAGTTTTCCCAGCATCACTTATTGAAGAGGATTTCTTTTCTCCACTGTATACTGTTGCCTCCTTTATCAAAAATAAGGTGACCATATGTGCGTGGGTTTATCTCTGGGCTTTCTATCCTGTTCTATTGATCTATATTTCTGTTTTTGTGCCAGTACCATACTGCCTTGATTACTGTAGCTTTGTAGTATAGTCTGAAGTCTGGGAACCTGATTCCTCCAGCTCCATTCTTCTTTCTCAAGATTGTCTTGACTCTTCGGGGTCTTTTGTGTTTCCATACAAATTGTGAAATTTTTTGTTCTAGTTCTGTGAAAAATGCCATTGGTAGTTTGATAGGGATTGTATTGAATCTGTAGATGGCTTTGGGTAATATAGTCATTTTCACAATGTTGATTCTTTCAACCCAAGAACATGGTGTATCTCTCCATCTGTTTGTATAATCTATAATTTCATTCATCCATGTCTTATAGTTTTCTGCATACAGGTCTTTTGTCTCCTGAGGTAGGTTTATTCCTAGGCATTTTATTCTTTTTTTTGCCATGGTAAAATGGAGTGTTTCCTTAATTTCACTTTCAGATTTTTCGTCATTATTGTGTAGGAATGCAAGAGATTTCTGGGCATTAATTTTGTATCCTGCCACTTTGCCAAATTCATTGATTAGCTCTAGTTTTCTGGTAGCATCTTTAAGATTCTCTGTGTATAGTATCTTGTCGTCTGCAAACAGTGACAGCTTTAATTCCTCTTTTCTGATTTGCATTCTTTTTATTTCTTTTTCTTCCCTGATGGCTGTGGCTAAAAGTTCCAAAACTATGTTGAAATATAGTGGTGAGAGTGGGCAACCTTGTCTTTTTCCTGATATTAGAGGAAATGGTTTCAGTTTTTCACCATTGAGAATGAAGTTGACTTTGGGTTTGTCATTTATGGCCTTTATTATGTTGAGGTAAGTTCCCTGTATGCTGCTTTCTGGAGGGTTTTTATACTAAATGGTTGTTGAATTTTGTCAAATGCTTCTTCTGCATCTATTGAGATGATCATATGGTTTTTCTCCTTCAATTTGTTAATATGGTTTATCACATTGATTGATTTGTGTATATTGAAGAATCCTTGCATTCCTGGGATAAACCCCACTTGATCATGATGTATGATCCTTCTAATGTGCTGTTGGATTCTTTTTGCTAGTATTTTGTTGAGGATTTTTGCATCTATGTTCATCAGTGATATTGGCCTGTAGTTTTCTTTCTCTGTAACATCTTTGTCTGGTTTTGGTATCAGGGTGATGGTGGCCTTGTAGAATGAGTTTGGGAGTGTTCCTCCTTCTGCTATATTTTGGAACAGTTTGAGAAGGATATGTTTTAGGTCTTCTCTAAATGTTTAATAGAATTCGCCTGTGAAGCCATCCGGTCCTGGGCTATTGTTTGTTGGACGATTGTTAATCACAGTCTCAATTTCAGTGCTTGTGATTGGTCTGATTATATTTTCTGTTTCTTTCTGGTTCAATCTCGGAAGGTTGTGCTTTTCTAAGAATTTGTCCATTTCTTCCCGGTTGTCCTTTTATTGGCATATGGTTGCTTATAGTAATCTCTCATGATCCTTTGTATTTCTACAGTGTCACTTATTACTTCTCCTTTTCCATTTCTAATTCTATTGATTTGAGTCTTCTCCCTTTCTTTTTGATGAGTCTGGCTACTGGTTTATCCATTTTGTTTATCTTCTCAAAGAACCAACTTTTAGTTTTATTGATCTTAGCTATTATTTCCTTCATTTCTTTTTCATTTATTTCTAATCTGATCTGTATGATTTCTTTCCGTCTGCTAAATTTGGAGGTTTTTGTTCTTTTTTCTCTGATTGCTTTAGGTGTAAGGTTAGGTTGTTTGTTTGAGATGTTTCTTGTTTCTTGAGGTAGGATTGTACTGCTATAAACTTCCCTCTTAGAACTGCTTTTGCTGCATCCCATAGGTTTTGGGTAGTCGTGTTTTTCATTGTCATTTCTTTCTAGGTAGTTTTTGATTTCCTCTTTGATTTCTTCAGTGATCTCTTGGTCATTTAATAGTGTATTGTTTAGCCTCCATGTGTTTGTATTTTTTACAGATTGTTTCCTGTAATTGATATCTAGTCTCATAGGGTTGTGGTCAGAAAAGATACTTGATATGATTTCAATTTTCTTAAATTTGCCAAGGCTTGATTTGTGACCCAAGATATGATCTGTCCTGGAGAATGTTCCACAAGCACTTGAGAAGAAAGTGTATTCTGTTGTTTCTGGATGGAATGTCCTATAAATATTAAGTCCATCTTGTTTAATGTGTCATTTAAAGCTTGTGTTTCCTTCTTTATTTTCATTATGGATGATCTGTCCATTGGTGAAAGTGGGGTGTTAAAGTCCCCTACTATGATTGTGTTAGTGTTGATTTCCACTTTTCATGGCTGTTAACATTTGCCTTATGTATTGAGGTGCTCCTATGTTGGGTGCATAAATATTTACAGTTGTTATATCTTCTTCTTGGATTGACCCCTTGATCATTATGTAGTGTCCTTCTTTGTCTCTTGTAATAGTGTTTATTTTAAAGTCTATTTTGTCTGATATGAGAATTGCTACTCCAGCTTTCTTTGATTTCCACTTGCATGGAATATCTTTTTCCATCCCCTCACTTTCAGTCTGTATGTATCCCTTGGTCTGAAGTGGGGCTCTTGTAGACAGCATATATATGGGTCTTGTTTCTGTATCCATTCAGCCAGTCTATGTCTTTTGGTTGGAGCATTTAATCCATTTACATTTAAGGTAGTTATTGATATGTATGTTCCTATTACTATTTTCTTAATTGTTTTGGGTTTGTTATTGTAGGTCTTTTCCTTCTCCTGTGTTTCCTGCCTAGAGAAGTTCCTTTAGCATTTGTTGTTCAAGCTGGTTTGGTGGTGCTGAATTCTCTTAGCTTTTACTTGTCTGTAAAGGTTTTAATTTCTCCATCAAATCTGAATAAGATCTTTGCTGGGTAGAGTAATCTTGGTTGTAGATTTTTCCCTTTCATCACTTTAAATATGTCCCTCTACTCCCTTCTAGCTTGCTGAGTTTCTGCTGAAAGATCAGCTGTTAACCTTATGAGGATTCTCTTGTATGTTATTTGGTGCTTTTCCCTTTGTGCTTTTAATGTTTTTTCTTTGTATGTAATTTTTGATAGTTTGATTAATATGTGTCTTTGTGTGTTTCTCCTTGGATTTATCCTGTATGGGACTCTCTATGCTTACTGGACTTGATTGACTATTTCCTTTCCCATATTGGGTAGTTTTCAACTATAATCTCTTCAAATATTTTCTCAGTTCCTTTCTTTTTCTCTTCTTCCTCTGGGACCCCTATGATTCGAATGTTGGTGCATTTAATGTTGTCCCAGTGGTCTCTGAGACTGTCCTCAATTCTTTGCATTCATTTTCTTTATTCTGCTCTGTGGTAGTTATTTCCACTATTTTATCTTCCAGGTCACTTATCCGTTCTTCTGCCTCATTTATTCTACTATTGATTCCTTGTAGAGAACTTTTCATTTCATTTATTGTGTTGTTCATCATTGTTTGTTTGCTCTTTAGTTCTTCTAGGTCCTTGTTAAACGTTTCTTGTATACTTTCCATTCTATTTCCAAGATTTTGGATCATCTTTACTATCATTACGCTGAGTTCTTTTTCATGTAGACTGCCTATTTCCTCTTCATTTGTTTGCTATGGTGGGTTTTTGCCTTGCTCCTTCATCTGGTATGTATTACTCTGTCTTCTCATTTTGCTTTACTTACTGTGTTTGGGGTCTCCTTTTCGCAGGCTGCAAGTTTGTATTTCCCATTGTTTTTGGTGTCTGCCGCCAGTGGCTAAGGTTGGTTCAGTGGTTGCGTAAGCTTGCTAGTGGAGAGGACTGGTGCCTGTGTTCTGGTGGATGAGGCTAGATCTTGTCTTTCTGGTGGGCAGGACCACGTCCGGTGGTGTGTTTTAAGGTGTCTCTGAGCTTATAATGATTTTAGGCAGCCTCTCTGCTAATGAATGGGGTTGTGTTCCTGTCTTGCTAGTTGTTTGGCATAGGTTGTCCAGCACTGTAATTTGCTGGTCATTGAGTGGATCTGGATCTTAGCATTGAGATGGAGATCTCTGGGAGAGCTTTTGCTGTTTGACATACGTGGAGCCGGGAGGTCTCTGGTGGGTCAATGTCCTGAACTCAGCTCTTCCACCTCAGAGGCCGAGACCTGACACCCGGCCAGAGCACCAAGACCCTGTCATCCACATGGCTCAGAAGAAAAGGGAGAAAAAAAGGAAAGAAAGAAAAAAATAAAATAAAATAATTTATTAAGATAAAAAATTTTAAATTATTTAAAAATATTAAAAAGTAGTAAAAAGAAAAGAAAGAAAGAAAGAAGAGAGCAACCAAACCAAACAACCAATCCACCAATGATAACAAGCACTAAAAACTATACTAAAAAAAAAAAAGAAAAATGGACAGGCAGAACCCTAGGACAAATCGTAAAAGCACAGCTATACAGACAGACTCACACAAAGAAGCATACACACAGACACTCACAAAAACAGGAAAAGGAAAATATATATATATTTCTATATACGTAAAAAAAGGAAGAGAGCAACCAAATCAATAAACAAATCTACCAATGATAATAAATTCTAAATACTAAAGTAAGATAAACATAAAACCAGAAACAAATTATTTTCAGAAAGCAAACCCCAAGTCTACAGTTGCTCCCGATGCCCTCCGCCTCAATTTTGGGATGATTTGTTGTGTCTTCAGTTATTCCACAGATGCAGGTACATCAAGTTGATTGTGGAGATTTAATCCGCTGCTCCTGAGGCTGCTGGGAGAGGTTTCCCTTTCTCTTCTTTGTTCACACAGCTCCTGGGTTCAGCTTTGGATTTGGCCCTCCTCTGCGTGTAGGTTGCCCTCTGGTATCTGTTCTTCGCTCAGAGAGGACGGGGTTAAAGTAGCAGCTGATTAGGGGGCTCTGGCTCAGTCAGGCGGGGAGGGGGGAGGGGTACAGAATGCGGGGTAAGCCTGTGGTGGCAGAGTCCAGCGTGACGTTGCAAGAGCCTGAGGCATGCCATGTGTTCTCGCGGGGAAGTTGTCCCTGGATCCCGGGACCCTGGCAGTTTTGGGCTGCACAGGCTCCCAGGAGGGGAGGTGTGGAGAGTGTCCTGTGCTCGCACACAGGCTTCTTGGTGGCTGCATGAGCAGCCTTAGCGTCTCATGCCCTTCTTTGGTGTCCACGCTGATAGCCGCACCTGGCACCTGTCTCTGGAGCTCGTTTAGGTGGTGCCCTGAATCCCCTCTCCTCGTGCACCCCGAAACAATGGTCTTTTGACTCTTAGGCAGTTCCAGACTTTTTCCCAGACTCCCTTCCAGCTAGTTGTGGCGTATTAGCCCCCTTCAGGCTGTGTTCACGTAGCCAACCCCAGTCCTCTTCCTGGAATCTGACCTCCAATGCCTTAGCCTGAGCTCTCAGCCCCCACCTGCCCCTGCCAGTGAGCAGACAAGCCTCTCAGGCTGGTGAGTGCTGGTCGGCTCTGATCCTCTGTGCGGGAATCTCTGTGCTTTGCCCTCTGCACCCCTGTTGTTGCGCTCTCCTCCGTGGCTCCATTGCTTCCCCCTGCCACCCCTTGTTTCCGCCAGTGAAGTGGTTTCCTAGTGTGTGGATACTCTTCCTCCTTCACAGCTCCTTCCTTCAGGTGCAGGTCCTGTCACTATTCTTTTGTCTCTGATTTTTCTTTTTTCTTTTGCCCTACCCAGGTACGTGGGGAGCTTTTTGCCTTTTGGGAAGTCTGAGGTCTTCTGCCAGCGTTCAGTAGGTGTTCTGTAGTAGTTGTTCCACATGTAGATGTATTTCTGTTATATTTGTGGGGAGCAAGATGATCTCCACATGTTACTCCTCCACCATCTTGAAGGTCTCCCATCTTCTGCCCATTTTGTAATTGAATTGTTTGTTATTTTGATATTGAGCTCTATGAACTGTTTATATATTTTGGAGGTTAATCATTTGTCCATTGTTTCATTTGCAAATATTTTCTTCCACTCTAAGGGTTGTCTTTTTTTTCTTGTTTATGGTTTCCTTTGCTGTGCAAAAGTTTTTAAGTTTCATTAGGTCCCATTTGTTTATTTTTGTTTTTATTTCCATTACTCTAGGAGATGGTTCAAAAAAGATCTTGCTGTGGTTTATGTCATAGAGTGTTTTTCCCATGTTTTCCTCTAAGAGTTTTATAGTGTCTGATCTTACATTTAGGTGTTTAATTTATTTGGAGTTTATTTTTGTGTATTGTGTTAGGTAGTGTTCTCATTTCATTCTTTTACATGTAGCTGTCCTGTTCTCCCAGCACCACTTATTGAAGAGGATGTCTTCTCCATTGTATTTTCTTACCTCCTTTGTCATAAATTAGGTACCATATGTGCGTGGGTTTATCTTTGGGCTTTCTATCCTGTTCCATTGATCTATATTTCTGTTTTTGTGCCAGTACCATAGTGTCTCGATTACTGTAGCTTTGTAGTATAGTCTGAAGTCCAGGAGCCTGATTCCTCCAGCTCCCATTTTCTTTTCTCAAGATTGATTTGGCTATTTGGGGTCTTTTGTGTTTCCATAGGAATTGTAAAAATTTTTGTTCCCATTCTGTGAAGAATGCCATTGGTAGTTTGATTGGGATTTCATTGAATTTTTAGATTGCTTCGGGTAGTATAGTCATTTTCACAATACTGATTTTCCCAATCGAAGAACATGGTATATTTCTCCATCTGTTTATGTCATGTTTGATTTCTTTCTTCAGTATTTTATAGTTTTCTGAGTACAAGTCTTTTGCCTCCTTAGGTAGGTTTATTCCTCAGTATTTTATTCTTTTTGTTGCAATGGTAAATGGGGTTGTTGCCTTAATTTCTCTTTCTGATTTTTCATTTTTAGTGTATAGGAATGCCAGAGATTTCTGTGCATTAATTTTGTATCCTGCAACCTTACCAAATTCATTTATTAGTTCTAGTAGTTTTCTGGTGGCATATTTAGAATTTTCTATGTATCGTATCATGTCATCTGCAAACTGTGACAGTTTTACTTCTTCTTTTCCAATTTGTATTCTTTTTATTTCTTTTTCTTCTCTGATTTCGATGCCTAGGACTTCCAAAAGTTTGTTGAATAAGAGTGGTGAGAGTGGACCTCCTTGTCTTGTTCCTGACCTTTGCTTCTAAAATGTCACATAATAGGGTTGCTTTGCTCGTTTTGATAGGACCTTCAGCAAAGTGCACTGTATTCTCTTGCAGGAAATGGAAACTCACCTTGTGAAGGGGTAAGCTTTCCACGAGCTTTGTGTTTTCCTTTCCTCAGCAGGGAAAGAGTCTGTATGTCAGTTGCCTGGCCTTCCTCTGGGGCTTGGTTTTTAATCTCCAGGGAGGCGAGGCCAGCAAAATGTCATCTCTTCTCTTGCTAAGGAAAGAAGCTGTGAAATAGATCTTCACTGCTTACATGCCTTACGTTGCTTAGCACCAGCTATATCCATAACACCATGGTGAGTTTAAAATACTGCTCCATTGGAATAATTGTTAAAAGGGACTCTGATGCTCATAAATACTCCAAATAGGCATTGTGACATTGTACCGATTTTTATCTTTAATTGGATTTATTCCCCTGAGAAAACTTAAGTTTATGGATGTATGCCCAAATAATGCCCATCACTGATGTGGATTTTTCTGCTATAAGTTCTAGGAATCTCTTAATTTAAAGAGGGGAAGAGAGAAGAGCTAACATATATTTAGTAGCTTTTAAATATTAAGTGCTTTATCTATCTATCTATAAAATCAATTGAGAACCCTTATGAGAGCCTTGGGAGGCAGGGAGTTTAGACTCATTTTACATTTGAGTAACTTGATCAAGATTGTGTCCTAGTACATTTTGAAAAAGATTTATTTGATCATCTGTTTGCCAACTTAAGAATCAACCCTCTTGATGTAACTAAACTGGAAATAGAGGAAATAATATATAGATAAGGGTTTTTGTAAGATCACTTTGGTACAGGTGCAAAAGAGACCAAGCCATGTGTTCCAGCTGAGAAGATCAGGTCGAGAGGAGGAAAATGAAAAGGAGGAAAATGGCCCATAAATGTACGAACACCAGCATTGACGACAGTGAAGAGGCCTCTGCAGTCCTGGGCCCTTTTGCTTTGGAATGTGGATTTTTAAAGACATTTTTGGTCATATTTCTGTGAGGCTCATTTGTTTCCTGCTCTTCCTCTTGTCCCCTTTCTCCTTCTCTTTATTCAATACCTGCTGGCAAATAATAGTTCCTAAATTAGATTCCCTGTTACTTCCCAGCCTGGAGGGGAGAGAGGCACAGGCAGTACCCTCCTGGCAACTGTTTATGATATCTCCCCTTCCCTAGATTTGCTCTGTGGCCGCTTCAGTCCATTACCATCACTCCTTTTGCCCATAATGTTGGCAGCTCCCCAAGACCTAGGGAGGAAAAAACGCATCTGTAGATATGCAAACCTCAAAATCAAGACTTAGTTAATGAAATCACTTGCCCTTGCCTGTTACTGAATCCTGTCCCAGCTGGGCTGGAAAAGAGCATTGGCCATGCTGTCAAAAGCACATCAGATTTCTCCACTGCTATTTCTTCCTTTCTTAACTCAAAACAAAACACCTCACACAACGATCAGACCAAAAAGAAAAAAAAAATGACACTAGGTGAGCACAAAGGTAGTTTGTACTGTTTTCATATTTCGTGTGTTCAATCATATTTGTCTTAACAAATATGATTGGAAGTGGTACTTTTTCTTCTTTTCCCACCTTCTGGCAGGAGATTTATAGGTGAAGATAAAAATGCACTGGGCCTCCAGGAAAGGGCTCCCACTCTGCACGTATCCCTTCTCGTTGCCCTTCTCTTTCTCCTGCTAGCTTTCTCTCTCTCTCTCTCTCTCTCTCTCTGACTCCCTCTTTCTTCAATCAGGGCTTAGAGAAATCTTTCACTCTTCTTTTGACAAGTGTCAGATAGACAGTATGAGCTCATTTAAGCTGAACTGTCTGGGGGAAAGTAAATTTGTTGAGGAGAACAGCCATTTGGATGACAAGTGCCAGGACACACAAGATGGCTCTTATCAGGCTCCCAGCTCACGTTCCAGGTGGCCTTTCTGTCTCTCTCCCCACTGTTCTTACTTGTTCACTGTTGACCAAAATGGAAACCTTGAAATACAAATGAAGTTGTTCTTGGAAGTTGCCAAGAAAAAGAGTTTGATAGTGACTCAGCCTAACAAGTCTATATCCCCCCATTATATATGCATCTTATTACTGATGCTTCCCAGAACCGTTTGGGCACATATTTGAAGAAGCCTCTGTCATGAGCTCTGCTAGTTGTTTAATAAACAGCCCTGTTATCTGAGCTGCAAAAATGTTGACATTTTGGGCAATCCCCAACCCTGGCTATGTTTGGTACTTCTTGCCAAGATATGAGCAATATTCTTAATATTCTTCCCCATTTTCCTCCCAGTAAGGCTGATTTTTTTTGGCTCTCACTTGCCAGACAGGGAACCTATGGACATAAATATCATGGGAAGGTATTTAGTGGCAGGTGAGATATTTTTGGTCCATGTAAAACATTGTAAAATTCAAGACCAGGGCACCGTGGCAGGCTGTAATCTATGAATCGTTAAATTCTTAACATACCCTGAGAACAGGAAGAGAGAGATTAACCTTTGTAGACGCAGGGGGAATTTCTCCTCTGAACACTGGTAATTCATGTGGCATTTGCTGTTTGCTTATGTTTGCAGTAAAATTCTTTCCCTCAACCTTGCACTGTGCCGTTACTGGTCACTTAGGCCTTCTGAGAGAGCAACTCAAGTTGATGTTTTCAGTACACAAACAAAGCAGATGTTTTTAATGGTGGGCATCAGTGTTTTGTTTTTTTTTTGTTGTTCAATATTTGGTTCACATGAGAACCTTTATTTTTTCCAGCCTGTAAGCTTTGGCTCTGAATTTACATGTTTTGGAGGTTTGATGTTGTTGCTAATTCAGTGATGAAATTTATTCATAGAAAAGGCTTATTGTGAGAGAAGAAATAAAATACCAAATAGTGTAGACAACCCACACTTTCCTTTATTATTTATTTTTGCACTAAATGATTTTTCTGCTTGGTATTAGGAACCCCATAGTTGGGGCAAAGGCAGTTGATGGCAATGTCATATTTATTTGGAGGTTGAAGTTTCATTAATAACTTAACATGGAAATCAGAGAAAAAGACCTGTGAGCAACCCCATCTAGCTGTCACAATCCCCATGTGGCAAGATAGTACATTGTACATCTTTGTACACATTGTACTTTGTACAGATAGTACATCTGCTCTTCTCTCCAAGAGCTTTTGGGACTTTAGCACACGATGATGATGATGATTATTGTTATTAAAGACTTTATCTTTTAAGAGCAGTTTTAGGTTTACAGCAACATTGAGAGGGAGATACACAGAGATTTCCCATATACCCACTGCCCCCATGCATGCATAACCCACCCCATGAGCAACATCACTCCCCAGAATGGTAGAAATTTCACCAAGGATTAGCCTTCACTGATGCATCATTATCACACAAAGTCCAGAGGTTACCTTAGGGTTCACTCTGGATATTGTACATTCTGTGAGTTTGGACAAATATATAGTGGCAGATATCCATCATTACAATATCATACAGAAGATTTTCACTGCCCTAAAAATCCTCTGTGCTCTGCCTATTCATCTCTCCTTATCCCTACCCCTGGCAACCATGATCTTTCTAGTATCCACATAGTTTTACCTTTTCCTGAATGTCATATAGTTGGAATCATACAGTATATAGCCTTTTCAGATTGTCTTCTTTCATTTAGTAATATGCATTTAAGTTTTCCCCGTCTTTTCCTGGCTCAATTGCTTATCCCTTTTTCATGCTAAATAATATTTCATTGTCTGTATGTCCCATAGTTTGTTTATCCATTCACTTATTGAAAGAGATCTTGGTTGCTTCCTAGTTTGAGCAGTTATGAATAAAGCTGCTATAAACATCTGTGTGCAGGTTTCCATATGGACATAAGTTTTCAACTCTTTTGGGTACATACCTTGGGGTGTGATTGCTGGATTGTGTGGTAAGAGTATATTTAGTTTTGTAAGAAACTGCCAAAGTGCCTTCTGAAGTGGTTGTATCATTTTGCATTTCCACCAGCAGTGAATGAAAGTTCTTGTTGCTCCATATCCTTGTCAGCATTTGGTGTTGTCAGTGTTTTAGATTTTGGCCATTCTAATAGGTTTATAGGGTTATCTCATTGTTGTTTTAATTTGCCTTTCCCTGATGACATATGATGATGAGTAGAATCTTTTCATATATTTATATGCCACCTGTATATCTGAGGTGTTTGTTAAGGTCTTTGGCCCATTTTTATATTGAGTTTTTGTTTTTTTTTTATTGTTGAGTGTTAGGAATTCTTTGTATATTTTGGATAACAATTCTTCATCATATGTGTCTTTTTTCCCCAATCTGTGTCTTGTCTTATAATTCTCTTGGTATTATCTTTCACAGAGCAGAATTTTTAATTTTAATGAAGTCAAGTTTATCAATTATTTGTTTTATGGATCGTGTCTGTGATGTTGCATCTAAAAAGCATAGCTACAACCAAAGTCATGTAGGTTTTCTCCTATGTTATCTTCTAGGAATTTTAGAGTTTTGTATTTTACATTTAAGTCTATGATACATTTTGAGTTAATTTTTGTGAAGGGTATAAGGTCTGTGTCTAGATTCATTTTTTTGGTATGTGGATGTCCAGTTGTTCTAGCTCCTTTTGTTGAAGAGGCTATCTGCTCCATTGTATTGCCTTTGCTTCTTTGTCAGAGATCAGTTGACTATACTTATGAGGCTATTTCTGGGCTCTCTATTTTGTTCCATTGGTCTATTTGTCTGTTCCTGCACTAATACCACACTGTTTGATTACTGTAGCTTTGTAGTAAGTCTTAAAGTTGAGTAGTGTCAGTCCTTCAGCTTTGTTCTCCTTCAATATTATGTTGGTTATTCTTAACACTTTATTTTTGACAAGTTTAGATTTATGGATTTTAAGGACATACCAGATTAACAGATGTAGTAATGATAGAGGGCATTTTTGACATTGAGAGAAGAGACAAGATAACTAAAGTGTAGCCACAAAACTGGATTGCCATACCTACAACAGTGGAAATTCATAAGAATAACATTGAGTCACCCAGAAAAGTTGTATTGTGTCTTCTTTTTAAGAAACGGAGTAGGGGAACTGAAGGCCCAGTCAAAGTGTTGTAGCAAGAAAGGAAGTGGATCAGGGCTCTCCAAAGAAACAGAACTAATAGGATCTATCATCTGTCTATCTATCATCTATCTATCACCTATCGTCATCTGTCTAACCTTATTTATTAGTATGAGGAATTGGCTAATGCAATTATGGAGGCTGACTAAGTCCCAAGAGCTGCAAGCTGGAGACCCAGGAGAGTCACGTCTGAAGGGCCAAGAACCAGGAGATCCAATGATGTAGTTCCCATCCAAAGGCTGCAGGCTCCAGAACCAGGAGCCAATGTTTCAGTTTCAGTTTGAAGGCAGGAGAAAACTGATGTCCCAGTTTGAAGGCAATCAGGTAGGAGAAATTCTCTCTCACTTGGGGAGAGTCTGTCATTTTATTTTATTTAGAACTTCAACTGATTGGGTGAGACCCGCTCATATTAATCTTATCCAGAAACACCCTCACAGAAATACCCAGAATAATGTTTGACCAAATATCTGGCACCTCATGGCCCCATCAAGTTGACACTTAAAGTCAACCACCTCGGCCCTTTCTCATCATCAGGGCTGTCTGATGAGACAGAGGTAGGGAGATGTCTTCCTATCTCTGGACAACAGGTGGCTGCTGAGAAGGTCCAGGAAAAGGAGACGGTTGGTATCATGTCATGGCCCCACTAGTCCAGGGCAAAGACAGTAAATCCAGCCCTGATAGGAGAATGCTTGATTCTGGGAAATAGGTAGATTAGCTTCTCAATTATGTAATTCATTCATTCTTTTTTTTTAAAATTCCAGCCTCAATTCATATATTACTTCCTTGGGGGGCTGTCCCTAGACACTATCTAAAGTAGTCCTTTCAGCTGCTCTCATTTATTCATTCACAAACATTTACTGAGGGCCTACACTGTGAAAGGCATTGGGGATTCAACAATGACTGTGGCTAACAGACAAGGACCCTGCCCTGGTGCATCTTATACAATAATGGGCCCAGATAGAAACAAATGAACAGATAAAGAATGTAACTTCTGACAGTGTTATATGCAGTAACAAATAAAACAGGTTAATGCAGTAGAGTGTAGACTTGGGCACAGTGGTGGTTACATTAGCTATACTGGCCAGGGAAGACCTTTCTAGAACATCACGTTCAGCTTGGATTTGAGTGATGAAGAAACTGTCCATTCAGAAACCTGGGGGAAGAGTCTCTTGGGGAGAGGTAACAACTAGCGTGATAGCACAACAGGGAGAATCATTTGACCTCTTCTGGACACTGAACAGAAGCTGATGTGCCTCCCACAGAGGGAGCAAGGGGGAGAGAGGTAGGAAGTGGCTAGCAGAGAGGTCGGCAGTGCCACGTCTTCATAAAAGGTCATAGAGGCCTTGGTTTGGAGCTTGCATTTTACCCTAATGGAAATGGGTTTTTACTAGAAGAGTAGCATAATCTGATTATGCTTTAGCAAGTCACTGACCTCTGGGTGGGACGTGGGTTGTGAGGAGCAGGAATGGAAGTAAGAAGAGCAGACATTTAGGAAGAGCTGTTGCAAGTGTCCAGGTGAGACATTATGATACCTGGATTATGGTAATAGCAGTGGAGATGTTGGGCCGTGGTCAGATTTGGCTGTTAAGTAGGCAGAGTCTTCAGGGCTTGCTGATGGATTGGATGTGGGAGGTGAAGAAAATAAAGGATTCACAGGTGAATGTTAGGTTTTAGCTTCTTAATGGCATTTATTTTAATTTGAAGTTATCTTGTTTATTTATTTGTATACTTCTTTGCTGGTTTTCTCCTCCTGCCAGGCGATAGGTACAGTGAAAGAAGGAACCTCGCTTATCTTATTAGATACCAAGGAATTGCCTTAGCCTCAGCATCTACAGCAGTGCCTGATGCCTTGAATGTGTGCATGTATAAATATTGATTGAATATTTTGTGTGGACCAGGCCTGTCTTAAGGCTGAAGTACAAAGGAGAATAAGAAAGAAATGACCTCTACAGACATGTAGCCTGCATTCTGGTGGAAGAGATAGATAACAAACATGTAAACCAAGTTGTTTCAGATTTTGATAAGTGCTGTGTTGAAAAAAGGATAAACAGGGTGGTTAAGGAAACATATCTTCTTTAGTTCTTTTGTTGTTCTCCATATGTTCACTAGATCGTAACTTCCATGAAAGCGAGGCCTAGGTCTTATATTCTTTGTATAGTGCTAAGCAGATAATATGTCCCCAGGAAATACAGGTCATGCCTGGAACCCATGCTTGGTTCCTGGTGTGCCTTAGGTACCTGTTTTGTTATCTGTGCAATGTGACCAGCTAAGGAAAGTGGCCAAGCCTCTCCTTTCTCATGTAGGTCAGCAATACTGAGACCTGTGGATCTCTTCCTGGACAGGCCTGTATATTTATACTAACTGCTCCCCTGGCTTTGGTTGTTACTAGGCATGGGCAAGTCCACCTATGGACTCGTGTAGCCACACACAGCCTTGCTGCAAATGTAGCAGAAGGTGGTGCCTCAAGGTCAGTAGGGAAGAATTAAATCTGTAAGGGGAATACACTTAGGCCAGTAAACACGGAGCGCCAGAAAATAGTGCCCAAAGGGATCTGAGGAGCATCTGCATGTTTATTAAGAAGCAAAGAAAACACCTCCTCTTCCTCTATTAAAGGAACGCACTTAGACCTCCTCTTATGAAGTCATTTCCTCTATGGCATCTGCTTTGAGCAGAAGATTTTCAAATGAGCTTTGTTTGCCCTTAAGCAATCATTTCCCTCAGATAAGGATGCACAATCAGGAGAAAATTTTCACTAGGTTCTTGGTCAGCTATCAAAATGAAAACTGAAAAATCTTCCCTGACTGGAGTAAGCATGGAATACTTTGGTAGCACAGCATTTTTCACTTGTCCATTTACAAGCTACTGTATTCATTTTAGCCAGAACAGACTTTTTGTTTGTCAGGTTGTCGATACATATTTATTCATGCTTCCTGTATACTGGTCCTCCACTGGGAAGCATTCCCCACACTTCGCCTTCTTGTTACTCTTCCTGTGCCTATGTTTTTCATAACTCAAGGTCACTGACCCATTTAGTATCTTTAAGAGGAAAGGGAAAGCAAAGCTGATCAGAAAGCAGACCGGGAAGAGGTGAGTCATGGCAATTCTTATGCTGTGGAAGTGTGAACTTAGCATAATGCTAAGCAGACAGTAGATACTCAATTCATAATGAATGGTTTGATGGTTTCAGTGAATGGTGCCCCGTGGAGTGAATGTTTTCTTGCAAAGCACTATGGTCAGAGGTCTCTTCATTTTGGTTTAGATCATAAACACGTGTAGAGAACCGCCCATGTATGGACCCTCTGCTAGAAGTGAGGCAGGATACTGAGATCCACCTGACACACTATTCGTCCTCTGGGGCCTCAGTTTTGAGTGCAGAAAAGATGTGAACATGAACATTATATCTCAAGGAAGCATGTACTTAGAGAAATATGAAGTCTTGTGAGAACACAAGGGAGGGAGATATTCATACTTTTGGGGGGAATCCAGGCCTTACTAGATATCCTTCTGTACACTTTCCCCCAGATTTTAATTTTGAGTATTCCTCTTGGATTATTAGTTTTCTCTAGCTTGTGGCAGACCTCATCAAGACTGGGACATGTGCTTATGTTTGCTTTTATCAGATAATCTTCTACCTGCTTTGAGTTTACCCTTTGTTTCCAATTACTTAACTTCTGAGTTATTTGCACAGTAGGGTCAAACATCCTGAATGTTACTCTTTTTATCCGACCCAAATGAAAATCACTAATGCAAAATTGTATTAAATGAGTATGACTAAAATCACAATTGTGGACTTCCCTGGTGGTGCAGTAGTTAAGAATCTGCCTGCCAATGCAGGGGACATGGGTTCGAGCCCTGGTCCGGGAAGATCCCACATGCCACAGAGCAACTAAGCCCGTGTGCCAGAACTATTGAGCCCGCGCTCCAGAGCTCACAAACCACAACGGCTGAGCCCGTGTGCCACAACTACTGAAGCCCACGTGCCTTGAGCCCATGCTCCGCAACAAGAGAAGCCACTGCAATGAGAAGCCTGCACACCGCAACGAAGAGTAGCCCTCGCTCACCGCAGCTAGAGAAAGCCCGCGCACAGCAATGAAGACCCAACACAGCCATAAGTAAATAAATAAATTTAAAAGAAAATGTTAAAATCACCATTGCTAGGGTAGTTAGTTAAGAAGAGATCTCCCACTCTTTCTACTCCTTCTACCAGCTTCTTTCCTTTTATCCTGTCAAGGCAAATAGGTTGATGGCTCACTAATTTTCCAGTTGTTGTAACTGTTTAGTTTTGTGTTTAGAAATATTTTTTAAAAATTAACTAATTAATTTTTGGCTGCGTTGGGTCTTCGTTGCTGCACGTGGGCTTTCTCTAGTTGTGGCCAGTGGGGGCTACTCTCCATTGCGGTGCATGGGCTTCTCATTGCGGTGGCTTCTCTTGTTGTGGAACACGGGCTCTAGGTGCATGGGCTTCAGTAGTTGCGGCACGCGGGCTCAGCAGTTGTGGTTCGCGGGCTGTAGGGCGCAGGCTCAATAGTTGTGGCGCACGGGCTTAGTTGCTCCATGGCACGTGGGATCTTCCCGGACCAGGGCTTGAAGCTGTGTCCCCTGCATTGGCAGGTGGATTCTTAACCACTGCACCACCAGGGAAGTCCCTAGAAATATTTTTATATCAGTACATGTAGTACTTACTTTATTGCTTTTATTTTTGCTTTCTTTTCTCGTCATTTATGTTTTTCTCTTTGTATGCCTAATAATTTTTGTATGAATGCCAGACATTTTTTTAAAAAGCTATAGAGGCTTCATAGATTTACCTTTTCTCTGCTAGACAGATAAAGTTGAGGGACTGATCTCCTTAATCCAACCATGGACTAAGTTTCATCAGGTTAGGTTGCAATTTTGTTAAGACTCAGACTACTTCCGGTTCTCCCTGTTTTTAAGCATGGCCCCCTAGGGCTTTCAATCAAAACACTGGTAGACCTTTGACTCCTTAGCTCTGAGAGAATGCAGAGCTTCTGGTTTGCATTTGAGATATTTTGGCTTAACTGGCTACTTTTAGGCCCTGTGCAAATGCAGAATTTGACAGATAACTTGATGGGCAGACCAACTCTGTGGTCAAGGCCCCTCACATCTCCAGTTTTGTCACTGAAGTCCAAATGACTGCCAGAGGATCTGATGGTTTCTCTGTCCTAGTAGCTGTCCTCTGCTTGGGCCCTACCCCGAGTCTATCCTCTAGACCCTCTAGAGTGAGCCAGCTCAGGAGTGGCAAATGACCCCCATGGGAAGCTGCTTAAACTGAGGTCACCTCGGAAACCTTTCTTTCTTCCTGGAATTTTACTTTTTCAGTTCTCTTTGCTTCAGTAATGCTCTGATATCTTTAAATATATGATTTTTGTAATTTATTTGATTTTTCTTATGGTTTATAGTGGGAAAGTTGGCCTGCTATGAATAACTCATTTTACCCAGAAGTAGAATTTCTCTCTCCTTGTTTTTAACTCCTAGAGATTATTTCATTGCATGATATAGTATCTCTGTAGTTTATTTAACCATCTCCCTGTTTATGGACACGCTTACTATTTCTAGTTTTTCATGGTTACAGTCTTGCAATTGAAATTAAAGCACATGCATCTTTGTGTACTTATTTGAGTATGGCAGTTACTAGTATCTGGAAATTCTGGATTGAAAAATACGGATTTTTTTTTTCCCCTTTTTTTCCTTGCAGTATGTGGGCCTCTCACTGTTGTGGCCTCTCCCATTGCAGAGCACAGGCTCCGGATGCACAGGCTCAACGGCCATGGCTCACGGGCCCAGCCACTCTGCGGCATGGGGGATCTTCCCGGACCGGGGCACGAACCCGTGTCCCCTGCATCGGCAGGCGGACTCTCAACCATGGTGCTACCAGGGAAGCCCCGGATTTTTAATTTTTTTAGAGATTACCAAATTGTTCTCCAAAACAATTTAAATTAGATTCTCAGACGCTTTCTGTCAACTAGGTCAATACTTTTTAGGTCTGCATCTGATCTAGTACCAAATAGTTCCACTAGGAACATGGAGAAGCCTATTAACTCTTTCAGAGACACTGAGCACACTGAGGGCTTACGTATGTTGCCGCTGCCACTCTGACCCTGATGCTCTCCTGAGGGCACATTCAGAACTTTTACAGTGTGTTAGATGATCATGAAGTGGATTACAATAGTTCAACATATTCGCTAAGACACCAGGGGAGTGATATCAACACTGAGGAGACAGCAGAAAAAAACATCACCAAGAATAGCATATTTCCAATGCAGGCAATTCCCCAGGTGGAAGGCTTAGCTATTACTGCACTGAGAGGATACTGGCCACTGCTTCAAAGCTGTGGGGACTGCTCTTTATTCATATCAGTGATTTTTTTCATGTGCTTTTTGCTGTAAAATCAATCCTTTGGATGGTTCACTCAGTGCATTTGAATACCTTTTCAGGTTCCCTAACGCTCCTTGGCCCAGTAGCAGCTCCTTTTCTTGCCAGGGCACAGAGGGTGTGAAAGTAGCTTTTTCTAGGCATTTATTGGTATTGAGCAGTGGGAAGGGTTGGAGCCAGTAAACATGGGGTGCGCAAATGTGTTCAGCCTGTAGGAGCTCCTCCAGTTCATAGCATAGATCTGCTGGGATAGTTATCTTGGGTCTCCTTTCACTCCAGGGTAGAATTAAGCTCTTGCCTGAATAGATAGGAGGTAGGGATAAGTCTCAGGGCTCTGGACACTTAAGCTAAAATTCTAAAGGAAAATTCCTTATTCCTTTTTTCCTTTGCAGTAGCTTAGCTTTAGGCGGCATTCATAGACTCTGTATTGTACTGAAATAAACTATAGTGCTTATTTTCAAAACTAGCAAATGGGTTTTCAATGTGAGTTTTCCTGGTAATACACGCTGGTTTATTTTGAATTTTAAAAATTTGGATTTTGATTTAGTGATGTCATTTTAATTCTTTGAAATATAGTGGAGAAGGAGTCAGAAATAAAGCAGTCTCTTTTCTAGACTCATTCATTTATTCACTCTTGGTTAAGCAGTTATTAAAATCCTCCTATCCATTAGACATTGGGCTTTGCACTAGTGATAGACACATGAATAAGGCTGTGATACTTTTGCTGGTGCTGGGTCATAAAAATCGCCTAGATTGAATTCTAAGCCAACATGAGCATCTTAGAGTGTAGAAAATAGAAACCAAACAAATACTCCACTTGGGATCAAAATTGCACAGCCAGTTGTCCAAGAAAGTGCGCTGCTTTTTACCAGTAATTCAGAATCTTATGACTAACACTAAGTAGAAAACTGAGAAGAACAATGAAAGAGGCAAGAAGTTAATGGAATGGGGACAGAGCTGAGAGGACAAAATTTGAACAGAAGGAGGAAAAACAACAAGGGTTGAGGAAGGTTGTTTAGGTCACTAAGCTTACAAGATCTTCTATTTCCCAATTAGTACATTGTGACCCTGAAGACATAAGGGCGTGACAAGGGTATCACTGGGGTGTGGTGAATTCTTCACAGTCTCACTTCCCTTTGCTAATTCTGGCATCAGAGTTTTTGCAGAGAACGTGCTCAACAGTGTACGGAGATACATCTTAAACAGGTGTGCTTATTCTTAAGAAAACTTGATATGTTTAAATTCAGGTTTATTTACTTTACAGAAATTAGATGATTACCCAGAATGCCTGGCACCCAGTGTTACCCACACTGGGGATGTACATGATAAACACTCTGGTCCAGCACTCTGAGACTAAGAAGCCTTGAGGGGGGGCAGGCTGGGATATAGCCAACCATGATATAAGATAGGATATGATTAAGACTTTAAAGGAAATACGAGCAAAATACTGTGGGCATTCAGGGGAAAAGGACTTCTGGTTGTTTGGTAATTGAGTAGAGGGAGGAAGGCAAAAAAATCAGAGAAGTTTTCATGAAGGAGCGAGTATTTTAACCTATCATGGAAGATGGTTTAAATGTCAATATGTGATAGATCTCAACAGGGCTGGAGGATATGGACATTAGGTGTGAAGTAACAGCAGAACAAAGCTTTAGAAGTAGAGCTTGTATGATGACTATTGGTGTGTTATGGGATGGGGGGTAGGGATGGAGGATGCAGAGAAACAATGTACTTTGGGGTCACACAGATATGTCTTCAGATTCCTTCTGCTCATAAATATTGGACTATGCCCCTGTTACTTAGCCTTTCTGAATCTCAATTCCCTCATCTTTGAAAGGAGGACAGTAATATTGTTTTTTTGGTTTTCTGTGTGTGTTTGATTTTTTTTTTTGGTGAAGATTGGTCCTAATCTATGTAAATCTTTGGCTCTCAATAAATGATAGCAAACATTGGAGAGCCATTGAAAAGTTTTGACTAGTTGATATGATTGAAGTTTAGAATTGGAAATTTTATTCTGATAGCTGTGCTGATGGCTAGCTTCATTGTAGAGATAAGATGTGAAAGCTTAGCACAGTTAGTCATGGAGAATGGTGTCAGACCCTACTAGTCACACCTGAGTATCTGTTCTTTCCCCTTTCAATTTTTAGCTGGAAACATGGCCATCTAAAACAAAGACTATCTTTCCCATCTTTCCTTGTGGCTAGGTGGGGCAGTGTGACTATGTTCTGGCCAGAAGTATCATGCAGTAGTATGCCTAAAAGATGGCTGGCACACATCCTTTTTTTCCATTGCTTCTTCTATTCTGCTACTTAGGTAATCTGCCATCTTGGTAGGTCTAGATGCTCATTTGGATCCTAGGAATAGTGGAGAGAAAAACTAGAAGGAGTCTGAGTCCCAGAAGACTTCACAGGCCACAATTGTCATATCAGCCCTAGACTAATTCCACCAGACTTCCACATGAGAGAGGATTAAACTCTCTTATTGAAGCCACTGAAAATTTGAGATTCTGTTACTTGCAGTAGAATCTAATCCTAGCCAACTCAGAGATGGAGGGGAAAATGAATAGGAGTTTACTTTCTAGGAGTTCAAGCCAATGGCAGTTACAGGAATGTAAAGGAAACATGTTTGGAACAGGGGAAGGACGCTGCTTTTGGTTTAGGGTCCAATCCAGACGGAGATGTCAGATGATTAGAAACCAATGTTCGGAGCCTGGAAGAGTGGTCAGAATTGGTGATATAGACTTGAAGTGGGAACCAGGCCTCTAAATAGCTCTGATAATTGAATATATGGGAGGGGATGAAATTTCCAAGGAAGAAGAATGTAGAAAGAGTGTAAAATGAGTGCAAAAAACTGAAGGCTGACACTGGACGAGGTCTCTGTTCACGGGGCGGGGGGTGGCAGAGGCAACAGAGATAGGAAAGTTAGGTAGGAGGAGATGCATATTGATGGTTGAGGGTTAAAGGAGGAAGAATTGAGACTGGATGGTGAAGTTTATTTCTTTTGTACGTGTCAGGAAATGTGGGAGAGGAAAAGGAATTCCCTGGTTACTCATAGTCAAGAAGGTACTGATTATATGTGTTTATTTGTTAATGAATAAAATGCTATTTTGTTGAATGTTTCAGGGAAGCCTTTCATTGCAGCCCATGGAGTTGTTTTCTGCTTTTAATGCTTGCTGACAGCTTTGGTAGGCTCTTCGCAGGTGAGCAGCTGCGTACCAAAATGTCTCACTGACAGAATTGCCAAGGAATTCCATGGAGGATGGATGGTCTTGGTTGGAAAGTTACTTAATGGCTTTTAAAGTAGTGAGCCGATGATCATGCTGCTTAAGCAACAAACCTTGAACGCTGAGAACTCATGTTTTTAGTGTTGGCATCAAGTAAAATGAATAACAAATTGTATTTTACACATTGAAATAGTATGCATAATTGTTACCGGTCTTCAGGATAACAGGTCATATGGTAACTGGTAGTAGCCAGTATTACTGTTGCCTGGACACACACCAGGCATTTGCGGGGATAGCTGCAAGAGGGATAATATTGAGAAATGTGAGGGAAAGCATGGCTTGTGCCTAGAGAAAGCGTTGGAGGAGGTGGGTACCTTTCCCCTCCTGTTTCTTAACCAGCTTGTTCTAGAGCTGGAGGCCCAGAGTGCCTTGCCCCCAGTCAAGCCCACCAAAGGACCTAGTGGGTCTACCTGCACTAGTCTCCATGTTCCAGGGCCAACCATATTCTCTCAGTTGGAGAAGATGGAAGATACTGCCATCTGTGGTTCCCTGATTTCCTGAAAGTTCTTTGAGACTTTATGTATGACCCTGCCCAAAGCTTTTTTTTCCTCTCAGCAGGAGAGAAGGAGGCTGCAGACCACAGAAACTTCAGAAATTTTGATTATCTGCACTCATCAGGACTCTAAAGGCACAGGTCTGTGAGTGTAAAGGTTACAGGAATCGTGGGACAGAGTTTTGGTCTGAGCAGCAGTGTCCAAAGCAGCTAGTGTTCCATGATTTGAAAGATGAAACAGTGCAGAGTTATGGACTGTAAGAAACCCAAAAGGGTTTTTTGATAACAAAATATCACATTTGCTGTTTTATCATCTAAACCCAGAGGAGTGCCTCAATAAATATTTGTTAAATTAATTTTGGGTAAATATTCTTATTTCAGAAATATTGAAAACTGCATCCTAGATCTACCTTGTCCTCTGTATTTTCAAACATAAGGAAATGGACACGAATAGCTAACTGGAGCGATAGGGTGAGGGATGAGGCATAGAATGGGGAGTGAGAGGTAGCATGTCTTCCCCATAAACATAGGTATTGGCAAAATCGTGGTTCAGATTTCACTTCCTTTAACTACTAGTTGTGTGATATTGAACAAATTACTTAACTTTGAGCCAGAGTTTCTCCATTTAAAAGAATTGGAGTAACAATACCTACCTTATATGATTGTTGTGAAAAGTAAAAAAGAATTATGAGGACCTGCTTCCTGCTTAGTAAATTCTAAGTGACAGTGCAAATGTTAGATGTTGTTGTTGATGCTAACAGCAATGTAATAAAATACTAACAATTGGAGCACTGCCAAGGAGTAGGACCCATGGAGGAAGGCATGAGTGCAAAGCTTGTGTGGAATGTATGGGCTTTGGGCCCCTGGATATGTAGAAAGGCAAGTGGCTCCAAAACGTAGACTGATAATGATGGCTGCCCTTCTAAATCACAGTGGGCCAGGAATTTTGTATAGCTATTCTGAAGACTCACTGACACTCAGAGCTAGATATTCCCTCCGTTTCACAGATGAGAAATCTGAGGCTGAGCCTGCTTGTGAAAGCTACTCTAGGTCATACCGTTAGTTAGTGTCAAAGCTGGATTTGACTCTGATCGCTCTGGTTCATATGTTGACCCTGCCTCTCCAGGATTCAACATGGAATCAACAATTCCCTGAATGACAGCTGAGCTCTATCCGGTTCGAATGCTTCAAAATGCTAGCTGTCTCACTCAGCAGAACGCTGTGAGTCTGTCCGGAGTAGAGAGGCAGGTGTCGAGAGTAAGCCACCATAGCAAGCTAGGTCTATCTTTGGGGAAAGGAGCAGAGAAGGAGGCTCTGCTAGATCTAACTTAACTTTGAGCAGCACATGGATGATGTGCTGAGATACCCAGGTATCCCTTTCCTTAACAAGTGCATCTGAGAGGAGCCCAGCAGGTGTGTGGTCGATATGCTGCCCTGGGGAGGGTGGCCATTTATTGAATTCCTATTCCACTCAACTTCAGTTCATTTGACTTTTGAGGGGTTGCAACATGCCCTTGCCTCTTAAGCTGCACTTTCTCTAGAGTTGCTGTGTGACTGATTCTTTGTCAGACTTAGAAGTTCAGATGATATTGATTTTAAATAGACCCATGGGGTTTGAGAACAGTTAGAGTACAGATGAGGAGAGGTTAAGTTTTTCCTAAACTCAAGTTGTCAGTAGTAAACTCATCATCCCCTAGTAAGGGACCTAATCATGGATATAATAATGTATGTTTTTTCATTCATTTATCCATCAAAATTTATTAAAAGCCTACTGTGCATTGCAGTGTGTACTAAATGCTAGACATATAGAGATAAATATATAAACAATACCTGTCCTAGAGGGCGAAGTAGAGAGCCTGAGGGTGGCATTCAGGTTAGTCTGGGAAATAAATGCTCAATGATCTTTTGCAAAAATGTGACATTTTTTTTTCTTTAGAGGACACGAATCACGTTTGTTTTATTCACAGTTGTAGCCTATCTCTTTTGACTTAGCACAGAATTTGGGTTAGCTGAGTACCCAAGATGTTTTGTGAAATGACTTATTAATAATATTTCTCATCTTTTATTATTATAATATGTTATATTATTAATAATTCTAATTACATGTTCAAGTGGCCAGAATGAGTTAATTTAACCCATGAGCTCTTTTTACTCCCTTTAGTGAGCTAGAAAATTTCGGTTGCCAAAGTCAACCTGGTAGCCAAATGTTTAAATTCTGGTAATTAATGATTGTGCTTAGTCACAGGTTTGGTGAATGATTTATTTTTAATAAAAGCAGAAGGCTGTGACAAGCTCAGCAAATCTGTTGGTGGTTTTAAGACATTACACCAGGTTGCTTAGGAAAATTTCCCAGCAAATGAGACCTATTAGGTTATATAAGATTCTTGTAAGACAACTAGGAAAATAACTTTAAAAGTTACATCTATCTTTTTATTTAACAGCAGAAATTACATGAAAAAAGGTAAGATTATGGGAAATTTATTAGCTATTTGATGACTTTTTTATGATTTAAAAGAGTAATAGATATTAATTTCTCACAGAAGCTTAATTATAGTTCTAAAAGTAGAAATAATAGTTTCTGTTTGATTACTAATTTTTTTTAGAGTCACTTCCATCTACTTTTTGATGGTTTTAGTTACCCTTACCTTTAAAATTAAAACTATAAATTTAAGGCTAAATACCTCAATGTAGTGTTTATGAAATTGATTAAAATATATAGAATGTTCCAGTGCACTCTGAAACCACAGCAAGTACCAGAGATTTGATGTTTGAAAAGCGTTTTAATCAGTGTTAGATTTGGAATTACTGCCAGCTGATTCCTGAGTTTTCAGGCCTAGGCCTTAGGAACACATTATCCAGATGTTTATAAAATGCCATTTTACTAATGTCCTGTTTATACTTTGTGGTTAAAAAAAAAACCTGTCTACTTCAAAGTACCAGATGAAAGTATTTTACATCAACTAAATATTATACTCGAGCTGTTCTTCAGCCCTTCACACCCACCCTTCTGCCTTAAAGGGACTTATTCCATATCATCACCTATTTTCTCCACGTTTGACAAAAATTCAGCCAGTTTTTGTGGAATTTTGTGTGAATGCTAAGTCCTTGGTAGTGCTCTTGTACCTGCCCTAGCTCTCCTAGTTTTCTCAAAATATATTCTATCTTTGAAAGAAAAGTTTAATTTCCCAATTTCTTAAGCCAGATTATTAATTGAAACTATGTAAAATGAATGGAGGAACACCCGTTAATTCCTCAAAACTCAGCAGCATAATCTAATTCTTTGAAAAATCTCTCTGCTTAACTCATCATTATTAATCAGTTTAAGACAATTTAGAAAGGTATATAGGGAGAAAGAAGTAGAAAAAAGAGGGGAATAAGGCAATATTAAAGCTTACACTTTATATTCATGTTCAGAGGATAAAAAAACTTACCTTTTCATCTGTTTTTTGAGTCATTTTTTGCTGCATAAATTTGCATATATACCGTTGGGGTTAGAGTATACGCACACTTTTGAAACATGTTTTAACTGTTTACTTGTATCACTAAATATTCATCAAAATATAGTGTTTAATGGCTGCATAGTTATTTGTGTGATTTTACCATCCTTTATTTTGTTTTTCCTATCTTCTTATGGTGCCCAGTCTCAGTCCCCTCATGATTCCCATCTACCTTTTGTCTTCCCTTAGTCCCTCTTGGCTCTCTATGGTATTCAGAGTTGAAAACAATGGTCATGAAGCCCTCACTGAGGTCAGGAGAACAATGCATGAATGAAGTGAGAATATCTACAGATATAGGAAATGTAAGAAAATACCAAACAGAAATCACAGAGCTGAAGAATACAATAACTCCACTAAAAATTTCTATGAGGGGTTCAATAGCAGACAAGATCAAGCAGAAAAAGGGATCAGTGAACTTGAAGACAGGGCACTGGAATTTATCCAATCAGAGCAGCAAAAAGAAAAAAGAATGAAAAAGAGTGAAGACAGCTTGAGGGACTTATGGGAGACTATCAAGAGGACCAATGTTTGCATTATAGCAGTTCCAGAAAGAGAAGGAAGAAAAAAAAGGGCAGAAAGCTTATTCAAACAAATAATGGCTGAAAACTTCCCTAACCTGGGGAAAGAAACAGACATCCAGATACAGGAATCCCAGAGAGCTGCTCTGTAGAAGAAGAATCTAAAGAGACCCACACTGGGACACATTATAATCACACTGTCAAAAGTTAAAGCCAAAGAGATAATCTTAAAAGCAGCAAGAAAAAAACAGCTTGTTATGTACAAGGGAACCCCAATAAGATTAAAGACATATTTTTCAGCAGAAACTTTACAAGCCAGAAGGAGTTGCATGATATATTCAAAATTTGGGAAGAAAAAAACCTGTCAACCAAGACTACACTACCTGGTAAAGTTGTCCTTCATAATTGAAGGAAAGATAGAGTTTCTAGACAGGCAAAAGCTGAAAGGGTTCATCATCACTAGACCAGCCTTACTAGAAGTGTTGAAGGGAATTCTTCAAGATGAAATGAAAATTGAAATTCTTCAAGATGAAATGCCAATTAGTGACAGGAAAACTTAAGAAAGTATAAATCTCACTGGTAAAGGTAAATATATAGTTAAATTCAGAATACTCCAGTGTTGTAATGGTGGTGGGCAAATCACTTATAAATCCATTATGAAGGTTAAAAGACAAAAGTAGTAAAATAACTATAACTACAAAAATTGATTAATGTGCACACAAGGTAAAAATATATAAATTGTGACATCAAAAATAAAATGTGGGTGTGGGGAGAGAGTAAAAATGTAAAGCTTTAGTATGTGTTCAAAGTTAAGCTGTTATGAGTTTAAAATAGACTGTTATAAATATAAGATGCTTTATGTAAGCCTCACTGTAACCACAAAGCAAAAACCTGTAGTAGGTACATAGAAGGTAAAGAAAATGATTCTAAGCATAACATTACTGAGAATCATCAAGTCACAAAGAGAACAAAAGAAGAAGAAAGAAACAAAAGAATTACAAAATAGCCAGAAAACAATTCACAAAACGGCAATAAGTATACCTATAAATAATTACTTTAAATGTAAATTGACTAAACTTTCCAATTAAAATACATACAGTGGCTGAATGGATAAAAAACAAAACAAAACAAAACGAACAAGAACCAACTATATTCTGCCTAAAAGAGATTCACTTTAGCTTTAATAGAGTGAAAGTGAAGAGATAGAAAAATATACCTCATGTAAATGTAAACCGAAAGAAAGCAGAAGTAGCAATACTGATATCAGACAATATAGACTGATATCAGACAATAAGCCAAAGACTGTAATAAGAGATAAATATACAGAAATCAGTTGCATCTCTACACACTAATACGGAACTATAAGGAACTATCAGAAAAAGAAAACAATCCCATTTACAATTGCATAAAAAAGGACAAAATACCTAGGAATAAATATAACCAAGGAGGTAAATACCTGTTCTCAGAAAACTATAAGACATTGATGAAAGAAGTTGAGGAAGACACAAATGAAAAGATATTCTTTACTCATGGATTAGAAGAATTAGTATTGTTAAAATGCTCATTCTTTGCAAATCAATCTACAGATTCAATGCAGTCCCTCAAATTTTCAATGGCACTTTTCACATAAATAGAAAAAAATTCCTAAAATTGCCAAAGCAATCCTGAGAAAGAGGAACAAAGCCTGAGGCATTACATGGCTTGATTTCAAACTACATTACAAAGGTATAGTAATCAAAACAGTACAGTATTGGCATGAAAACAAACACATTGATCACTGGAACAGAATAGAGAGGCCAGTAATCAACCCATGCATGTAAGGTTAATTAATTTACCACAATGGTGCCAAGAATATATGATGGGGAAAGGGTAGGTTTTTTTCAGTAAATAATGTTGGGAAAACTGGACAGCCACATGCAAAAGAATGAAACTGGGTCCCTGTCTTAGACCACATACACAAAAATCAACTAAAATGGATTAAAGCCTTGAACATAAGACCTGAATCCATAAAATTCTTAGTAGAAAATATAAGCAGTAAGCTCCTGACATTGGTCTTACCAGTGATTTTTTGGATTTGATACCAAAAGCAAAAGCAACAAAAGCAAAAATAAACAAGTTGGACTACATCAAACTAAAAATCTTCTGCACAGTAAAGGATACCATCAACAAATGAAAAGGCAGTTTACTGAATGGGAGAAAATATTTGCGAATTGTGTATCTGTTAAGGGTTAATATCCAAAAAACAAATAATTTGATTAAAAATGGGCAGAGGAACTGAATAGATTTCTTTCTAAAGAAGACATACATATGGCCAACAGGGAAATGCAAACCAAAACCACAATGAGGTATTGTTAGAATACCTATCATCAAACAGAAAAGAGATGAGTGTTGGTAAGTATATGGAGGAAAGGAACCCTTATTCACTGTTGGTGGGAATGTAAATTGGTGCAGCCACTACGAAAAGCAGTATGGAGGTTCCTCATAAAACTAAAACTAAAACTACCATATGATCCAGCAATTCCACTTCTAGGTATACATCCAGAGGAAATAAAAACAGGATATCAAAGAGCTATCCGAAACCACATGTTCATTGCAATAATATTCACAATAGACAAAATATATAAACAATATATGTGTCTGTTAACAGATAAACGGATAAAGATGTTGATATGTATATGTGTTTGTGTGTATATATATATATGTGTATACACAAACACACACACAATGGGATCTTACTTGGCCATAAGAAAGAGGGAGGTCATACCATTTGTGACAACACGAATGGATCTTGAGGGCACTATGCTAAGTGAAATAAGGTAGACAAAGAAAGACAAATACTGCATGCATCACTTATATATGGAATCTAATAAAAGGTCTAACTGATAGAAACAGAGTAGAAAAGTGATTGTGAGGGCCCATGTGTGTGGGGATGAAGGGGAATAGGAAGAGGTTGGTAAAAGGCTTCAAACCTTCAGCTGTGAGATGAGTAAGGTCTGAGGATCTAATGTAAAGCGTGGTGACTGTAACTGATAACACTGTACAGTTGACCCTTGAAGAACTCTAGGGTTAGGGGCACTGACTCTATGCAGTCGAAAATCTGCATATAACTTTACAGTTGGCCGTCTATGTATGTGATTCCCCATCTGAGGATTCAACCAACTCCTGATTGTGTAGTACTGTAGTACACATTTATTGAAAACTAATCCATGATATAAGTGGACCTGAACATTCAAACCCATGTTGTTCAAGGGTCAGTGGTATTATATATTTGAAATTCGCTAAGAGAGCAGAATTTAAATGTTCTCACCAAAAAAAAAAAAAAAAACAGGATAAATATGTGAGGTGATGGATATTTTAATTAACTCAAGGGGGGGGATCCTTTCACAATGTATACATATGTCAATCACCTTGATGTAATATTTAAATATCTTATGATTTCCTATGTCAATTATGTCTTTCTAAAAGGCTGAAATTTTAAAAAAATTATCATTTAAATGAATAGAATCTTAGGGGGTGTTTGCTTTCATAGTATAACTTAGCCTGTCTTGGTCTCAAAGTTCACTATTTCTTACCCAGAGCACTTGAGCTATTCACAAACTCTGTGTTTGTCAGTTCACTTCAGAAATGAGTATATGGGCACCTATCTCAGAATTGAGATGCAGATTAACTAAGGGTAATGTATGAAATTGCTTAGCTCAATATGTATCTTCATATTCAATAGATATTATTGAATTTTGCTATTAACAGTAATCATCATTAAAATGATAAATTTTTAAAAATTTCAGCCTTTCATCATCATTGTTACTAGTGTGATGTGTGGCAAAATAATACAGATTCTATATAGTTTAAGAGGATGGACCTAAGACAGACTGCCAGGGTTCAGTTCTGGCTTTGTCAGCTTCTAGCTGTGAGACTGTGGGCTTTGCCTCTCTGTGCTTCAACTTCCTCATCTGTAAAGTGGGGACAAGTCCTTACTTCATAGGGTTGCAGTGACTGGTAACTGAATTAATGCATGTAAAACACTCAGCACACTGCCAGCCCCATAGCAAGTTCTCAGTAAGTGCTAGCTATTATTATCATTAAATTCTTTGGAACATTCCATGGACTGCTCTGTTAGAGAGTTTAACTTCTCTTCATGGTATTTTGTCATTTTTGATAGAAGGGTTTATGTTTTAGGGATCCATGGAACAAGAAGATCACCTTTCCTTAATACTGTAGGGTTCGAAGCTCCACTACCTATTTGAGTAAATGTCTTTTCATGGTGCCTAAAATAAGGGGAAAAAAGCTGATACCAAAGTAAAGCTTTAAAAAGGGCCAAGAGAAGGAAATCTTTAAATCCAAAGGCAGAGCATCCATTTTTATTTCATCAAAATGTATTATCTAAGCAAACTTACTGATAATGATGCCTAGATGCTGTTTGTAGACATTATTTTCCTCTGAAGTGACTGAGTGCTGATTTCCTATCTGTGCCAGCAGCCTTTTCAGAATTCATTCTGTGCTCCTCTACATCATTGTGGCATGGAGATCTCATATATGACTTGTCTAAAGATTAGAAGACTAAAAATGTGTACCTATTGACTCAGAGGCTGAGAAGATGTACACAAATGTGAATAAACAGTTGAAACACTACCAGATGCACAGGAAGAGCCCTTGAACGCAAATGTGATTGACATCAAGAAAATATTAGCTTTGAAGTTCTGCCTAGATGGCACGTCGATAGACTGGCACTGCAGCAGGATTCAGCTGCAAGGATTTCATGTAATTGATGGTGGAAGAAAGGAAAATTTCAACAGATATTTTTCTATTAATTTGCCACAGGTGCTCAAATGCCTGTGACCTGGAATTTCAAGTATTCAAATTGCTACTATGATAGCTTCAGGCTTTGCTTCCCCGTTATTTTATGGACTGTGGCACAGACTTTTAAGGATTTAATTCTGTTTATTGGTAATGCTGCAGTTCACATGATTTCAGTCTAACAGGATGACTAATTTCTCAATGAATCAAGTGACTCTTGACTCAATATACATCAATCTTTATCATGCACATAGCTTTATTTAACTTAACATTATTTTTATCTACATGTTTCCGTGTATAGCTTTTGGCCATTTACTTGCCATGCTACCCTTTCATTTTCCTGCTACCTCTCCTGAAGTTCCTCTGCTGGACTGTTTCTAGATTTTCACATTTATACACAGAGGCAGGGAACACCCTAGTATAAATTATTATTTTTTTATTTTACGGTATTGCCATGGAGTTTATTCTCTAAAGCAGAATAACTGAAAAAAAGTAAGAATTTTTATAGTTCTTGCTACATACTGGGATATCACACTATAGAAATATCAAACTAATTTACAGTACCATCAGCATGGGATATATGTATACTTTCCCTCACCATTTACACAATATTGGATTTTATTTTATTAATAATTTACGTATGTAATGGCTTTAAAAATTAACCATTAACCACACCTAACCATTTTAAGTGTACAAGTTAGTGGTATTAAATATATTCATAATGTTGTGCAGCCATCGAATCACCCATCTCCATAACTCTCTTTACCTTGTAAATCTCAAACTCTATCCCCATGAAAGAATAACTCCCCAGTGTCCCCTTCCCCCAGCCCCTGGAAACCACCATTCTACTTTCTGCCTCTATGATTTTGACTGTTCTCAGTAGCTCATGTAAGTGGAATTATACAATATTTGTCTTTTTTGACTGCCTTACTTCACTTAGCATAATGCCCTCAATATTCATCCACGTTGTGGCATATGTCAGAATTTCCTTACTTTTTTTTTTTTTTTTTTTTTTGGCGGTACGCGGGCCTCTCACTATTGTGGCCTCTCCCGTTGTGGAGCAACAGGCTCCGGACCCGCAGGCTCAGCGGCCATGGCTCACGGGCCCAGCCGCTCCGCGGCATGTGGGATCTTCCCGGACTGGGGCACGAACCCGGGTCCCCTGCATCGGCAGGCGGACTCTCAACCACTGCGCCACCAGGGAAGCCCTAATATTTATAATTTTTAAATATGCAATATACTGATTTTTCTACTTTGGTTGTTGCAAATGTTGGGAATATATTTGGCTGCAAATAAAAGTAAATTTAAGTTTTATTCAGGATTCTTTAGAAAAAGGGAACCAATAGGAGATATATATATGTGTGTGTGTGTGTGTGTGTGTGTGTGTGTGTGTGTGTATGTTCAACAAATATATATACAGAATATATGTATTTGTTGAACACTTAAAAACATGGTAGAAACTATAAATGCTTAAAATATGGTAGAAGCTACATGTTCTTGCTGTACAAAGAATAATTAGACATGGTCGAGACTCTTGAGGAGTTAATATTTAGTAGGTGGTGTTTAAACACATGAATATAACAATATCATTAGGATTATAAACAGAAGTATAGAGGGGGAAGCAGGGGTACACAGGGGAGTGAGTCTCCAACTCTGCCTTAGTGGTATTCAAAAGTCTTTATAGAGAAAGGGCTATTTGAATTGATCATTGAAGGAAAATGCCCAGGCATTTTCTTGGTCCTCCTTTAAGGAGAGTGAATCAATGTATTTCTTAGATAAGACTATGCAATGATAAAAGCGTTACAAAAAAATGGTTCTGTGGTCAATTAAGTTTGGGAATGCTTAGTTAGTCAAACATTTTTCTTAGGTATGTTACTTCTCAGAGCCTATCAATAGCCTAATGTGCTTCTTGACTCCTCAAAACAGGGAAATAACGCTCAGTGTTTCATGACTGTATCTCAACAGGGAATCTTTTGCCCCTTACAAGGTTTCTTAGACCTAGTATTCTGCAGAAAGCACCTTGAAAACATGGCTCTAGTGTTTCCTTCAGTACTTAGCTGATGCTTTATTTTTAATTTTTAAATTTTTAATTTTTTTGATTGAAGTATAGTTGGCTTACAATATTGTGCTAATTTCAGGTGTACAGCATAGTTTCAGGTGTACAGCATACAGTTTTTTTTCCATATTATATTCTATGTTATTACAAGATATTGGGTATAATTACCTATGCTATACAGTAAATCCTTGTTGCTTATCTATTTTGTATATAGTAGTTTGTATCTGTTAATCTCATACCTCTAATTTGTCTCTCCTTCCCTCCACTTTGGTAGTCATAAGTTTGTTTTCTATGTCTGTGAGTCTGTTTCTGTGTTGTATATAGGTTCATTTGTATTACTTTTTACATTCCACATGTGAGTGATATCATACAGTGTTTGTCTTTCTCTGACTTATTTCACTAGGTATAATGTTCTCTAGGTCCATCTGCGTTGGTGCAAATGGCAATATTTCATTCTTTTTTATGGCTGGGTAATATTCCATTGTGTATGTATCATTGTGTGTGTATACACACACACACACACACACACACACACACACACACACACACCACATCTTCTTAAGCCAGTTGTCTGTTGGTGGGCATTTGGGTTGCCTCCATGTGTTAGCTATTGTAAATACTGCTGCTGTGAACATTGAGGTGCATGTATCTTTTCAAATTAGTGCTTTTGTTTTTTCTGGATATATACCCAGGAGTGGAGTTTCTGGATCATATGGTAGTTCTATTTTTAGTTTTTTAAGGAACCTCCATACTGTTTTCCATAGTGGCTGCACCAATTTACATTCCCACCAACAGTGTATTCCCTTTTCTCCACATCCTCTCCAACATTTGTTATTTGTAAACTTTTTGATGATGGCTATTCTATCGGTGTGAGGTGATACCTTATTGTGGTTTTGATTTGCATTTCTCTAATAATTAGCAGTGCCCTTCCCTCTTTTCTTCTTGCTTAGCCTGGGTAAAAGTTTGTCAATTTTCTTTACCTTTAAAAAAAATAAGCAGCTCTTAGTTTCATTGATTTCTTTCTATTGTTTTTCTGATCTCTGTTTTATTTATTTCCTCTCTGATCTTTATTATTTCCTTTCTTCTGCTGACTTTAGGGTTCATTTGCTCTCTTTTTGGTAATTATCTTAGGTGGTAGGTTAGGTTGTTTATTTGAGATTTTTCTTTTTTCTTGAGGAAGGCCTGTATTGCTATGAACTTCCCTTTTAGAACTGCTTTTGCTGCATCCCATCGATTTTGTAAAGTTGTGTTTTCATTTTCGTTTGTCTTGAGATTTTTTTTTGATTTCTTCTTTGATTTCATCATTGGACTATTGGTTTCTTAGTAGCATGTTGTTTAGCTTCCACATGTTTGTTCTTTTCTCATTTTTCTTTCTGTAGTTGATTTTTAGTTTCTTACTGTTGTGGTCGGAAAAGATGCTTGATATTATTTCTATCCTTTTACATTTGTGGAGGCTTGTTTTGTGACTCAGTGTATGGTCTATCCTGGAGAATGTTCCATGCATGCTTTGAGAGAATGTGTCTTCTGTTTTTTGGGGGGTGTAATGTCCTGTAGATATCAATTAAGTCCAATTAGTCTATTGTGTCATTTAGGACCTCTCTTACCTTATTGATTTTCTGTCTGGATGATCTGTCCATTGATGTCAGTAGGGTGTTAAAGTCCTACTATTATTGTATTATTGTCAATTTCTCCCTCTATGTCTCTTAGTATTTGCTTTATATATTTAGGTGCTGCTGTATTGGATGTATGTATGTTAACAAGTGTAATATCTTCTTGTATTGATCCCTTTATCATTATATAATGCCTTTCTAGTCTTTCTTATGGCCTTGGTTTTAAAGTCTATTTTGTCTGATACGAATATTGCTACCCCCTCTTTTTTGTCATTTCCATTTGCATGAAATGTCTTTTTCCATCCTCTCACTTTCAGTCTGCATGTGTCTTTTGCCCTGAAGGGAGTCTCTTGTAGGCAGCATATTGAAGGTTCTTGCTTTTTTTTTTTAATCCACTAAGTCACTCTATGTCTTTTGATCAGAACATTTAGTCCATTGACATTTGATGTGATTATTGATAGGTATGTACTACTTTATTCCTTGTTTTCCAGTTGTTTTTGGAGTCTTTCTTTGTTCATTTCTTCTTTTTGTTTTTCCTATTGTGGTTTGATGATTTTTTTTTTGTAGTATGCTTCAGTTCCTTTCTTTTTGGTTTTTTGGTGGGTTTGGATTTGTTGTTACCATGGGGTTCATGTATGTTGACTTACAACTATATATAGTTGCTTTAAAGTGATCATCGTTTAAGTTCAGACACATTCTAAAAGATCTACATTTTTTACTCCCCTCCGCCACATTTTGTGTTTTGGATGTCCTATTTTGTATCTTCATGCTTATCCCTTTTACTGTTTATTGTAGTTATAGTCACTTTTACAACTTAAAAAAAAAAATCTGGCTTACTTAAGTGATCTTCAACCCTTAGTCTGTATTTGCCTTTCCAGTTAGGATTTTTCCTTTCCTATGGATTTTTGCTTCTTTTCCATTTAGATAAGATCTTTCAACATTTCTTTTAGGGTAGGTTTAGTATTGCTGAATTCTTTTAGATTTTCTTGTCTGATAAATTCTTTACCTCTTCTTCTCTTCTAAATGATAATCTTGCTGGATAGAATATCCTAGGTTGCAGATTTTTCCCTTTCAGGACTTTGAATATATCATGCCACACACTTCTGGCCCACCAAGTTTCTGCAGAGAAATCAGCTGATAGCCTTTATGGGGGTTCCCTTGTAAGTGACACTTTGTTTTTCTCTTGCTGCCTTTAGAATTCTCTTTAACTTTTGCTATTTTAATTATGATATGCCTTGGTGTGGGTCTGTCTTGGTTCATCTTGTTTGGGACTTTCTGTTCTTCCTGTACCTGGATATCTGGTTCTTTCTTTAGGTTCAGGAAGTTTCCAGCCATAATTTTTTCAAATACATTTTTGATCCCCTTCTCTCTCTCTTCTCCTTCTGGAACCCCTATTATATGTAAGTGGGCATATTATCCCAGAGATCTTGTATGTTGCTTTTTTTTTCCATTTGTTTTTCTGTCTGCTCTTCTAATTGGGCAATTTCCCTTATTCTATTTTCCAGATCACTTATTTGTTCTTCTGTTCTTCTGTGTCATTTACTCAGCTATTCATTGCTTTTAGATTGCTTTCTAATCTCAGAAATTGAATTATCTATTTTTGATTGGGTCATCTTTATAGTTTCTAGTTCCTTGTTACAATGATCTGCATTTATATTAATAATCTTTCTTAATTCATTTAGGACTTTTATTACCTCCTTTTTGAATTCAGTGTCTGGTAGACTGATGATCTCTATTTCATTATTTAGTTTTTCAGGTGTTTTCTCTTGCTCTTTTAATTGGGAGTAGTTCCTCTGCCTTTTCATTTTACTCAACTTTCTCTGTCTCTGTGAATTTAGGAGGAATAGTTACCTATTGTGGTCTTGAAGGGGTGTTTTTATGTGGGAGTGTCCCTATGTAGACTGTGTTTATCCAATGTCTTTGGTGTGAGGGCTGGTTCTGATGTAGACACCAGCCACGTCTTTCCTCGGGGTGTGCTGGCCACCATCACCTTGGTAGGGAGTGTAGTTGGTGTTGGAGGATTGAAAGCCTACGCAGCATGTGAGGTAGAACTTTCTCTCTGCTCCATAGCTATCGCTGGCCTGTTGGGGTGGGGTCTGCTCCCCAGTTGCTGGAGCAGAAGTCCTGAGGGTTGGGCTCAAGCAGACTCTGTTCCCTTTGAATGTGTGTTTTGCCCCAAAGTACGTGAGCCTTGTGCACTCACAGAGATCTGATGGTATTGCCTGTGTAGGTGTCTGCAGGTCCACTCAGTCGCAACCCAAGTTGTGTCCCTTCCCCTGTTGTAGTCATCCAGTACAATGTCATCTAGCATTGTGTGATCTAGGGCAAGGCTGTGGTGTGGAGTGGGTGGGGCTTGGGGGTTGGGGCACTGTGGCTGGAGAAATTGAAGTGGACTGCTTCATTAGTGCAGACTGAGTTAGGGCCAGCACTGGTTGCAGCTGCCCCACCTGGACCATACCCCACACCCCCTAGCCTCCTCTGCATCTCTAGGTTGAGTCTTCTCCCAGGGCCTGTCTACCTCAGATCCAGTGCCAAGATGTGGTGTGGAGTGGGCAGGGCCGGGGTGTTCACCCCACTTGGATTCAGAAGAGTGGTGAGGTGGCAGCCACCATGCAGAGCTCTCTCCACTCTGTTGGCAAGCCAGCACCTGCACACTCTTTATGAGTAGAGTCTAGGCTTCTCCAGTCCTCCAGTTCCTGCGGTTCTCCCAGCAGCCAAGAGGGCTTGTCTTCTCCATGTAGGACCCCAAGACTGGGACACCCAGTCTGTCGCTCAGCCTACTCAGTCCCCAGGGCGAGGGTCTGCCTGTGAAGACCTTCTTTTTCTTTCAGATCCCTCCCAGCAGTGGAGGTCCCAACCCTATGCCTTTTTTCCATCTTTACCCAGTTATGTGGAAATCTTTCTTGAAGCTTTGGTTGTACAGGAGTTCTTCTGCCAGTTTCCAGGTAGTTTTCCATGAGAATTGTTCCACGTGTAGATGTATTTTTGATGTGTTTGTGGGGGGAGGTGAGTTCCACATCCTCCTACTCTGCCATCTTGATCTGACCTTTGTATGATTATCTGATGCTTTGTTTTAAAAATATTTTCTTCATGTCAAGAAAGAAATCAACCATTCCTTTTTTTCCCCCAGAGTTTTAATCAAGGATGCAAATTAGGGACTTCCCTGGTGGTCCAGTGGTTAAGACTTCACCTTCCAATGCAGGAGGTGTGGGTTCGACCACTGGTTGAGGAGCTAAGATCCCACATGCCTTGCAGACAAGAAACACCCCAAACATAAAATATTAGAAGCAATATTATAAGAAATTCAATAAAGACTTTAAAAATGGTCCACATCAAAAAAAAAAAAAGAATGGATATTAAATAATTCAAATGGCTTTATCTTGTTTCCCTTCTGACAAAATATGCTGTCTAGTTTGTTTAGGCTTTTATAACAAAACTACTATGGACTGGGGTCTTATGAACAACCAACGGTTATTTCTTACAGTTTTGTAGGCTGGGAAGTCCCAAGATCATGGTGCCCGTACACTCAGTGTCTGGCAAGCACCCACTTCCTAGACAACTATTTTTTCACTGTAACCTCATGTGGTGGAAGGAGTGAGGGATCTTTCTGGGGCCACTTTTATAAGGGTACCAGGTAGGCTATGTCCTCATGACCTAGTCACTTGCCAAAGACCCCACCTCCTAAAACCATCACCATGTGGGGTTAGAATTCCAAAATATACATTTTGGAGGGACACAAACATTCAGTCTATTAGTCTATTAGTTATATCTTCAGTTCTGTTCTAATAAGAGGATGTTGGGCTCTGAGGGTAATGAGAGATTAGCATAGTTTAACAGAGTTAATAATAGAAACTTAGGATATTTCTGACTGAGAAGACAGAGATCTTGGGTCAGATGATCTTTAAATACTTTCCAGTCCAGTTAATCAGAAATGTTTCCCATTGAGGCTTAAACTCAAAACAATATTTAGTTAGTAAAATGGATAAGAGCATTTTGTTGGTTAAAGTTACCATCTTCATTTATCAGTGATTTTTATGTTCCTCCATATCTTTTTCATTATTATCATTTTTATTAAAGAAATTATCTATTGTAACATTTTTGTTATTCCAAGGTAGATTTTCATCTTACTTAATACATAATTCCTTTTAGAAATGGTAAAGATTGGAGGAGAATATAAGAAAAAAACAAATTAAGGTGATGAAATAACTGTACATTAGCAGAAAATTGTAACTTATACAGAAGAACAAGATCAGAAAGGAAAAAAGGGAACAAATATATTTTTGATGATTACTTTAGGTTACAAAATATCTAATAATAATGAAACTAGTATTTATGCAGTACTTTCTAGGTAACAAAATATTAAGTATAAAATTTTTTTTAGGTATATTGAATTCTCTTTTCTATTTATTTTACAGGCAGGTCTTTACATTTTTGTGTCTTAGAGAAATTACCTGAAAGCCCTTCCTATATGCTGTGGATGTTGAAAAATCACGTGGTTTTATTCCTCTAAGCATTTTGAGCATCTTCCTTCTGTCTCACAGTCTTGTGGAGCTGGCTGGGTTCCTCTGTTTTGCAAGAAGGTACATCTCTCTGATGCTGTGTCTGTAATAGTCTCCTTACTGAGATCTGCCCATGAATATGATATTAAACATGTTGGTTGAGTTTTGCTCATGTGGGGTCTGTCATCAATATGGAATAGAATTCAAGAATTTGACTTTTTCTTCTCTCTCTTCGGCCATTTCAACTGAATTATAGAAATTAGGAATGAAATTTAGTCCTGCCTCCTCTCTCTTGGTCAGGTTATTTTTGTTTTAGTTTTTTATTTTTAACCTGTGGGAGTTGGAAATATTTCAGGGTTTCCTTTTTTGCGAAATTATGGTGTAAATGAACCCTTTTGCTTTTGTGTTCTTAATGACAGTATAAACGCCTGAGATCAATTTACTCTTATTGTTGTTAATGACAGTATAAAAGTCTGAGATGAATTTACTCTTAAAGTGGTAGATCTAAAAAAATTTAATAAAGTCAATTGTAATTTTTCCAAGAGAGTTATTTTCAATCAAACACTGAAGAAAATTAACACTGAAGAAATAATAATAACAACTAATAATAATAACAACTAATAATCACAACTAATGTTTGCTAAGTAATTCCTATATGCCAAGCACTTAAAATCCTTTACATATACTATCTCTTATATTCCTCATAGCAATCTTATGAGATTTGATTGAATTTTGCTTTGATTTTTAAAGCAAACAAGGCTTTCCGATAAACAGAATAGGTGCTCTTTTAACCATCCTAATAAGGAAGTTAAAAAAAACCTGTCATAGAAACAAGAGACTATAGCTTCAAAAGCTCGCAGTCCTCATAAATCATTCCCACCTCTAGACTCTTTCTTTAGGAAACATTCCAAGACTTCACTGTGTTGTGAATAATTTTTACTTCAATCAATGTATTCTATGCCCCTATGAAAACCTACATATTCCTCAGTAAGGATACATAATTTTCCTCATGTTGGGTATTTAACATCACAAGCTGACCCCCAGTTCCAATGGTTGATTTGAGCTTTGCAAATTTTGAAGTGCTCAGAAACAGAGTGCCTGGTATCTTTTATAAAGAGCTAGTGAAAAGTGACTAGCATTTAGGGAGTTTGACTGATGTGTGGTAATCAGGTGGGAAATGTCAAAACGTATTTGTTTAAACCTTGCACTTATTTTATGTAGATAAAAGACAATATTCAGCTGACTTCGCTATATCACTTTCCAAAACATACACAAGAAATTTAGTAAAATTTGAAAAGCTTATTAAGACTTACAGTTTCCATGTTCATTTTATATTTTGGGTATACTCTCTTACAAGCACAGAGACCAGCAGGCTTTGTTTTCATACATGTCATAAACCAGAGCCCTAGAAGCATGATTTTTGAAGGAAAAAGATACCAGGATTTTCCTCTTAAAGAGAAATCTGGAACCTTAAGATTTTTATTTTAATTCTTTAAACTTCTAATAGAAGTTTTATTGGGGTAAATTCACAAACCATACAATTTACCATTTTAACACACACAGTTTGGTGTTTTTTAGTATATTCAAAGAGTTGTGCAAATACCATCACTGTCTAATTTTAGTTTAGAACATTTTCATCATCCCGAAAAGAAATCCCTAACAGTTAGCATTCACTTCCCATTTCCCTGTCCCTTCCAACAGTGCAAGGCAACCTAAAATTTCCTTTCGACCTCTGTGAATTTGTCTATTCTGAACATTTCTTATAAGTGGAACTTTACAATATGTGGTCTTGTGTGATTGGCTTCTTTCACTTAGGAAAGAAGTGAAAGAAGGTTCAAGGTTTTCAAGGTTCGTTCATGTTGTAGCATGTTTCAGAACATTATTTTTTTTATTGCTGAATACTATTCCATTGTATAGATATACCAAATCTGTTTATCTACTCATCAGTTGATGGACATTAGGGTTGTTTCCACCTTTGGACTATTCTGAGTAGTGCTATAAACATATGTGTGCCAGTTTACGTTTAGGTCTGTGGTTCATTTTGAATGTTTTTGGGTGTGATGTAGGGGTGCGACTTCAATCTTTTTCACGTGGGTATCTGGTTGGCCCCAGCATCATTTGTGGAAACACTGTTTTATCCCCATTGAATTATCTTGGCCCCCTCGTTGAAAATGAATTGACCAATCTTATAAACTTTATTTCTGTATTCTCAATTCTATTTTATTGATCTATGTGTCTATCCTTATACCACTACCACTTTTTAAATTATTATCGATTTGTAGTATGTTTTTAAATTTAGAAGTGTGAGTCCACCAATTTTGTTCTACTTTTTCAACTTGTGTTGGTTATTTTAAGTCCCTTGCTTTTCCATATGAATTTTAGAATCAGCTTGTAAATTTCTTCAAAAACGGCAGGTGGAATTTTGAGAAGAATTGCATGGAATCTGTAAATCAGTTTGGTTATTTTAAGTCCCTTGCTTTTCCATATGAATTTTAGAATCAGCTTGTAAATTTCTTCAAAAACGGCAGGTGGAATTTTGAGAAGAATTGCATGGAATCTGTAAATCAGTTTGGGGAGTATTACCATCTTAAGAATGTAAAGTCTTCTAATCCATAAACATGGGGCACTTTTCAATATATTAGGATCTTCTTTAATTTATTTAAACAACATTTTGCAGTTTTCATTGTATGAATCTTGCACTTCTTTTGTTAAGTTTATTTGTAGTATTTTATTCTTTTTGTTGCTAATGGAAATGCAGTTGTTTACTTAACTTTCAGATTGTTCATTGCTACTGTATTGCTACTACACTGTATTGTTTATTACTACTGTGCAATTGATTTTTGTATATTGATACTGTATCCTGCAGCTTTGCTGAGCTTGTTAATTAGCTCTAATAGTTTTTTGTGTGCGGGCATGTGGATTCCTTAGGATTTTCTATATACGTGACCATTTGTGGACAGAGATAGTTTTACTTCGTTGTTTCCAACCTTGATTTCTTTTATTTCTTTTTCTTGTCTGATTTTCCTGGCTAGAACCTCCAGTACAACATTGAATAGAAGTGGGCAGAGCAGACATCCTAGCCTTGTTTCTGATCTCAGGGGAAAAACATTCAGTCTTCTACCACTATGTATGACGTTAGCTGTGGGTTTTTCATAGATACCTTTTATTAGGTTGAGGAAGTTCCCTTCCATTCAAAGTTTGTTGAGTGTTTTTATCATGAAGGAGCGTTAAATTTTGTCGAAGACTGTCAGCGTCTATCGAGCTGATCACGTGGTTTTTGTCCTTTATTATATTATTATAATACACTGCATTGATTGATTTTTTGATGTTAAATCAACCTTGCATTTCTGGAGTAAATACCACTTGGTGATGGTGTAAAATTCTTTTCATATGTTGCAGTATCAATTTGTATTTTGTTGATTTTGTTCTTTGCATTTATATTCTTAAGAGATATTGGTCTATAGTTTTTTTTCTTGTAGGGTCTATGTCTAGTTTTGTTCTTATTAACAGTGGCCTTGTAGAATGAGTTGGAAAGTGTTCCCTCCTCTTGTATTTTTTCAAAGACTTTGTGAAGGATTGGTATTAATCTTTAAATGTTCTTGTTTTGTTTTTTATGGCTTCCTTTGTAGTTTACCATTTGCTATTGTTAAATGCAAGTGGGGCTCGTAAGTGGGGCCAGGAAGGTGATGTTTATGGTGATCACCTCCTGTAGGACAATTGACAGTAAAAACACAGGACTCTAAATAGAACTGTTGAGTCTTCACTCTGCCTACTTCTACTGAACAATGCTGAACACTCAACCACTGGAGAACATGCTTAATTGTAGAAACAAATTAGAAGCTTTTTATATCTTGAATTCAGAACCACAGTTGGAAAATGCCATTTTCCTCAGTGGAGCCCCTGGTATATGCCCAATTCACTGTCCCCAAATTAAGAAGCCTTACCTGTAACTTATTAGTACCAATTTGTTTAGAAACATTATTTAAAAGAGCCTATTAAGAGGTGTTACACTGACCTCCTTTTGAGTCAGAGAGCCTGAGAACAAGGAGAGTTTGTTGAATCCTAGACATCACGTAAGGTAATATGAATAATAAATATTTAGATTGTCTTCCTACGTGTTTCAAAATACTTTTGGTCATTAACCACTCTACCAACTCAGTGGGGAAAATTAACACTGAAGAAATAATAACAACAACTAATGTTTGCTAAGTAATTCCTATATGCCAAGCACTTTAAAACCCTTTACATATACTATCTCTTATATTCCTCATAGCAATCTTATGAGATTGATACTAATATAATTCTCTACTTTTCAGATGTGGAAACTCAGAAACAGAGAGGTAATCTAAGTTGCTTGGTGTCAGGCAGGTGGAGAATGGTAGAGCCAGGATGTGACCTAAACTGGAAGTTAGAGTGGATTAGGCATATTCCAGAACAGGGATTCAGATTCAGGGTTTCTGCTTTATAAGTTTTGAATTTATAAGTCATTTGTCTCTCTCTAATGAAGAATATAATTTTCAGTCAGCAGTTAAGAAATGTCCATAAAGGATGTATTTAGATGGTCTAAGTCTAAGGACTTGAGATTACACAGTCTCTCTCTGCAGGGTTAATGTAATAGATAAGTTAGTGTAATAAATATTTAACATTTATTAAGGACTTACCATGTTCCAGGGTAAGTGAGTTATTTGTGTAAGTTAACTAAATTTGCAAAATAACTATGAAATAGGTATTACAGTTACCATCGCCAATCATAGCTGAAGCCACTGAAGCAAAGACGTGTAACTTGCCCAAGGCCAATTAGCAATAAGTAGCACAGCCCAGATTTGAACCCAGACAGTCTTGCTCCAGAACCTGTATTCTTAATCACTTTGTCATGCAGTTTCTCTAAGTCAGTAAATAGTCACCTGATACACGGTCACAGCAATAACAGCCACACCCAGAAATCAGTGATAAGACTGGATCATCGTGTTTATGCACGTGCAGATTGGAGTCACTTGTACAGGAGAGAAATGTGTTATGGCTCAAAGGAGGAAAAAGGCTTTTCTCTGAAAATGAGACAACCTGAAACGAGTATGGAAGTACAAAAAGAAAACTTAATTTGGAAAGGGAGGCTGTTAGCTTGTGCTTCCACAGAAGACAGGAACAGACTGATGGGATATGGTGAGCGCTCAGAAGCTGTGGTCCTGAGCGAGTTGTGGTGGTGTGGTTTGGAGTTTTTACCTCAGAGGTAAAAGGGGACAGTTTGAAAGAACAGTTCTAGAAAGTGAATTTGATAAACTCAGCATGGGGAGAGGTTGAATCAATATCAACTTCAATTTAGATTAATATCAACTTCAATTACAAGTGTTTCCAGTGATATAAGAAGCATCTGGAAATTAGCAGAAAAAACTTGACCATTTGGGGTAATATTTCCCCCTTCATGCCAAAATCATAATAGTTTGTTTTCTTTTTCTTGTGGCAGTGAAATCACAGACCTGGGTTTATGCGGCACTTTTCTTCCTGGGAATCGAAACATTTCCCCAGATGTTGTTCTATGGTTTTCGCACACAGTGTTCTACCCCTATGCAGGGCCACATACGCAGACCTCTGTGTTTGGGTGGGAAGAGCGTAGCTCTCGAGCCAGTCAGTGACCAGAGAGCTGGTTGTACCTGGGCCAGTTTTCTTCCAGACGTGTGGGCCTTCTAGTCTGCAGCCTAGACATCATGTAATGAAGTAATAAACTTCATGTAATGTTTTCAATGAAATTTTTATTAAATTGAAGTTTCTAAGTTATTTTTATCAAAAAGAAAAATTACATTCACATCAAAAGCAAGTAAACCAATATTGCCCACCCTTTCCCTTCCTCACATGAAAACAGAGATCAGTGAAAGTCTTTTAAAAAAGACTTTTTTGGTCCATTTCCACTTTCAAGGTAACCTGGTGGCTTCTTTTCTCAAGCCCTCACACAGGTATTCAGGAATACCAGGATGGTGTGCCAAAGATCCCAACAGCTTGTATTACGGTGGAAGATGCAGAGATGATGTCAAGAATGGCTTCTCGTGGGAGCAGAATTGTCATTCAGCTGAAGATGGGGGCAAAGAACTACCCAGATGCTGATTCCTTCAACACCGTAGCAGAGATCGTCGGTAGCAAGTATCCGGAGCAGGTGAGTGAAGGCAAGGGATGGGCTGTCTGGGAATAAGGTGTTGTGGTCAAGTTTTAGTTTTTAGAGACGGTTTAGGAAAGAGAGAATGAGTCTGCAGAGAGGGTCTTCATAGACTCCTTAAAAGCAGACACTTTTTTGTTTTTCCTTCAAGAGTTTTCTACTTTGACCGAAGAAGGGCAGGACTAACTGAAGGGCAGAATATGATCCACTGTGTGGAAATGCAACTCCGAATAGTTGAGGGCAGTATTTGTCCATATGTGTTGTATTTCTTCCATTTGGAGCCAGTTGGCATTTGAGATCATACCAGTAGTTGACGGCGTGCTTATTGTGTGACTTACCTTCCTCCATCCTTTCAAAGCTCTGTGAACTAAGTCTATTTTCTTCATTTTGCGGGTGAGGAAATTAACCTAAAGGAAACTCACTTGCCTAAGGTCCATACAGCTAGTAAATGGCTGAGAAAGGACTCAAACCCAGGACCTTGTGAATATTAATCCAAGCTATAGACCACAGTTTATGTGAAATCTTTAGAGGGGTTTTTTTTTTTTTTTTTGGAAACTTCAAATAGTCTTAGATGCATATTCAAACTGTATAGTAGCCGAAGCTTAAATGACTTCAGCAAGTTACTTATTCTCTAAGTCTTAGAGAATTTATCTACAAAGATGGGGCTGGTGTATGTAAGGAACAGGATTACTATGAGGGCTAGACTAGATAATGCATATCTGATAGCCTCCTACTATAGTGTTTGTCACATCACATGCCCTCATTGAATGTCATGTCAGTTTACTTCCTATGACATCAAGTGTACAAAAGATGGTTTTCATAAGGTTTCTGGTACAAACCTTCTTTATTAGTAGTCATTGAAATTCTGAAGATAGCACTTAAAAATATAGCTGTTTGGGCAGTTCAGACTTGTATTTTGTTTAAGAATGTCAGTGGGATGAAGGAACAGGCACACAGTAATGGAGAAACAGTCCTTCTGCACATGTCCTGACTCAGGGCCTCTCTCACACTTAAAGGGTTGCGCTGCAGTAAGATGCGTGTTACGTTTTGGGACCCTCTTCTCCCTTCCTAAATGACCTGCTCCCTGGACCCGGACATGCGTCAACCCTGGGGTTACGGCCGCAGGGGTAATGGAAAAGCAAGATCTCAGTAGAACCATGGAGAGTCAGACAGTGTAGAGAAACTGTAGGTTGTTTTGTTTTTTTTTTGCATACGCGGGCCTCTTACTGTTGTGGCCTCTCCCATTGCGGAGCACAGGCTCCGGACGCGCAGGCTCAGCGGCCATGGCTCACAGGCCTAGCCGCTCCGCGGCATGTGGGATCTTCCCGGACCGGGGCACGAACCCGTGTCCCCTGCATCAGCAGGCGGACTCTCAACCACTGTGCCACCAGGGAAGCCCGAAACTGTAGTTTTAAATGTTGAGAAAACAAATAAGCCCAGCCCCTTGTCTCTTTAGGAAACCGAGAACAACAGAAGAGCCAAGAGTCCACGTTTCAGGTACTGAGTAATCCCTAGTCCAGGGTGGGAGGAGGTTAGGATTATATATTATCAGTTGTCTGGATGAACAGGCTGATTCTGGCCTAAGGGTGGGTGGCAAGGTGAGAGTGAGTTATTGGAACCTTAATCTGAAATGACCAGTGGCTGTCGGGCTCTGAGGTCAAAGCATTAAAACAGAGGTGTTCTCGGGCTGCAGAAGCTGGAGGGTTGAGGTAGTGCTGGCTCAGAGCTTCCCAGGAACCGCCGGCATCTTCCAGCTGAGCGTGCTCGGGCCTCTCCTCCTCAGCCCTGCGTGACTGTTTTTCCAATCAGTTTTATTGAGGTATAATTTACATAAAATAAACTTACCAAATTTAAGTGTACAATTCGATGAGTGTTGGAAACTGTAATCCAGTAATGTAAGCACATTCGTAGCAGAGAGTATTTTCATCACCCCAAATGTTCTCTTGTGCAGTCTACTCCCCTGTGCCCTGGGCACCACTGATCTGCTTTAAGGAACTATAGCTTTTTCTTCTCGAGAGTTTCATATAGGGGGAATCATGTAAGCGGGGTCTTCCGGGCTGGCTTCTTTCACTCAGCATGATGCTTTTGAGGTTCATCCGTGTTGTTGTATCTGCTGTCCATGCCTTTATACTGCTGGGTAATATCTCACAGCATCACCTCAAGCCTGCAGCTGCTGCAGCCCAAGACACATTTCACAGTGTGTTTATCCATTCACCGCTGATGATGGACATTTGGGTGGTTTTTAGTTTTTGACTGTTATGAGTAAAGTGTCTGTGAACATTCTTGTATAAGTCTTGTATAAGTCTCCCTATGGCCGTATGTTTTCATTCCTCCTTGGGTAGGTGCCTAGGGGTGGAACTGTGGGGCTGGCCTGAATCTTAAGCACCCTAATCTCTGTCAAGATGCTTCAACCTCTGTATTCCATGGGGGTAGCACCTTCTCCGGGAGAGTGATGGACAATTTCAGAGCTGTCCCAGGAATCAGGATTAAACTTTTACCTCTATCATAACGTTGCACAGCATTCCAAGAGTTAGTTATAAATACCTTGTTGCCTTCATGTAAAAGATAGAAGATTAACAAAAGGTCTCCCACAAAGAAGTCGCAGCATCATTTGCCCAGAAGGAATGTGGGTGAGTGCAGTGAAGTGAAGTCCATGTGTGTGTTTGGGGGGGGAATCTGCCTTACAGCCTGCCTGGAACCACAGGGCATGTCTAGACCAGAAAGGGAAGTGGAAAGCATGTGTTCTCCCCTCCAGGTGTGAGGTGAGTTAATGAACCTTAGTAAGCACCGTCCATCCCTGATAAAGCCTCCTCTGGGAACCCTCCCCTCATCGCACCACTTTATGCCATTGTTATGCTGTCATCTCCCACCAGAACTTGCAGATGCCCTGAGCATCCTATTTACTTTCTTTTCTTTTTTTCCCTAATGCCTGTCCAAGAACTTGGCATGCAGTAGCTTCCCAATGCATATTTTAATTCAGTAAAATGAAGAGAAGAATAAAGGAAGAAAACAAGTAGAAGATTTTCTTAATCTCTATTCTCTTTAAATCCAGAAGTTTTCCTGCCCATTTGGAACATTGGTTGTCCATAGGCACATTGGACATCACCCATGAATGCAGCTCTGTATGGCTAAACTCAAGTCCATCTCCTCCCTCACACCTAACACCTCACCTTGGTTTCTTGTCTCTGTTAAAGGAACCATATTTACCTATCAGCACAGTTCAGAAACGTCAAGTTGTTTTTCGTTCTCTCCTCTTTTTTACTGTCCTACAGTCAGGAACCATTTCCTATTCAGTCTACTTTCAGCCTATTAAAAAAGACAAAATCTGTCCCTGTCTTGTCTTCACTGTCATTACTGTTCTAATTCAGGCCCTTGCTATTTCCCTCCTGACTTTCTTTTCTTCTGTTCTCTTTCTGCTTCTGCATTTTTGCAATGCAGTTCAGTTATCTTTTAAAACACGGATCTCAAAATGGTGTTTCCATGCTGTCAGGTCCCCTCTCCTGTTCCCTATAAGATAAAGGTTATGATCTAGGTAAATGCTGAGGTAAGTGACCAGAGGTGAAGAAGACGGAAGAAAAGAGACCATGCAGGGGGGCATTTGGGGGGGTTAAATAGGAGACAGTTATGGTTAATAATATAGTACTATTTATAAATGAGCAGAAAATTAGAATGAAGAAAGAGGGAAAGGAAGTGTATGATGGAGATTCAGTACCAGCTAAGACCCATTCTTTCATTGGCTAGTGAAGGAGTTCAGCTCTCCTAAACTCTGACAAGCTTTTCTAAAATCATTCAACTTTATTTTAAATGATAAGTATACTGAATGACATAAATGTTGGTCTTGGTACTTTAGGTTGACTAACTTATCCCTGACACATCCTTGCTACCTTGCTACTTTTTATACTAAAGAATAGTGCTAAATAATGCTGAGCAAACTAGATGGAGTGGAAATTATTTCCAAAAATGAAGAGGAACCCAGCAATCCCACTACTGGGCATATATCCAGAGAAAACCATAATTCAAAAGGATGCGAGCACCCCGCTGTTCATTGCAGCACTATTTACAATAGCCAGGACATGGAAGCACCTAAATGTCCATCGACAGAGGAGTGGATAAAGAAGATGTGGTACATATATACAGTGGAATATTAGCCATAAAAAGCAACGATATAGTGACATTTGCAGAGATGTGGATGGGCCTAGAGACTGTCATACAGAGTGAAGTAAGTCAGAAAGAGAAAAACAAATATCGTATAGTATCACTTATATGTGGAATCTAGAAAAATGGTAGAGATGAACTTATTTGCAAAGCAGAAATAGAGTCACAGATGTAGAGAACAAACTTACGGTTACCAAGGGGGAAAAAGGGGATGGGATGAATTGAGAGATTGGGACTGACATATATACACTACTATGTATAAAATAGATAACTAATGAGAACAGACTGTATAGCACAGGGAACTCTACTCGGTGCTCTGTGGTAACCTAAATGGGAAGGAAATCTGAAAAAGAGTGCATATGGGTATACGTATGACTGATTCACGGTGCTGTACAGCAAGAAACTAACACAACATTGTAAAGCAACTATACTCCAATAAAAATTAATAAAAAATTTTTTTTAGATTAAAAAAATAAAAATGAAGAGGATATGTTGAAATCACCATTATTCTTCCTGGGTGACTTGAAAGTGAGCTAACACTCAGGCAGTGGCTGATACGCTTCGGCGGTGACGCCCAGCACAGCCCCTTACACGCACAGCACCTGGATGAAAGGGAAGCAGTTAACACGTAAAGAATCCTTCCGATTTGGCCTGAGATCCATGGACGACATGTGGTGAATTTCAGCTCTGGAAAAGTGAATATGTGATTAACGAAGCATTAACATACTTCAGAACCCTACCTCATAATCCAGACATAAGCCTTGACTGAATTAACCACAGGCTTTTAAAAAATGCCAGTCATACAAATACTTTATTGGGTTTCAGTCTGTGAAAAGGCAGAATAAGGGTATTATAGACATAAATCTTACCCTCTTCCTAAAACCCCACGAGCTGGCTCCTCCAGGCATGGAATTCTCTCTCCACCTCTTCTGAAACTGCTCCTCTGTGATTTGGGCATGTTGTGCAGGATTCAGCAGACCTTGAACACTTAGAGGGGGTGCATTTCACTGGGGGAAAGCAGGCCTCTGGAAGCCCTGACATTAGGCTTTGCGACTCCTTTCTCGCAGACAGCTTTTTCCCTGGGAAATCATTGTATCTGTGAGGCCCGTCCATGGTTGAGAATGAGTCTGAGAGGGTGGAAACGAGAGTTCTTTGACTTCTGAGCTGATCCTCCCTGGCACTAAAATTGCCATGTTATTCTACTACCATTCATTAAAGAGGTAATTTGCATTGGAAAATTTGTAGGAAACTTGTTGCCATCCATGAATAGGTTTTATTTTTTTATTAAATCAATAGAGGGTATCCTACCTCTTAGAATAGTCTTAGGCAGAGACAGACAGGTAAGACTCTTAGCAATTTAGTACCAATTCCCTGACTTTCAGATGAGGAAACTGAATCTGAGTGACCTGACCAAGGAGACACAGCAAATACCTGATAGGACACATCTGGAATGTGACTCCAGATTTCCTGACTCCCATTTCTTTCTACCTCAAAGATACTCCATTATGCCTGGGCACACTTTCGCTGGATGGATAGCATTTAAATCTGGGGGATTTTGTTGATTCAGGATTCAAGTCATGCTAACCCTACTAAGTCATTACTTGTGTCTTTCTCTTGTGCATTTTCCTCTGATACCGCTCTCCTAGGCACGAAGATCTCCAAATAGACTGTCCCTTGTTGTCTCACAGCTTCGTTAGAGCACCCATGAGGGTTGTAACCTGGGAAACCCACCGGTGCTTGGTCCATTCCTCCTATTCATCCTCTCTCCATCAAGTCTGATTTGGATCTCATTCCTCCTTAGCTCCTTGTCCTTTTGGAAGGGGGTCTGATGGATGTAGCACTTCTTCGGTGTTAGTGACACTTCATGATGCCCTCTTCCCCTGTGCCCCTGTGCATACACCTTCACCCTCACCAATCAGGTAACCAGGTGTTTTCTGTTTTAGCAAAGGACCACAAACAAAGCCAAAACAGATCTACTACCAATCACATCATTTAAAAAACACTTTTTAGGGCTTCCCTGGTGGCGCAGTGGTTGAGAGTCCGCCTGCCGATGCAGGGGACACGGGTTCGTGCCCCGGTCCTGGAAGATGCCACATGCCGCGGAGCGGCTGGGCCCGTGAGCCATGGCCACTGAGCCTGCGCGTCCGGAGCCTGTGCTCCGCAACGGGAGAGGCCACAACAGTGAGAGGCCCGCGTACCGCAGAAAGAAAAAAAAAAAAAAAACAAACAAAAAAAAACACTTTTTATTTGGAAATAATTTTAGGCTCACAGGAAGTTGCAAAAATAGCGCAGATGGGCTTCCCTGGTGGCGCAGTGGTTGAGAGTCCGCCTGCCGATGCAGGGGACACGGGTTCGTGCCCCGGTCCGGGAAGATCCCACGTGCCGCGGAGGGCTGGGCCCGTGAGCCATGGCCGCTGAGCCTGCGCGTCCAGAGCCTGTGCTCCACAACGGGAGAGGCCACAGCAGTGAGAGGCCCGCGTACCGCAAAAAAAAAAATAGTGCAGAAAGCTTGGGTGTATCCTTTGAACAGCCTCCCCAGTGATGACATCGAACTACGGCACATTAACCCAGTGAGGAAACTCTCACAAGGCACTCCCAAGAGTGAGCTGCTTTCTTGGAAAGCAGGGGCTGCCTGTGGGCATCCTCCGTGTAGCCCCCAGTGTAGCTGGGGCCCCATCCTGATGTTACCCTAGATAGTCTTTCCCAGGCTTAGCTTATGATGCTTCCAGGGTCTCTCACTCAAACAAACAAGCGAACACAGAAGGAAGGCTGTGCTCAAATTGACCTGACGAGAGGGGAAATTACCTGGGACCAGGGGTACAGGGCACCTGTGGGAGAGAGTCTCACTGAGAACAGAGTCTCTCATGCTGGCTTTAGGGCTGGCCCATTACTATTGCTCCTCAGTGATTTCCTAGGCCTTATTCTGAGGTCTTGCCTAGTAAATGCAATATTTAAACAATGTTAATATATTCAAGAATTCTTCTGAGGGAATTGTATGGAAAAGAAGAGTGTTTTGGATTTTTTTTTTTTTTTTTGGTTGATAATATCCAAACCCATTTTCCTAAAGCCTTGATGAGGGGAATTTTTTTTTTTTTTTATCTAAGCCTTTTTCCAACAGCAGTTATTTTCAGGGATTCAAAGAACAATTTCAGTTTCATATGCCAGTATTATTTCAAATATAATGCAGCACTGTGCAGGCTAGTGGGAAACATTGAAATGAAAGCTCTAGCCTGTTCACCGGAGAGTTTGCTTTTTCTTTTGTTTAGTGTGGGGCAGGGTTTCTCCACATCATCACTATTGATATTTGGGGCCAGATAATTCTTTGTTGTGGGAGGTTATCGTGTACACTGTAGAATATTTAGCAGTATCCCCCGCCTCTCCCTTATTCCCCACAGCCGTGACCATCAAAGATGTCTCCAGGCATTGCCCAACGTCCCCCTGAGGGACAGAGGTCACTGCACATTGAGAATCACTGTTGTGGAGTGATGCAAAGGACCCACTGGGTGGCTGTTGACAGGCCTTGGTTCCGGTTTTATTTCTGCCACAAATAAGCTGAGTGACCTTGGGCCACTTAATCCTTCAACTATAGAATGGGGGACTTTGTCTGGAAAAGCTCAAAGGTCATTTCCATCCTGAAAATTCCATTATTAAAAAAAAAAATACTTGGAGATTATCATGAGACTGACGGTGCACACTGTGTACTCTTAGATGGGAGCCCTTTCACTCTTTCACAGTGTAGGGGTGTTGGTCGGTGTTCTTTTCTTTCTTTCCTTTTCTTTTAAAAAAAATATTCTCTGTTCAGATACAGTTAGGAACCCTTCTGTTGAAAACAGTTAAACAAACGCCATTTTTTGAGGCACGTCGTAGCCTTTAATGTGCTCATGTGCTCTGGAAATCTTTTAAGAGGTCGTTTTGCAATATTCCCCAAACTTTCTGAGAAACAGGAGAAAAGAGGCATAAGATCCACTGGATAGTTTATATTTTGGTGTTTTTTATATTCTTTTTTTCCCCCCAACTGTTCATTCATTCATTCAACACACATTTATGGAGTACGGGGTGTGTGTCAAGCACTAGGATTATAGCAATAGCATTGGGTGGGCAGCACAGCACTGTGGTTAGAAACATAGCCTGTAGAATTCAAATCCTGCTTCTTATCTTACGTTGATAGGTTATTTTGCCTCTCTGACCCTCAATAAATATTAGCCTTCTTTGGAGAGGGGAGAGCTTATGCAAAAGTAAGGAATTGAGAAATAGGAGGGGCGCATCATGAGGCGCTGACCACAGAAGCCTGGCATGCCACTTGAAGGGCCGGGCTTTATCCTTTGTCCTTTGTCCTTTGACAGCAGGGAATCACTGAAAGGTTGGGTTAGCAGTGGATTTTTCGTTTTGGTTCACGCTACCCACTGTATATATTCACAGGGCAAAACTGAAATTCAGCCAGGAGATTAGCTGGACTTGAGCTGAGACAGCTGAAATAGTGTTGGAAAAGATGAGAAGGATTCAGGAAATATTTCAGAAATAAAATTGGCAAGAGTTGTTAAAGTTTGGATAGAAGGAGAAAAAGTGCAGTTTGGGTGATTTGGAGAATTTATTCATTAATTCTACAGGAATTTACTGAGCTCCTACCATATGCTGGTATATTAATTTGCCCTCAGAGCACTTGGGGTTTCATGGTAGAGACAGGCAGTTAAACAAGTAACTGCAGTAACAGGTGGTAAGTGCTATAATATGGTAGCAAAGTGGTATGATGGGGATAACCATCCCGGTCAGGGAGGCCAAGGAAGGCTTTCTGGAGAGATCCAACTTACTCCCACAGCACGAGTAGTTATCCATGAAGAGTTAACCTGCTAAAAGTTACAGGGATGGAGTTGGGATGGGGAATATTCCAAGCAGAAGGAGTAATGCATATGAAAGCCCAAAGAGTAATGTTAGTCTTCTTTTAAGGAATGTGATGTGACCTCCTATAATTTCCCAATCCATTTGATAGTGAACTCTGTCTTCATGGAAGTGAGCTGTAAAATAACCTAAAGAAAAAGTCATGGCCTAGTTCGTGTATGTGTTCTTAAAAATACATTATTGAAAAGCTCAGCAATCCCTTTGGAAACTGCCTTAACACTGATGCTGTCGAGAGCCCTGTTGAAGGAATAAACAAAACCTGATTGACCTGGTGGACAAACTCATTCCATACATAATTGAATAGTTAGAGGCTGTGCAGCAAATGCGGCTCTCCTTTCATCTGAATGTGTAGTCTGATGATTTGTAAAACCTTCTTAATGGGTACAGCAAGTTATTCTGCCTGGGTGGGAGCCTTTTTACTCACTTCAGCAGCTGTTTAAACTTTCATAAGCAAAGTAATTATTAAATCTTTCATGAACATATTGGAACATTGGTTCACATCTTAACCTTGAGTTGGAAAGTTTTGGGGGCTGGCGTTAGAGTTTTAAACTGGCAAATTTCAGTTTCTTTTTCTTCCTTATTATAAACTTTTTATGGTTTAGAGCCAGCCAACCTAAATCATGGTAGGAAAAATACATGTGTGGCAAGCATGAGACATTTCATTGTTTATTTTTCAAATTTCTGAAACGTGCTCATAGCTGTGCATGCCTCTGGGCTCATAAAGTCAGCAAGTGGAAATAGCTCAAGCCAGACAGGCTGTTTTAGATAGCCACCCAGGTAGGCAAGGCAAGCCTTAAAGAGTACTCTTTCCTGGACTCAGTGTCTTCTTAGTGTGCAAAATGGGACTTGCAGGCAGGAGGATGCCATCGTTCATGGGTTTGAACACCTTTCCCATATTAACGTTGGAGCCAATTCGTAATAATCATAATCATATGATGAATAATAATACACTTAATGGAGGACTTACTGTTGACAGGCAGTATTCTGGATGCTTCTCATGTATTATCTCCTTTGATCTTCATTATGACCTTGTCAAATAATCAGTGCTCTTATCCCCATGTTACAGATGAAGAAACAGGCTTAAAGAGTTCACAGAATTCACAAAGCTTCTGAGTGGCAGAGTTTAACTCAAGACTGTCCCTTCTCAGAGTGTGTACTCTTTCTTAACAATTCATTATACTGTACGTCTTAGTAACTTTCTATTCTAGTTTGTGAAATACTGCTATTTAAAAAGTTTCCTCTGTTTTACCCTAAATGAAAAGAAAACCAGGACAACTGTCAGCTTCATAGTGAACAACAACAAATGCTTACTGATTAGCTACTTTGTGCAAAACTCTGTTATAAGCTTGGAGATATTCTGAGGCAGAGAGGAGAGGAGAAGCGATAGGGGCCCTTGCATGGTGGCTGCTAAGTAAACTAGGTGGTAAATTCTGGAAGCCAGACTCTGCTAACGCAGGGCTTGCAGTACTGACTGCATCCTGGCTGGTTCAGTCCTAATGTGGTCATACAGTACCTTGCAGTTTGCAGTGGACTCTCACCTGTATTATTCTACCTCATCCTAACAGGGCTGATGATTACGATTCTCACTTTCAAGACAAGGGAGCTGAGATTCAGAGTAAATGACTAAAGTCAGACACACGTCTAATAAGTGGAAGATAAAATTCAAAGTTTGAATACTCTATAACTTCCTATAGTCACTGCCCAGATCTCTAGTTTATTTAGGGTAAAATAAATGCTTTAAGGATGTCCTAAAAAACAACCTAAAAATCAAAGTGTTCAAATAAATAATTATAATGCCATAAGAGCAATCTTGGTGGTTTTAAAATATACCTGCAAATTTCTTTAATCTCCCTCTAAAAGATCAAGCTGGCCTCTCTTCCCCTTTGTGTAGGCTGTACTTAGTGACTTACTTCTAACGAATAGAATGTGGCAGAAATAATGGTGTGTGATGTTTGAGATTAGAACTTAAAAGCAATGTGGCTTTCTTATTGTTCTTTCTCTTGGATCACTCACTCTGGGAGAAGCCAGCTGCCATGTTGTAAGGATACTCAAGCAGCCCCGGGGCAGAGGTCCGCTTGGTGAAGAACTGAGGCTTTCTGCTATCAACCAGCCCAAATTAGCCAGCACATAGATCCAACAGCTCTAGTCAAGCCATCAGATGACTGCAACCCTGGCCAACGTCTTGATCACAATGTTATGAGGCTCTGAGCCAGAACCACCGAGCTAAGCCACTCCCAAATTCTTGACCCCCAAAAATGTGTGATATAATAAATATGTATTGCTTTAAGCCACTAGGTTTTGGGGTTAGCTAATATAGCAATCAAGGAGTATAAGGTACACAGAGAGGAATAACTGAGTCTGAGCTGTCAGGAAAGCTGGCTACTGAAAGATGAGAGAGATGAGTAGGAATTTAATAGGTGGACCAAGAATTTATTGGGAAGTGTTCTAGGCAAAGAGAAAATGTGTGCAAAAAACTATAAAAGTGTGACACTGCAAGGCACATTTTAGAAACTGCAAGTAAAGGACAAAACAAATCTCACAACTCAAAAATCATAGCATTTGGGGTATGAGAATCTCTTTAAGAACTTACTATATTACATGATAATGTAGTAACTAATGTTCCTAAGAGTGAGTTGAGTCTACAAGAAAGTTCCATATGCACTATTTAAGAAGATAGGAAAGCAATTAAAACACTGAAGTATTTATGTCAAAAATTAAAACAAAAAGGTACTGTATAAATCCTTAGTGAAAGGCGGAGTTCAGGCTATCCAAAATAGGTACCTCCCTATGTTGTAACTTCACTAGAGTATCTGGGTCTGTGTTTTGAAAACTTTAAGCTTAAATGTAGGGCCAAGAAATAGCTAATGAAGAACACCTGGATTTTCCCTGGGCTTTTGCTCCTCCAGTTCTGCTACAACAATCAGGTAGAAATTAACATTTTATAACCAGTTATGTGGTTTGCTAGGCATCATGCTAACCAACTGAAATTTTATAAAAGGGAATAGCTCAAATCAACTTGTTATTCTATGCTATATCTCATTCACTGACTATTTATTGAGCGCTATCCATGTGTTACCCACTGTGACAGTCTCATAAACCAAACCTTTATATTTGTGCTGCAGAAATCTCTTTGAATCCCAGTCCCAGCTCCACTGTTTTCTAGAGTTAATAGCAGCCCTTGGTAGAAGGACTCCATTTATTGTTTAAGTTGGACTTTAATATAAAATTAATACCTACTTATTTACTGTATGCTAACACATATATATGGAATCTAAAAAAAATAAAAACTAGTCCTGAAGAACCTAGGGGCAGGACAGGAATGAAGATGCAGACATAGAGAATGGACTTGAGGACACGGGGAGGGGGAAGGGTAAGCTGGGACGAAGTGAGAGAGTGGCATGGACATATATACACTACCAAATGTAAAACAGATAGCTAGTGGGAAGCAGCTGCATAGCACAGGGAGATCAGCTCGGTACTTTGTGACCACCTAGAGGGGTGGGATAGGGAGGGTGGGAGGGAGGGAGATGCAAGAGGGAAGAGATATGGGGACATATGTATATGTATAGCTGATTCACTTTGTTATAAAGCAGAAACTAACACACCACTGTAAAGCAATTATACTCCAATAAAGATGTTTAAAAAAATTAATACCTACTTATTTGAAAAAAAAGAGAAAAATGAAAAAAATTTGACTCAAAAACGCACTAGCTCAGAAAATTGCTGTCAGCATCTTGCTGCATGTCCTTCCCTGTATTTTCTTCTATGAATATTTTATACAGTTACATTTTATAGATGGTGTCAGATCAAACTTTTGTTTAACATCAGGCAAAATATCCCTTGAAATAGAAATTTTAGTATCTTTTAAGTTATTTAAGTTATTCTAACAAATGGGTATTTTATAATTTACTTAACCTGTTATTAGATGTCTGGTTATACATGAATCTTTCAGTAAAAATGATGTTATAGCTAAATAAGTATGCAGCTAAGGAATTTTGAAGTTGTCTTTTGAACTGTTTATGGGCTTTGCTACCATGGGGTAATTTTAAATAATAATCAATGGGAAGCTTAGGAAAGGATTAACGTGGCTTCTCTCTCTGCCAGAAGAGCTGCCTTTGGAAAGTTCTAAGATGACTGTGTGGCCGTGTGTGGGAAGTACCATCATAGTTACGTGATTGGAGGAAGAATGTTATTATTCTATGCACATTCTTGACTCTTAATTCAGGGTTAAACTAACTTAATTTAATGTCATGTGAATTTTTAGCAGCAATTATGGCCAGTTAATGCATGTTCTTCCTTAGTCATGCCTCATCTCTTTGCAAAATTACAATATTTCATTCCAGATTTATTCTGACCAGGTTAGTAAGTAGCACTTTCTCCTATTTTCCCTCGGTGTTTAGATCAGAAGACTTTTGAGTTTATACTATAAACCACCATTTGTGTATTTTCATAATAAGCCTCTAAGAAGTGGGCCTGGATATGAGAGCACAAGACACAATGCAAAACGGGGTACTGGATCCAGTTTTTTTTCTTTTTTTTTTTTAATCCTTCAGGGGATACTGTGTGGACAATAGAGATGCCATCTTAATATTCTGGTCTTTCTCCTCTCCATCTGTGCGGTATACCGCCAGCCAACCAATATTCCTCAAGTGTGCCTTTATGCTTATTCCTTAAGTATGTCTGTGTCTACCATCTATTTTAAAAAGTCAATGGCTCCCTACTTCCTGTAAGATAATAGACAGTATTCCTTAAATCTGTCACTTAAAGCCTTGCATCTACAAGCTATTATACTGGTCATACCTTTTCCCGCAGGTAATCTGTGTTCTGGAAGCCCAGAAGATTCTCTATCCCATGTGTTTTTTATCACTTCCCTGTCTCTTTGCCTTCCCCATACTGATCCCCTTTTCTGCATCCACCCGTTGAAATCTTATCTACTCTTTCTAATTCACTATTTAATTGAATGATTCATTAACATTAATTTATTTAATAAATATTTACGGAGCACCAGTTGCATGACAAAGGACGCCTCCCCAGAAAAGTCTTTCCAGTTAGGATAGTTAATCTCAGCCCTATGCAATGCTTCTCTCTTCAGAACTTCCATTGGTCTTTTTTATGCTTCTCTTTTTGTCACAAATCTATACCTCATTGATGTGTATACAGTAAGCGCTCAAAAATTCTTTTTGAATTAAAGAAAAAATGAATGGATAGATGAGTGAAAGAAAAGTTTTGCCTTCTCTACTAGGAGAAGCTAATGACTAAAATAAAATGGTTAAACTGGGATAGAAATTTAAGATTGTTTTGGGTTTCGAGTCTATGAAACACCCCGATATGGTTTCCATATTGGATCATCCCAACACAAAAGGGAATGTATGGAATCCCCATCTTACGATTTCCAGATCAATGCTTTTTTTTCCATCATGCTACCACATTCTACATTATTTAGATATTGTTGTCAAAGGCAGTCTTACACTTTGTCATTGCTTTTCATTAGAAGACATAGTGTCTTAAGAACATCACTAAATAGGAAGATTCTACTTTCAGAGGGCCAGTCACCTATTTTAGCATTAAAAAAGGCAAATATATTAACCTGAGTGGTGAGAAAAACATAGAAGATGAAGTAACTTGGAGAAACCATTTATTCTGAACAATGAGTAAGAGCTAGGTACCTTGATTCCTAATAGAAGTGAGCCATAATAGAAGTGAGCCTAACAGAAGTGAGTTCCTAATAGAAGTGAGCCATCAAACAATCATCATAGCCATTAGCTTGTGTTCACCATGTGTCAGGGATTTTCCTGTCCGGTTTCTCATCTCTTCCCAAAGAAATCTATGAATCAGGTACTTTTTCTCCCCTAATCTTATGAATAGGGACTGGGAATTTTAAAGAGATTAGGCAACTTGTCCATGCCCGCTGGATTAGTAAATGTGAGTGGTGGGCAGATTAAACCTTATCTCTATGACTGATGAATAAGACTCTGGGCTTGATTTTTTTTTTTTTTTTTGCGGGAAACTACTGAAATCACAGAAAGGGGAAATCTCAAGCAACTGTACTGTTCCTAGTGGTTGGAAGTTCCACTGTAATCTGTACACCATACTGAAGCAGAGTAGGTAGAGGAGCTTAGAATAAGTAGGGGGCCTCTAGTTAAGGAATTAGAACTTGAGAAAGATGTGTCCGCCCAGGATTCCTTCTCTGGGGAATGGTCCTTCTCCCAACATTTCTGCTTCCGGTGGACTGCCAGCTCCCAACTACGAAGAACTGCAAACCTGAGGCAGAGACACACAGGGACAGAGGAGGTTGGGGCTGAGTCATCCATGATGTTGCCCTGCACAGTTCAGGACCTCTGGGCCTCAGGTTTTCCTTCTGCAAAATGGGGTTTGTATGCCTGACTGAGTTTTTTGAGGGTTCAGTGAGATATTGTCCTTGAAAGCTTTAACACAGAGTTGTTATTCGATGAATTATGGTTACCACACTTTGAGATTAGTAGTCCTGGGGACAATTCTTTCTTCCTCTAAAGAAGGAAAGGCAAAAGTAGACTCTTTCTACTGAGGAGACAGCATACACAGAATTATTAACGGTGCTTGAGAAGAACATCCAACCATTCACATGACGAGTTAGCAAAAGATGCTCAGGGTGATTGTGAACTATGGGATGGTGCACTGCGGCTTTGTTCTAGTACTGCTGTTAAAACTCACAGTGCTTCACTCTTACAGAATCAATGGTCTCTTGGGGGTGAGGGTTTGGAGGGGGACATGGAGGGAGTAAGAAGGATGGTAGTCTATAAAGGAGTAGCCATCTAGCCATCCAATGGCCAAGACCCTCTTTTAATGAATAGAGTTATGGTGAGACTCCAGCCTGTTAATCAGCGTTCAGCTATGGGTGGTGAGAACTTCAAAAGGGAAACGGTGCATATTGGATTTGATAAGAATATAGAGAATTATAAATGAGATGTCCAGGAGGCATCTGTGTTAAGGAAACCTAGGATCAAGACTTTGTATATTCCAGCCGATGAAAGGTTGTGGGCAATTTTAGGGTGCTGTGATGGAAAAAGAAAGGATCCTGCTGGCTGGTGGAACACTGATGTGAAGTGATGGGGGAGTTTTGATCAAATGTGTATCTTTGATCTTTAGTATAGGGGCCTGGAGAGAGTATTAGAAGCCATAGGTGCCGCTACATACCTACTTAAAGTGACTTTTTGTTATATTATTTCAGATTTGAACAGTTGCTAATTTACCAGCCATTGTACAAAAAAGTAGGCCGTTTGGAATTTCGAATGCATCTCCAATAGAAATGAGGCTGAAAATGATTGTTTAATTCATCTTCTAGCATTAGTTGTACGAGAACAAGGTACAAGGGTAAGAGAAAGTCAGTATGAGAGCACAGGATGATGGGGGAGGAGACTTACCTCTATCATCTAGGGACTTCGGGCCAATTCTTGGCAAAAAAAAAAAAGAAAGAAAAGAAATGATGTTATCTTTGATAGCCCCTCTTTTTTGTCCTCTTCTTCCAGTTCCTGGTAACCTTTCTCACAAACAGAATCCTCCTGTTGCAAAACAAGCCAATGAAATAGGTATTATCCCAATGATATAACTGAGAAAAATGAGGCTCAGAGGGGTTTATGTAACTTGCTTATGTCCATATAATAAGTAAATGGGAAAAGTCAGTTTCATAATCGAGTATGTCTTTAAAACTCATGAACTCCAACATTTTTGGCTTGGAATGTCTGAGTTAATAGACCAACATTAACAAAATAAAGGATTGTAGAAGGAATACGGGATGGAGTGGGGTGTGGGCAAAGGAGAGGTGAGCTTGGTTTTAGATAGGAAGATTTTGAGCTGCCTTGGGATAGCTATGTCCTGCTGTCTGGTCACAAGAGAAAGCTTGGTTTGTTGCCCAGTGGTGGAGATGGGTATACTTGGAGTGCTGCCTTTGCTGCAGAAGAGTGGAGGATAAATAGGTGGGTATCGACAGAGACAGCTAGCTACCTAGGTACATATGTAGGTAGGTGCATAGATGCTTATTGGTGAATTGGGTGTTCGGAAGTTGGGAAGTATCTGCAGTCACTAGTCAGTATTCCTATTGCTTAGCAACTTTATTTCCTCATGTAGCTGTGACAAATAGAACTTTCATATTTATATTTTGTGCCTGAGGGCTGATAGTGCTGCCTGTGAATGATGCATAAGTGACAATTTTGTATTATGAGCATTGCTCTGACTCTTGGAATCAGAGAATCTCAAGGTTGGAAGGGAACTTAATATTCTGTCTTGGATTTGCTCTATATGCAGACTTTGCTTTACATCTGCATGAAATCCTTACTGACACATCCCAGTCCTTTAGATAGCTCTCTCTACATGAAAGATCTCACTTCTGAGGTGAAATCTTCCTACTTGTAAGCAGATATTCACCAGTTGTTCCTAGTTCTATCCGTAGAAGACAAATCCCAATATCTCTTCCACATGAGAGCTCATCACATATTTGGAAACAGCCTCCATGTCTCTCCTGATTTTCTCTTTGCTGGGCTGAGTTTCTTCTCCGGCTCTTCAGTGTTTCCCTGGGGGACCTCTTCCTTCAGGGAAGATGTTGGCCCAGGTTCTGGGAATGCACTCAGCAGATGGCCTCCAGTGTCATCCCCTTCAGGGATTGTTTCACTGGCAGAGAGCCATTCATCCAAGGCCACACCCTGTCCTGGAGTGGTCTACATCCAGTGACCGATTCATATGAGGGTATGAAAGCCTGGTTATGTCAGTCAAATATGTGACAATTCGGGCAAGCCATTTTAGTCTTAGGGTTGCCAGTGGGGTCAGGTGAGGCCATTGCTGGGCTGCATTATAACTTCTCCATCCGTTCCTTCATGTGCCCTTCCCCTCCCTTTCTCAGGTGTTCAACCCAAGGGCACGAACAGTCTGCATGCCAAACTCTGGTGCAGTCTGCCTTCTGGGGAACCCAATCTGTAACGTGTGTAATGTGTGGCTTCAATTGAACCATTCCAATTTGTTTATGGACCTAGACACTTCGGTAGGGCTTCTGGAGTGTATGGGTACCTAGTATAATCTTTTATATGATCATAATACTGTTGGCTTTGAAGAATGTTTTAAATTAAGTTTCATTACTATGAATCCAATGTGTAAAGCTGATATAGTAGAGAGAAAAATTTTTCAGTAGAGGTGTCTTAACTTAGGTGCCCCCTCAAAAGTAGGGCTGGAGACAGGAATTACATGTGAGTAGTTTATTTTGAGAAATTATCCCGAGGAAAAGAAGTGGAAGACTGGAAATAGTAAAAGAGGGAAAGCCAACCTAAGGGCTCATTATTGAGCTACTCGCCACTTTGGGCAACTGGGGTACACTCTCCCTGTGACCCTCTGAGAAGCAAGGTAGAGTTGTCTGCCAGAAGATGAAAGAGGAGAGCATTTATCCACCAACTCCGGATCCCCATTGGTCAAGACTTGCCCCATGAGGTGTTAACTCCCTTTCAGGCCCAGGTTTGTGAATGTCCCAGAATTGCTGAGAGAGTGCCTGTCACCTTCCCAGGAGGCAAGCACTTGAAGGCGCTGGGCAGAAAGCGAGAGATTCCAGGTGCAGCTGAGGTGAGCTTCTGTCAGGTTACACCTGCACACAACTGGTTGCTGCAGCACTCATGGGTCTAAAAAGTTGGACCGAGAAGATGTGAGACAAGGCCCAAGAGGGGACCCATAGAGGGTGAAAGCCACAAGCAATTGCCTTGTGGTTCTGTGATTTTCTTTGTGTGTGGGTTTTATGAAGGACAGAGTACGTTGGACTGGATTTTCTCCCAACAAGTTCATAGAACAATTGTCAAGCTTTTCTTCTCTGATCATAAGAGGTAGAGAAACTTTCTCGTGAATTGAAAGTAGTGAAGTGGTTGCCTACTCATGATTAGAATACTGAACTTGGCTAGTTAGACGTATTGACAATAAAATATTACAAAGAGAAATTACAGAAGCCCCTTTATAAAGGTCCACATATTCCTCGTGCTTGTCTATCAGTAGTGGACATTTATTGCTAGTTATTTTGACAGTGGTTTGTCTAAGAGTTCCTTTAATGTCTTTGATTTAGCAGCTCTGTGTCCACTACATTTTGAATGTCACAGAGTTTTGACTTTGATGGTGTTAAGCCATATAGCAGTTTATTATTAAATCAGGGTGAGGAGTAAGGGAATTGGGAGGTAGCTTGGAATCCTAATGAAGATCACCTTTCATTGTGTGGACTCAGGCACTGTTTTAGCATCATATCCTGTGTAGGTACTGCTGTCCCTTATGAGTGAATTAGCCACTAGTGACTCAGCTCTGAAATGGTTAGTCACAGTGATCTCCGTCATTTCATAGCTGTAATCCTTCATCGGCAGCTTCCTAATGAGCTCATCTTTGAGATGTCAAGTGGCAGAGCTATGGGCTTTCTTCATGAGATTTGAGAGGTGTAGTCAGACAGCCAATTAGCATTTTTATTTACTTTGGGAGAGCCGTGAGTCCCAAGACCTGCATCAGATTGTCCTGGTGGTACTTGCACTGTCTGAAAAAACATGTCAAAAATTTCATACTTGTCATCCCAGGCATTTGGCCATAACGGAACTGAGCAGACCAGGACTGAGAACCTGGTGACAACGGAGAGGCTGATGAGAGCTATACATTGACAGCAGGAGATATCCAAGAAGGGGGAAGGTCAGTTAAGGCAAAGGGAGACAGACCGGGTTAAGTTCATGAAGCTCATCTCAGAACCAGGAAGCTAGCAGGAGACTGAGTGGAAAGAAAGAGATGGGGCCCCAAGCCAGAGGGCCTAGGAAATCAGATATCCGTCTGTGGAACAGATGTCTAGTGACAGCACATGTTTTTTCTGTGTCCCTTATTACATGTCAGGTGCTGTTCTAATCATTTTGTGTGTGTAAGTAATTTCATTCTCACAGTAAGTCTATGAGGTAGGTGTGCTTATTATGGTGTGAGGTAGGCTTGATCATTCACACCTGTTTAGCAGCTGAGATAACGGAGGCACAAAGGGGTCAGAAAACTTGTGCAATGTCGCATAGCTCTTAAGTGGTTGAACCTGGCTCCAAACCCAGGTAGTCTTTTCCCAAAGTTCATGCTCTTCTGAACATTGCTCGTGGCTTACATACCTGCTTCTGAGGCAGAAGCTTCTTATCTATTATAACTCTCCTTGATGAAAAGCCAAGACTGAATATGTGGGAGGGGAGGAGATGGGTATGTCAGACCCACGTTTTCTATGCCTTTTCAGATCCATCTGGGCCAACTGCATCTTGCACTCACAGCCCAGGGAATCACCCAATCAACTGCCCTGGGAGAAATGGGCCCTTGCCCTTGCTTGTCACTATGCCGCTCGGCCAGCCAGTCCCCTCCTCAGAGTTTCTGGCTCTTGCTGCCACTTCAGGACCTGGATGAGATACCAAACCGTGGGGCCTGGGATGAGGCCCCAAGAGCATCAGAAGAACCTGGATGATACAATCCAGAAATGCCGGAGAGTTAACTCCCTGTGGGGTGAAATATGACCAGAGGAAAGCAAGGGACAGGCGGGAGGTGGCCAGGTAAATCCCATCACCTTCTTCTGCCCCATCAATGACTCTGAGGCGTAGGTTATGCCTAGAACATCTAGAAAAGTCCCTTTACTCTAGAGCATCTAGAAAATTCCCTTGTGTCAAGTGGATTCACCTGCCTGAGGACCTGTGTCGCCCTGTGGCTCATGTTGAAGTGATAGTCATACTTCACTTGACATTGCTTGGCATTCTAGTCCCCCTGTCCTTCTTTATAATTCTCGCTCTTCTGGGTTTACTGCCTCCCCCCACCCCCCAAATTATTAAAGCCAAGCTAAGAAAGTGGGCCTGGGCTAAAAAGTGGGAACAAATGGAGAAGTCTCAGCAATACTTCATCGTTCAGTGGCAAAGAGGACACTGATTCTTTGAAAAACATATTTAGCATAAACTGGAAGTTGATATTACGACTAACGGTAAGTGTCAGTACTTAGGGAGTTCATTTTACCACAGTGTGAACACTTGCAAAGGAGGAGGGGATCTTAGGAGTGAAGCTGTTCTCTCCCTGAATAGGCTGGTCAGAGATCACACTTGCTTTACTGTCTGTTACACCTGTCTTGTAGTCCTCTTCCTGTTACCAACAGCAGAAGTAGCCACCATCTTCTCAACTCTTAAATATATGCCTGACGCCATGCTAAATGGTGCATAGTTTTCCATTTACTCCTTTAAGGTGCTCAGAGAAGTGACTGTGGAGCAGCTAATGAGTGCTAGAATCAGAATTCAAACCCAGGGCTGCCAAACTCGGAAGCCTATACTCAAAACTGATACCTTCTGCTGTCTTCTACAAAGTTCCTTATCAAAGGCAAGTTATTTGAAGCAGGGAAAAGCCACACGGAGAGAAAATATGGTATGAAAGCATCTTATTCCCTTTGTTCTAATTTGCTCCAAAAGCAGCTTCTGGTGGATCCAGCTGCTAGTGTTTGGGGTGTCCTCGCCTCCCAGGAAGAAGTGCCCATTCCTGGGTAGCAGACTGTTGATACATCTGAAGCCAAGAAGACATCCCACTGTAAAATAGTAAATGGGCCCTATCGCTCCTTGATCATGCTTTTAAGGATTGGATTGGCATGAATCTGTCCTCTTAAGTCTGCCTGGCAGAGCCAGACCCTGAACGTGGTGATCTTTTGGAGGTCACCCAGCCCAGAGCAGCCAGCAAACTTCCTCCTCTATACCTTTCTTGATAGGTGTCCTTAGGGGAGCCAAGTTTTCTTTAAAATTATTCCTTTGACTCTAAAGCCCTTACCTCTCAGCTTTCCCTTCTCAATACATCCCCCGAGTTCTGTGTTCATGCGTAAATAGGACCACATTTGCCATGGAAGCAAGTTGTGGTACAGAAGGTCCACCCAGAGGAGAATACGAATAGCATTTCATGTCTTATTTTGAGACGTCTCACCACTTTTTACCCTTCTAGTAATGTTTTTGTCGTTGTGTAGCTTTCCTTTGTTTTTGTTATTTATTGTTGTTTAAATAATGGAGACAGAGGCCCTTGTTGAAAGTCTTGAGATCTGGGACCTGACGGCAGCTCTGGCTTACCAGCTGTGTGTGACTTTTATCTGTCATCTAGTCCTTGGGGGACTCAGTTCACTCACCTCCAGAATGGGAGAGTTGGGTGAGATTATTTATTCCCAAACCATGCTGATCATCAGAATCACCACTGATGTTTTTTAAAAAAGGGCCCCATCTTAGACCTATTCACAATTCCAGCGAAGGGAAGAGAAAGGAGAGAAGGAGCAGATGCCCAGAACCCGTAATGGCAACAAGCTCCCGAGGTTATTCTGACGCACAGTTGAGGAACAACCAGTCCCACGAGTAGCACAACTCCAGGGGTGCCATCCGCTTGTACGAACTCCACGTGCCCCGTTCCCACGGACTAGGATGTGCCTGGTGCCCCTTAGAGTTGTGCGACGCGGCAGCCCCGTGGGAGCTGATTACCGCAGATGGTCACTTCCAAGCATGGGTATTCTTTGATTTTATGGCATTAGAGAGGAGTGAGGTGTTGAATGGATGGTGGCCCAGAAGCATATTGTTAACCATGGAGGCCCAGTAGCTATGACAATAGGATAGGCAAGTGGAAGGCAGCTTAAGAACAGCTAATGAACATTGCCCCACGGGAAACTGGTTATCAGATTCTCTCCCACATCACGTCTGGCACCCATCTGAAATGAGGAATAGATCTGGGAAGAAAGCAGGGTATCGAGGGCAGCTTGGCCAAAAAGGTGGGGCTTGGGTCAGGGTTCACCAAACAGGGTTGAGTTGAAGAAAAGAAGTAAGGCTTTCTCCCAGCCTAGAAAAGCTTTTAGTTGCCAATTAATTTCTCTTCTTTGGGGGTTCTCTGGCTTAGTTTTCCCTTTATGTATTGTGAAGTTCCTTTTGAAAAAATAATCCAGCCTTTTCTTAACCAAATTTAAAAAAAAACAAAACAGATTTGTTCACACTTAAGCCTGTATAGAGATATCACAGTAGCTGCCAGAAGCCAGGTTATGTTGGTAAATAATCAGGGACACAAGTGCAGGTTTAAAATTCTGGTGGAAGAAAGTTGGGATTCAGTTTTGATTACATTAAATGTTATAAATGAATTTCTTTTTCTCACAAGCTAAGAAGACGTTTCTGAGCTGGCTTGAGGTATGTCCATTATCTAGGACAGTATTCTGCTTAATTTGCATGACAGTCAGCTGAGGCACTTGTCAGCAGTGCAGATTCCTGCCAAATCTCTAGCCAGTTCTGATTCAGCGGGTCTGGAGGGGACACCTGAGCTCTGCATTCCACATGAACATCCAGGGACCACATTTTGGGAATGCTGTCCTAGGCAATGAGACGAAGGATGGTGATGTCTGTCCCAGAACAGAGAATTGTACTTCTTGGGAATTATATTAACTCCTCTGAGACTTAGTTTCCTTTCATGTAATAGAAATAGATCACAGGTCTTAGAAAAATATTTCAAAATAAACTGTGTAAATAAAAGAGATGGCTAATTACTTAGAAAAGAAGTCTACCTGAGTAAAAGTCTATTTCATGGGCTTCTGTAAACCCACCTCCCACTGCCAGCATTGAGCACAGGAGTATGTGTATGGAAGGTACCCTAATCTGATCTAGGTTGCTTAGAAGCCTTTGAAAGATTTCTAGAATGTCAAAATGAAAAAACTGCTCTTAGTTATATCTGTATGCTATTAGAAAATAGGATCTGCCAAACTAACGTAGAAGGAGAATCTCCCAAGGCAGATTGAGATAGGGAGCGCAGTAGATAAGGAAAACAAACACTGACCAAAGAATTATATTTATACTATATTTTGTATGTGTAATATATTTTGATCCTATTTGGGGAATGTATTAGTTAAAGTCTAGCTGCTGTAAGAAACTCCACAATGTAGTGGCTCAAATATCAAAGAGACTTATTTGTTGCTCAGGGGACAGGCCTGGTATGAGTGGTCCATGTCTGCTGAGTAGTTCTCCCCGTTGTCATTCAGGAAACAGTTTCCTTCCATCTTCTTGCTCTTTTATAACCTAGGGCCGTGTCATCATCTGTATTATAGCAGCTGGCCTGTCAGCTGGAAAAGGGAAAGAGAATGTGGAATATCTTACGGTTCAGAACTGGAAGTGGCCCATATCACTTCCATTCACAAGCCATTGACCATGCCAAAGTGAAAGGGAGGCTGGGAGATGTAGCCTTGCTGAATAGCAACATACCCAGCTATGCCTCTGTTGTGAATGCTATAGAAGGAGGGGAGAACAGAGTTGGTGACTATCTAGCAGTATCTGCCACAGGAAAGGTATATGGAACTTTAGAAGTGGAGCCAATCACTGCTGTTCCTGGCTTCACTAGTTGGCTGCCGTGCCGTGGAGTATCCTCTTTCCTTTGATGTGCTGTTCCCGTCCTGTCTACAACATCACTCCTAGCATCCAACTATGCCTGTGTGCTATTCTGGGCAATTTGGATGCTGGCATTCCTTTTCCTCGATTTTAGGTTCTCCTCCTGTATCCTATGCAGGTCATGAGAAAAGACTTGTTGAGTCCTGTCGAACAGTTAGTAAATGTGCTGTTGGTTGGAAAATGTGGGCAAAAGCACTGGTTTGAATTGTCTTCCATTTGCTTTTCTTTTTTTTTTTTTTTGCGGTACACGGGCCTCTCACTGTTGTGGCCTCTCCCGTTGCGGAGCACAGGCTCCGGACGCGCAGGCTCAGCGGCCATGGCTCACGGGCCCAGCCGCTCCGCGGCACGTGGGATCTTCCCGGACCGGGGCACGAACCCGTGTCCCCTGCATCGGCAGGCGGACTCTCAACCACTGCGCCACCAGGCAAGCCCCCATTTGCTTTTCTGACAGTTGTGACATAATGAATCTCAAGTGTGACTGTTGTCACATAATCGGAGGCTCTGAACATTAAGGACGTTTTCTTAAGGATTATCCAAGCAGAAAATGAGTTCACAGTTTTTCAACATTTTTACCAATGGTTCCCAAGATTCCACCTGTCCCTGCACTGTCTTTGTTCTATACTACCTCCTTATTGAATTTCTCACTCTCTCTCTCTCCCCCTCTCTGTTGAGGGTGGGGCAAAGAAGTTGGGGGAGAGAATGTTCCAGCATGACAATATAGTTCAGAATTCTTAGTTTGTTCCTCATTATTTTGTGATGTATAGCACTATTCATAGTAGGAAGGTCTTATAATTAGCTGCCTTGGGATATTCTAAAGGTGAAACCACTCTGCTGCCATGCACCTTGCAAGATTAGTGACTTAGACTGGAGGCTGGTAGGTGACAGACACCGTTAAGGAGGATGGAAGCAGATTGATGTGAGTGAGAGCTGCTGCCGGGATAGGTATGTTGGTTCAGAGGATGACCTGCCGCCACCGTGGGAACTGGATCCCTGTGAGACTGTGGTGTGACTCCAGTGAGATGAAATTAGTTCAAAGAAGAATCTGAAGGCAGGTTGAGCTGAGAAATTGTTCAGGAAGCTCAGATTACTAAAGGCAAAAACACTCGTGTATAAATGGAGAATGGGAGATAGATTACTTTCCTAACAGCTAGCTGACATGGTCGTTAAAGCTTGTCTTACTGGAAAAATTATACAGCCATTTCTCCCTTCAGTTTTTACACACACACACACACACACAGCACATATACACATATATTTTGGGGGAGGGGTGGTTTGTTTTATTTTTGCAGCAGAACTTAATAGCCTCTTGTGTTCTCCAGGAGATCTAGGCTTCCCTCTCCCATCAGCCTTCCCTATCCCCCAAGTGATTCTCTAGTGCCTCACCAGCTGCATTTCCATAACTCGGTGAATGTTCCGTCTTGAATTTTACGTTTTGCCACTTGTGATGGCAATGTATAATAAAACCAAGATGTGACCTATTTTGTGTCCAGCAGTGAACGCGTCCAGGAGTCTGCCTGTGATGTTCAATGTGCCTTCGACGAAGGGGCAGCTGTGATGTGAATGGATTTGTGATGGAAAAAAGGGCCTTAATTTCTCGGCCTCTTTTACCATGGATATGAAACTTTGTTATGGTAAACTGAACCTCTGATATCACATACCACTGCTGGCGTTCTAGATTGTTTTAGTGGCCACTCCTTAGTGCTTAATACTAAGCATTACCATCTGTTTCTTAATTATAAATGCAGCAGGAATTCACAATTACATCAGTAATGGTGGAAATAAAATGGAGTTAGAGGCCTCGTACTTAACACAAGGCAGCCTTCCCGTAACACCCTTCTTCTGTTGCAGACATTGGTCAGAGAGAATTCCTCAGTGATTTTTCTCTGTTTTCTTCTCAATATATGTACCATGAGCTTATCATGCTATAAATTCAGCACTTTTCTTTGAGCGAGAGAAAAAGCTGTTTTTCTGTCCGTGGAGCTGGGATGTGTGGGCAGATCTTTCTCACAGTGTTGGAAGCCAGTGGTATGATTGTTCTGCTGTTATTAGCCTGTGTTTTTGTGAGAAGCTAGCCCAATGACATGAGTCACATCCATCCCCCAGAGAAGAGTTGGGAGTGGACATCTGAGGAGCTTTGATCAGCCCACTGGTGGACAGTTTTCCTGACCCTGAAAAACAAGAGAACATTTGTGGAGGGAGTTCATGTAGGAACTGAAGAGATATTTAACTTTGCATGACTTAGGCTTTTATTTTGAATTAAATGGAAAATCACCACGTTTCAGACTCATGGTATTTTAGAATTAAAAGAAATCCTTAGAAGTCACCTCGATCAAGGCCCTGGTCACTCTACTTTTCCTGTGTGGTACTTGACCAGGTTGAGCATGTGCTTTGGAGTCAGCAGAGCAGGGTTTGAACTGGGAGCCACAAGGTGTGCTCTGTGTTCTTTTCACTGAGTTCTCAGTGTCACCAGTCTCTTCATCTGTAACAGTGGCTACCACGATGCTTCTTGTGAAGCCTACCGTTTGGATTAAATGAGAGAAAACATGTAAATCCTAGCCCATTGTGTGGCCCGTAGTTTTCTTCCCTTCTTTCCATTCACATTTATGACAGAGGAAGAAGTATCGGTTCAAAGAAGTTAAATGCCTTGCCCAGTGTTGTACACCTGGGGAACGGCGACCTGGAACTGGGAGTACTGTTTTCTAAGACTTTCTCTCACTAGGTCATATCTAGACCTGTTGCTGCCTTTCCCTTCCTTGTCACCCATTGTACTTTTATACAATGATAACCTTAATCGTTATCACTTGTGTGAGACTTCTTAATCTGTAAAGTACTTTTTAAAATGAATGTTCGCATTTAATTGCAGTTGGTGAAGTAGTGTCATAATCCCGTCATTGCTCTTACTTTACGCTTGGGAAAACTGATACTCTGAAAGGCCAGGCATCTTGTTGGGGTGTCCCTGAAGACTGAGTGTGGACTTGAGCCCAGGTCTGTGCAACTTCACCGTGTGGGCTTCACTCTGTTCTAAGTGGACGCTCACTGTTGTGCCAGTACGTGGAGGAGAGGACTGAGAGACGGAACAAACAGGAATCAATGTTATTATCTATAATTTAGTAGCTGCGGTTAGGATCTTTTAGGATGAGGATGCTGCAAGGAGACCGAAACAGTTTTCTTGAGTTATATTAATATTTTAGTGACCCATGTGCTTTCGAGCCACCAGACCCCTGGTGGCTCATGGGTAGATACAGAGATCAAGCAGAGGACAGTAGGCTTTCATTGGGAGTAATTATAAAACCGAACCAAACCAGAACAAAACGTACGAGACAGCAACCAGGAAAGGCCCTTGCTCCAACCCGTGAACGAGTAGTTTGTGCCTTCAGAAGTGCAGCTCATGAATGAGGACACCATCTGAGTCATTTGTTCCTGCCAAGTTCAGGTTCAGGCCAGTAAGGGTAAAGCTGGTGCATGCTCTGAAAAGGGCACCTGAGAGCTCAGCAGGAGGACAGTCTTGCGGGCCTTGTACTTGCCTTTTTGTCCCCGTGCCCTATCCAATGAGGAGTCCCTTTGCACTTTCCCAGTCCCTGGGCCATGTGTTTTGTCTGCCCCTCACACTGTGGTTCATGATTCTTGTTGGTAATGACGTCACAGCGAGTTTCACTTACATCTGGCCTCTTCCGTGTAAGGCCTGTGCTCCCCCATCAGGCTGTCACTGAGCCATCCAGGCCCACCATATAATAAGCAGACTTACTGAAAAGCAGTTCTTTCCGGCAATAAAACGAAATCTTTTCATCTCAGAAACCCTTCTATTGACCATATGTAGAAAACCACGCACAATTAAAACATGTACATATTGACATCCTGCGCTTTTCCTATGTAAACTGATTTAGTCTGATTTTACCATTATTTCTGCTATTTCTGTGGGCATTTTCCCGAATCTAGGTTTACAAAGCAGCGCAGGGGCGGCATTACTCAGAAGGGAACAGCATGGGCTGTAGAGTCAGCCAGACCTGGGGCCGAGTCCTGGCTCTGCAGCCTAACTGCGATGTCATGTGAGTTCTCGGAGCCTCGCTTTCCCCATCTGTAAGGTGACAGTAATGGTCTCCACCACCTGCTGGTGCTGTGAGGATCAAAGGAGCTGCCCCGTGCAAAGTGCTCTAATTCAAGAACGGCATTTTGCCTGGCCTTGCTCCCCAGAACCAGGTGAATGTTTCACTTGTGATGTCTTTTCCTCATTAGGAAGCCTTCGCTAGACAAAGGTCATTCAGGATTCTTTTTAACATTTGAAATGCATTCGTTGTATGGAAAAGATTAAAAAATATGCTTTTTAAAGCTTTGTACCTCACTTCGGAAGCCAAGTCTTATAACATCAGTAAGTTTTCACTCCAGGTTACTTTCATTTCTTATCCTTTCACTCTGAGGGAGACAGCAAGAAAGGCATTCTTTCTGTTATCTTGCAAATGAATGTGAAAATATCCTTTATGTGCCAAGTACATCTCTGTGAGCATATTGTTTGCTTTAATCTAGTTTTCTCGTGTCAGAAAAATCTCTAAGTTCCAGTGTAATAATAATAACTACAAAATGCTTATTAAAAAGTACATTAAATGATAAGGCTCTTTTTGAAGACATGGGGACATATAAACTGGTTACTATTGTTTCATAACTGTATGAAATCAGGCATGTGCCAAATTTGTGACTTTATATAGGGTTTTCTTTAGGGTTTTACGGAAATAATGCTAAAGTAAAGGAATGTGAATTCCTCTTGCCAGTTCTTTGAAGGAAATGGCAGAATCTGACCTACCTCGAAGGAGTACTAAGAGAAACAACCCAGTTGTATTGCTGCAGGCTTAGAATCTTTAAATAGTCTCAGAGATCAAATCTGCCTCAGCTACATAGAATGATTCCATATGCTCTGCTCTGAACCCTCCTCTCTATCTGTAAACAGGCTGTTTTAAAGCCCGTGTGAGTAGAAGCAGTGGGACAGAAGCTCTCTGATGAGCAGAGCATGCAGGCTGTGCCACACACAGATGGCTCATCTGATCGTGCCATCCCTGACCCTGCGAGGCCAGGGCCCACCGTCTCCTCCTCCGCTTTCCTGTTGCTCCTCTCCTCCCATAACATACACAAGCTACCATTACCTTCCCATATGAAGAGGGCTCCGTATTAAACCCTTTGATTCTACTAAATATGCAGAAGCGTTGACCAAGGCAATCAGGCAACCACATGTAGCTCCAGATGTACCTTACATATGGGCCATTGTCCACGCTGCTGGCAGGGCTGGCAGCATTTTAAAGAATGGTTATAACACATGTGGTCCATTGCTTTTTGCTCTGGCTTTCGAAGTCTTGCTGATCCAACCACATCATCCTTACGTTGTTTCCAGGAGAGCAAATATCTCTCGGCTCTCAACTCATGAACCGCATGTGCTTCTCTAGCACAAAGTGGTGGAGAAGTTAATTCCAGATGAGAGGGAGGGGCAGCGGACTTTGCCGTAACCCTACTGGTGCAAGGAAAAGGGGCATGTGTGAGGTGTCAGAAGAGGAAATTAAGTGAATTGGACTCTCCTCCCTCAACTCAGGGCTTTGGACCCTCACCCGTTATAAGCTTTCAAGCTGTATGGGATGATACTTTCCAATTCCTTTTCCAGTCAGGAGTCCGAATTGTGATTTCAGGATGGAGAGTAAAATGTCTGTATTCTGTAAATGTCCTATGTCCCATCTCTGAGAAGAATTCCTCATCACCTAAGATTTCAAAGAGGCAATTCAAGGGACGTTGTTTTGGTTGTCCAGCTATTTATAAATTATTATTGTTCAGTCTAAAGTCTTGCTGATTGCTGAAAACTTCACCAAAAAAAAAAAAGAAAAGAAAGAAAAAATAACAACCCGGTATTACGGTCATTTACTTCTCAGCCATTGCTTTGCTATTTGCACACCCACATGATTACCTTGAACACCACTGAAAAGAAATCGCAAAATAATGCTTCCTAAACACACGTTAGGTTTACAAAGTGATTATAAATGGCTTTTAAAGAAAAGTACTTTTATTCCTTTCATTGTGTTCAAGCGTCTCTACTTAATCGTGCCACGTGTGCGTTGGGGGACCGTGGTGGTAAGTTGGGGTACATAGCCAGGACAAAATTTAATTGTTTTTTCAACAGACAAATTGTATTAGTGCTACTTGTACTTTCATTTTTAAATCTGACAGACATTTATTGAGTACCTTCAATGTGTCATAAGGAAACTTCACCTCTCGTTGGGTTTGAGGTTTTGGTTTTTGTTTTAATTAGTTTTGTGAAGGGAGACACCATCCCTAGGACTTTATAGCTATAAAAAGGCAGCTATGGTTACTCACTACAACCTAGATGTGAGGAAAACATAGTTTTTGATTCATTCTTTGAATGCACCCGTCACAGAGTGGTTTACAGCAAGGGTAGTAAGATCGTGAAAGGACTAGAGCAGGGCCCTGTACAGAGCTCTGGAATCCTCTCATGGTACTTTCAGCAGGTAGTGCTGGTAGGAAATTAATAGACATACACACTGCGAGGTTAGCTGGCATTTTATCCATCCTTTGAACAACTTTAGGAAACATAATTGCCTTGTGCTCAGAAATCTGAAATACAGTTTTTGCCATAGTAATTTTCCCTGCAGCGTTGCCATTTTATTTTCCATTAAACTTGTTCCTTTTCGGTGAGGGGAACCATAGCCCTTGGTTCTGCTTTGTCGTTTTGGGATGGTTTGTTTTTAAATTATAGTAAGGGATTTTTGGTCAGAATTCCACCGAGCCAGTTTCACAGCAACTTTGCTGACTCCAGCTAGCCATAAATGATCCCCACCTCCAGCATACAGAGCAGGAGGTGGCATGCTAGGATGCCAGGAATAAGGCGATTGCTCAGATGGAATAACACTTGGCAGACGGGAGGAATTTGTTGATGTAAGCCTGAATTGTGGGTTAGAGACTGACTTGTGGGATGCATTTCTGCCAATTACGGTCCATTGTGCAGTCAAAAATGGGAGAGATTACTTACTGCAGCTGGCTCTTCGGCATTGAAATCACTGATGGAGTAATCAGAGGGAAATGTTCTAAGCTGTCAGAAAAGATGGATCGTGACACGGGAGGCTGGTTTCCTGGGTTATCTGCTTTACCTGCCTCACGTAACATAAAAGAGGAGAAGAACTAAAGAACCAGGAACTGCTGAGTGGTCCTTAGCACTGCCTTGCCCAATGATACGGGATGCCTGAAGTGCCCTTTCCATCCTCCCCAATGCAGGGGCCTATGATTTTTAAGAGTCGGGGCCTAAGAGGGTTCTTTCCCAGTATCCCTCCTGCGTGCAAGCCTCTCTGCACACCCGGGAGGTGGAGACAAGCCCCCTGAGGTGTTGGTAACGTCCTTCTGTAGGATCACGCACATCGTGTACCTAGAAGTCTGTGGCTAAAGGGCGAAACGCAAAAATATCTAGAGCTGATCACTGGAAGCATCCCAGTGACTGAATATACTTTTTCTTTTTCATTCATGGATTTGTGCGTATTCTAAAAAAAAAAAAAAAAAAAATCACTCTAAAAATAAGGTTTGCAAAAGAAGGAATAAGAGAAAACACACCACCCACCCATGTAGACAAAATGGGCTACTCTCTACGTTGATGAATTGTAAGTCACCTACTTGAGTTTTCCATACTTATTTCTCATTGAATGCTCCCTTCCCAGAGGACCTCACAGTTGTTTGACTCTTTGTCGTCCATCGCTGTGCTGCCAGTGTTGAGGATGGACCTTGAAGATTCCTCGCTCGAGGGCCCCACCTCTCTGCTTTGTAACTTGCCACCTCTGTCCTCTATTTCAGGATGCTTGGGTCTAAATACGCTCTTTGCCTCAAGCTTCCCTTTGCATCTTAGGTTCCCTGAAGAAACAGCTGTGGTTGGACAGCTGATATTTTGGCCTACGGAGCATCTGCTTCCTCTTCTTCTGGAAATACCTGAGTTACTTGGGAGAACTTACTCTCCCACTTTGCATGCAGGCTAAGTAGCATCTCAATTAAGATATTCTGCTCTCCTCTGCCTGAAAGTGGTCACGTGATTCAAATGAGGTCACCCAGACTCTCTATCTCTGTTCTAAGAGTTTGAGCTTTGAGCAGAGTTCCCTTTAGAATGAAAACTCCTTAGAGCTGATTTCTCTCAAGGGAGTTCTCTGAAGAGAAGACAGGAGATCCTGCTGCCTGCCTTCCAGCTGCCTGCTACCTGTCCTTTGTGAAGCCTAGCCGGGTAGCTTCACCTAAGATTCTGTGAGCTGCCCCATATCTTTCCAATAAATCCCTTTATTTTGTCCCAACTGGCCCAAATCGGCTGTTGTTTGCTGACAGACTATCCTGATACACACTGCATCTTCAGTGCCAATTTATGTCATGGTAGCGTGCAGCAGGCTGAGAGCATAGTGTAGGTTGTTGCCTACAGTTGAGAAAGTTTTAGAATTCAAAGGGATCTTGGATATGAATTTAAATAATCTCCCTTATGCTGCTTCATTTCTCCCAAGAGTTTTAGAAACTTGTGAGTTTAAAATGGAGAAGTAGAGCAGAAATTATGGAAATCTGTGACTATTATCTTTTTTTAAATAACCTTGTTATTTCAGAAGAGTTTTAAACTTACAGAATTATTGTGAAAATAGTGCAGAGTTCCCATATAGCCCACACCCAGTTTCCCCTATTATTAACATCTTACATTAGTAGGGTACATTTGTCATAATTTGTGAACCAATATTGACGTTGATCCGTACTTCATTCATATTTCTTCGGTTATCCCCTGATGTCCTTTTTCTGTTCCAGGATCTTATCCAGGAATCCACACTACATTTAGACGTCTCACCTCTTAGACTGCTCTTGGTGTGATTGTTTCTCAGCTTTTCCTTGTTCTTGATGTCCTTTACAGTTTTTAAGAGTACTGACCAGATATTTTATAGAATGTCCCTCAACTGGAATTTGTCTAATATTTTGCTAATGAATAGACTAGAGTGATGTGTTTTGGGGAGGAAGCCCACAGAGGTAAAGTGCCGTTCTCGTCACACCATATCAAGGTACATATTAACAACCTGACATTACTGTTGATGTTGACCTTGTTTGACAGGTTTCTCCACTTTAAAGTTATTTTTTTTCCCTTTCCACATTGTATTCTTTGGGAGGAAGTCACTGTGTGCAGCCCACACTTAAAGATTTGGAGAGTTATGCTGTACCTTCTTAAGGGTGGAACATCTATGTAAATTACTTGTAGTTCTTCTGCACAGGAGATTTGAGTATTTTTCCTTTTTATCTATTTACTTATTCAATCATTTATCTGTGTTAGAATGGATGCATAGATATTTATTCTATACTTTAGGTTATAATTCAAAACTACTTTATTTTTTTGCTCATATTGTTACAACTTTGGCCATTGGGAACTCTTTCGGTTGGCTCCTGTGTCCCTTTGACAGACTCCCGTTATCGTAGCGCGGGTTGCTCTTGTCCTTGTTTTTTAGGCACCTCCTTGCTTTCTGACGCTACAAGATACTCTAGGCTTATCTTGCATATTTCTTGCTGCAGTTCAAGAATCAGCCACTTCTCCAGGGAACCCTAGTTCTCTTTATTGGAGAATGGCGTTAAAAACAAAGATCTGGCCCTAGGTCTGCTTGTTGCTATTGGGGTGTCCTTGGTTCTAGGTCCTCTCAGCTGACAGGGCAAGGAGATATGTGTTTATATACCAAACCATGTGTATATACGTATCCATAAATATTTCTGTGTATAAACGTCTGTATCTGTATTACGCTAAACGTGATTCGTACTGATGTCTCCAGCTCTAATCCTTTACCGTGTTTCAGCCTTATCCACTTGCTTTTCTGTAACCTCGCACCCAACAATGAGAAAACTGGCTCATTGGTGGCACCAGCCACCATCCATTGAATTAATTGTTCAATTCCAGTGTACATGTTTTGTTGTTTCAGCATTGTTAACTTGTACCCCTGTAGAAAACAACTTTATCAACTAGAGTACAGTGCTTATAGTGCAATTCATTTTACATTATGGACTCTGCTCATTTCCAGAGTTACTTAGGTGAACACCTATTCCTCCACCTTCTGCAGTGGGGTTGTTTCACACTATATATATGTATTTAATTGAAATATAGTTGACTTACAATATCATGTTAGCTTCAGGGATACAACATAGTGATTTGACATTTAAATACATTATGAAATATCACCACAATCGGTCTAGAAACCATCTGTCCTCATACAAAGTAATTACATTATTATTGAACATACTCTTTATGCTGTATATTACGTTCCAGTGACATATTTATTCTGTAACTGGAAGTTTGTACCTCTCAATTCCCTTCACCAATTTCACCCATCCCCTCACCCCTTCCCCTCTGGCAACCACCTATTTGTTTTCTGTACCTCATGAGTCTGTTTTCATTTTTTGTTTTGTTTTTCAGATTTCAAATATAAAGTAAGATCATATGGTATTTGTCTTTTTCTGTCTGACTCATTTCACTTAGCATAATGCCCTTGAAGTCCGTTCATGTTGTCATAAATGGCAAGATTTCATTCTTTTTTATGGCTGAGTAGTATTCTAGTGTGTGTGTGTGTGTGTGTGTGTGTGTATCACATCTTCTTTCTTCATTCACCTATTGATGGACACTTAGGTCGCTTCCATATCTTGGTTATTGTAAATAATGCTGCAGTGAACATAGGGGTGCATATATTTTTTTGAGTTAGTTTTTTTTTTTGTTTTCTTCAGGTAAATACCCAGAAGTGAAATTGCTAGATTATATAGTAGTTCTAGTTTTTTGAGGAAACACCATACTGTTTTCCATAGTGGCAGCACCAATTTACAATTCCACCAACAGAGCATGAGGTTTCCCATTTTTCCACATCCTTGCCAACACTTGTTATTTGTTGGCTTTTTGATGATTCTGACAGGTGTAAGGTGGTAACGCACTGTGGTTTTGATATCCCTGATGATTAGTGATGCTTAGCGTCTTTTCATGTGCCTACTGGCCATCTGTATTTCTTCTTTGGAAAAATGTCTGTTCAGATCCTCTGCCCGTGTTTTTAATTGGTTGTTTGTTTTTTTGATCTTGAATTTTATGAGTTCTTTATATATTTTGGATATTAATCCCTTATTGGATATATCATTGGCAACTATCTTCTCCCATTCAGTAGGCTTCCTTTTTGTTTTGTTGAAAGTTTCCTTCCCTGTGCGAAAGCTTTTTAGATTGATGTAGTCCCATTTGTTTATTTTTGCTTTTGTTTCCCTTGCCAGAGGAGGCATATCCAAAAAAATATTGCTAAGACCAATGTCGAAGAATATACTGCCTATGTTCTCTTCTAGGGGTTTTATGATTTTCAGTCTTATATTTAAGTCTTTAATCCATTTTGAGTTTATTTTTGTATATGGTGTGAGAAAGTGGTTCAGTTTCATTTTTTGGTATGTAGCTGTCCAGTCTTCCAAACACCATTTATTAAAGAGGCTATCTTTTCCCCATTATATATTCTTGTCTCCTTTGTTTTAGATTAATTCTTCGAGTCCCTAATCATGGTATATCTTTCCATTTGCTTGTGTTATCTTCAGTTTCTGTCATCAATTCTTATAGTTTTCAGAGTACAGGTCTTTCACCTCCTTGGTTAGATTTATTCCTAGGTATTTTATTCTCTTTGATGCAGTTGTAAAGGGGATTATTTTCTTAATTTCTCTTTCTGATAGTTTGTTGTTAAAGTATATAAACACAACAAATTTCTGTATATTAATTTTGTATCCTGCAACTTTACTGAATTCATTTATAAGTTCTAATAGTTTTTTATTGAAGTCTTTAGGGTGTTTTATATATAGTATTATGTCATCTGCAAACAGTGACAGTTTTATTTCTTTCTTTTCAGTTTGGATTCCTTTTATTTCTTTCATGGTCTGATTGCTATGGCTAGGATATCCAATACCATGTTGAATAAAAGTAGCAAGAGTGGGCATCCTTATCTTATTTCTGATCTTAGAGGAATTGTTTTAAGCTTTACACCATTGACTATGAAATTGGCTGTAGCTTTGTCATATACAGCTTTTATTATGTTGAGGTATGTTCCCTCTCTACCCACTTTGTTAAGAGTTTTTATTATAAATGGATGTCAAATTTTGTCAAAACTTTTTCTGCATTTATTGGGATGAACATATGATTTTTCCGTTCATTTTGTTAATGTAGTATATCACATTGATTGATCGGAGGATATTCAATCATCCTTGCATCTCTGGAATAGACCCCACTTGATCATGGTGTATGATCCTTTTAATGTATTGTTGAATTCAGGTTGCTAATATTTTGTTGAGGATTTTTGCATCCCTGTTTATCCGTGATATTGGTCTATAAGTTTCCTTTCTTCTTTTGAGTGTGTTTATCTGGTTTTGGAATCAAGGTGATGCTGGCCTACTAGAATGAGTTCAGAGCATTCCTTCCTCTTCAATTTTTTGGGGTAATTTGAAAAGCATAGGTATTAACTCATTCTTAAATGTTTGGTAGAATTGTCCTGTGAAGGTGTCTGATCCTGAACTTTAGTTTGTTGGGAGTTTTTTGATTACTGATTCAATTTCTTTAAGTAATTGGTCTGTTCAGATTTTCCCTTTCATAATTTTCTTATTTCTAAATGCGGCCTATTCTTTTCCACTTAGAGAAGTCCCTTTAACATTTCTTTTAAGGCTGGTTTAGTGGTGATAAATTCTTTTAACTTTTGCTAGTCTGTGAAACTCTTTATATCTCCTTCAGTTCTGAATGATAACCTTGCCGGGTAGAGTATTCTTGGTTATAGGGTTTTTGTTTCATTATTTTAAATATATTGTGTATCTACCTTCTGGCCTGCAAAGTTTCTATTGAAAAGTCAACCAGTTGTCTTATAGGAGTTACCTTATATGTAACTAGTCACTTTTCTCTTGGTGCTTTTAAGATTCTCTCTTTCTCATTAATTTCTGACATTTTAATTACAATGTGTCTTGGTGTGGACCTCTATGGGTTTGTCTTGTTTGGGACTCTCTGTGCTTTCTGGACCTGGAAGTTTTCAGCTCTTATTTCTTCAAATAAATTTCCTGCACCTTTCTCTCTCTCTTTTCCTTCTCAGACCCCTATAATGTGAATAGTAGTCCCAGAGGTCCCTTAAACTATCCTCATACAAAAAAATTATTTTTTCTTTTTTCTTTTCCATTTGGGTGATTTCCACTACCCTGTCTTCCAGATTGCTCATCTGTTCTTCTGTATAATCTAATCAACTGTTGATTCCTTCTAGTGTATTCTTCATTTCAGTTATTATATTTCTCAGCTCTGATTGGTTCTTTTTTATATTTTCTAACTCTGTTGTAGTCCTCTCTGTGTTCATCCATTTTTCTTCCAAGATCAGTGAGCATCTTTATGATCATTACCTTGAACTCTTTATTGGGTAGATTGCCTATCTTTGTTCCATTTAGTTCTTTTTCTGAGTTTTTTTCTTGTTCCTTTGTTTGGAACATATTCCTTTGTCTTCTTGTTTTGCCTAATTCTGTGTGTTTATTTCTATTCCTGATCTTGGAGAAGTGATCTTATGTAGGAGACATCCTCTGGGGCCCAGCATCATGCTTCCTTCTGGATATCAAAGGTAGATTCTCTTGGGGTGTTTCCTATGTGGGCTGCACGGACCCTTCTCTTGTGGTGGCGCCACCTATTATAGGCATGCTGGTAGTGAGGCTGGGCCCTCGTTCAGCCAGCTGTGAGGCTCTGCAGCTGCTGTGGACCCGCTGGTGGGCGGCACCAGCTCCTAGCATGACTGGCCATGTGGCCCAGCTGTGTGTGGTTGCTATGAGTTTACTGGTGAGCAGGGAAGGCCCCCTCAATAATACTCTGGAAGGAGCATTTCAAAATGGTACTTGCCAGTGCTAGTGTCAGCACGGTAGAATGAGATCCCCGAAAATGTCTGCTGCCAATGTCTTGGTCCCCAAAGGGAGTCTCAGCTGCCTCCTGCCTCTCCAGAAAAATCTCCAAGATCAGCAACCCAGGTGCCTTTCAGACTACTTCCTCTGCATTGGGACTTGGAGTGTGTGAGGTTTTTCATATGCCCTTTAATAGCACTGTCTATTTCCTATAGCCCCCCAGCTCTCCTGAACATAAGCCCTGCTGGCTTTCAAAGCCAGATGTTCTGGGGCCTCACCTTCCTGGTACAGGACCCTGGGTTGGGAAGCCCAGTGCAGGTCTCACTCAGCCCCTTTGCTCCTTGGGGAGCGCTGCCCCTCCTACCCATCTCACTGTGGTTCCTTTGTTATATCTTTAGTTGTAGAAAATCTTTTCTGCTAGTCTCCTGGTTGTTCTCTTAGAAAGTTGCTCTGTGAGTAGTTGTAGTTTCGGTGTGCCCATGGAAGGAGGTGATTCAGGGTTTTCCTACTCCGCCATCTTGATTCCTTCCCAGCTGCACAATTGTAAAATATAATCTGTTTAAAATTATGTTTTATATTTATCCAAGGACTAAATATACAGCTAAAGATGTCAAACAGTGCTGAAAGGCTTATAATAAAAAATAGCAGTCCCTTCCTCTTACTCCATCTTGACCTGTTTCCCAAGAGCAACACATTCACCTGTTAGCTATTTGTATCCATAATTCTAAATAATGTGCTTTACAGCTGTCTATTGAGACATCAATTTGAAACAATATCCACTGATTTCCTCTCATCGTAGATGAGGATTGAACTTTATTTCACCTCCTTCCCCTGACCAATTTCTTCATAACATAGTTATTTCGCAGTTTTTTAAATTAAATCAATACTTAGTTTTTACATTATTTATTTTCTTGTTAATTAAAAAAAAATCCTAGAATTAGTAATTAATTCATTTTTTGTACCTATAGCTGCCTTCCAGTCTACATTTTTCCCACGTGATCAAACTTCTTAAATAATTTTCAGTTCTTCTTAGCACTCATCCTCACCTCCCAGGACCCTCTGTTTTCTGGAATACTTCATTGAGAATAAGTATGCAGAGCCAGGAATAAGGCCATGGGTATCTGGGAACTGGATGGAGAAGGAAAGCGGGGGTCTTATTGTTTTACTTTCTGAGTCACCCTCTGTGAGACTTATGCTCCTGTTTGCGGGCATTTGGAGAAGGCAGGTTGCGGTTGCTTGAGTGGGCATGAAGGGTAGAAACCTGGGGGTGTACCAGCTTTTCATAAATACTTTGAAGCAAACGTCTTGCTTTTAATACGACATCTCACCCCTGCTTTAGAGGTACCGATACCTCTAATTCCTGAACCTTCCGTTGGTTCTTTGCAGTAATGTAGCTTGGTTCCCTTAGGTATACTGTCTGCAGGCACATGGGGTCCTCTTGCTTTACTCTGACAAGTCAGTAAGAATTATATATCTGCTTTACACCTTCGGTTAATGTGTTTCAATGTTACAGATGTCTTTAAATTTCATCAAAGATGGAGTTTGTGTTTGTATTTCATGGGCTATGGGTTGTTTGCGGGGAGTGATTTTGAATAGGAAAGGGACCCGCAACTTAAACAAGAGGTCTTACACTTGATCTACATTTTCTATGACCCCCTCTAGCCTCAGCTCATGTTATCTCTTTGGAAGATACTCCTGACTCCTCCAAGCAAAGTAGTTTACCTTGTTCTTGGCTTCCACGGCATTCTGACTGTCTCTGTCTCGGGGCACATGTCATACAGCACTCTGTTGCAATACATCTGTTCATTTTCCCCACTAGACGCTGAGCCCTACTAGGGCAGGGACCACATCTCACTCGGTGTGTACCATGAGCCTTGCACTGGCCTGACTCTGCTAGGTATAGTCAATACCTGCTTATTGAATATAAAAATAAGTGAACAGCACTGTGTTTGCTGCATTAACTGTGAACAGGCACTAAAAGCTCTGAAATACATTATAGTTGCTCAGGCATCATTTGAGAAGTTAAGGGATAATGTTGGGATGTACTAGAATCTTACATTCCCAAGTATTAAGTCAGTTTTATGCCCCCAAACTGTACTGCCTCTGGGAGGTATTCTGGGGTGACCTGGAAGAATTGTAGGAAACTGAGGATACAATAATGGGGGAGATTTCCAGAAGAACTAGATTTTTCTGATTAGGTAGACACATCTCTCATACTTTAATATCATTTCTGTGTAGATTTGCTGTGTTGTTCGTATGACCTAACCTTTAGAAAGAATCCCTTCAGCAACAGAAGTCCAGTTAGGGCTAAGACAAGAAAGTCACATGAGGTAATTAAGAATGTGGGCTCTGGAGTTCGACACACCTAAGTTTGAACCTTAGCTCCTTCCCTGCCCAAATGGGTAAGTCATTAATTTCTCTGAGCCTCAGTTTCTCCACTTTAAAGTTGGGTAATAAGAATACATATTGTTGGTTTATGAAGGTTGTCTGAGGATAAAACAAGGTAATGCATATAAAACATTTAGCATAATACCTGACATCATAAGCTTCCAATAAGTATTACCTATGTTTGTTATTATCTATCATGACAGTTAATATAATGCCAAGCAAGTATTGGATAGTTGTCTAAGATTACTTGGAAAAGTTTAGGGAAAAAAATTGGGGGGTGTGGTTTGGGGATGGGGCACTGGAGATTTTGCAGTCTAAGCAGGCAGCGGTACTTTCTTCACTGAGCCCTGTTAAATTGAAAGATTGTGTTCTAGCAGCCAAGAAAAAGAGCAGCTATACGAATCATTTCTTATGATCTGAAGTCCATTAGCTACTCCATTTAGCTGTTAATGTTGTGAAGTCGTTGGTGTAAGTCATTGTGTTATTTGGTAATGAACTTGTTTTCTTAACAATTATAATATATTGTTCTCTCCAAACGCTATCAGTTACCTCTGGCATTCTGCTAATTAGTCAGTAGATCAGCCTTCAGTGTTGTTTCAGTATCTCATCCTCTCACCACATTTTTATATTAAAACGTATTTAGTTGGTGTTATGGGCTAAATTCTCCTCCCCCCAAAGACATTGAAGCCCTAACCCCCAGTACCTCAGAAGGTGACCATATCTAGAGATAGGGCCTTTAAAGAGTGATTAAGTTAAAACGAGGCCTTTAGGGTGAGCCCTAATCTAATATAATTGATGTCCTTCTAAGAAGAAGAAATGGGCACACAGAGAGACCAGGGGTGCACGTTCACAGAGGAACAGCTGTGTGAAGAGATAGAGAGAAGGAGACCACCTGCAAGCCAAGGAGACTGGCCTCGGGAGGAACCAAACCTGCGGGCACTTTGCTCTTACACTCGTAGCCTGTGAGAAAGTGTGAGAAAATAAATTTCTGTGCTTTAAGCCACCTACTCTGTGGTATTGTGTTACGGCAGCCCTAGCCAACTAACACACTTGGCATTGAGTAGCGAAATTCACTCTGGAATTTCTGATTTTATTTTATTCCTTGTAGTTTATAAAGCACTTATCACACACATCATTTGAATCTAAGCCAGCCCTTAAAATAAGTGTTATTATTTACTCCATTTTACAGATGAAGTGCTTGTTCAGAGAGTCTGTACAAACACAGAGCTGCTCAGGGGGCGGGTGGAATTGGAAGGCAGGCTATTCGATTTAAATCTCCCTCTCTTTATCTCTCCCAATTACCATGAGTGTAGAATGTGCGCCTGTTTCTTCCTAGTGTAGTTTACGCACTGGATTTGTTATAAGAGAGTTTTGACAGGTTACCACTGGTGGGTTATCCACTGGTGACGGTGGATTTCTGCCTAACGCTGGGGTGAAGATAGCAGCAAACTTGCCAAATCTGAAAAGAGTATTTTTATTTATTCCTCCGCTTCCAGAATCTAATGCCTTTCAATTTTCTGTCATTGTTCCACTGAAAGTGAAGAACGGAATACTGACATACTTTTGTTTTGTTTGTTTTGTTTTTGTTTTTGTGTTGCTTTGAAGCCATTCTGTGGTTAGATCAGCTTTTAGCCGTTCATTCATTCCACAAATACGTATTGAGCACCTGTTATGAGCCCCGAGTCTGGATACCCGCTTTTCAAATAGGAGTTGACGTGTTCGGCGTGGAGGGATATGGTTGAACAGAAAACTGTTGTCTCTGGAGTCAGGGAGGTTTCTCCTTTTTGTGAGATTACACTGTTGGTTCTTTGCTGTGTTGAAAGTATACCTTCCCCCACCCCAAAATTAAACTTTCAACGTTTTCCTTCATTCTCAGAAAGATTTCTATGGAAATTTGAAGAAACTTGCCTCAAAATAATATAGTAAACCATCTGATATTATTGGCCTTATACTGTCTTAGTTTATTGTCATAGTCATTCATCATTAACGCTGTAACTGTTTGCTCATATGTGGAAGAATCTTGGGGGAGAAAGTGGAGGGACGGAGGGGACATTCAAATAACAACTTTGATTTGGGATTTTTTTCCTGTTATTTTTAGGCTACAATTTAAAAGAAATTTGTGTGCGTTATATTTTTTTCACTAAAAATTTTACCTCAAGAACTGGAGAACGCTTCTGTTTCCTCCCTAAGAGTAGCAATCACTTTTTTCAATCATGTTTTTAAATTAAATTAAAATTTTAAATTTCAGAGAGCTTTGTTATTCTTGTGTGACAACACAGAGTATGTAACTTTAATTCTCTAGCCATCTAATTAGAAAGATGTTTCCTAACTATGATCAGTATTGGACTTGGTCCAGAGCCCATATTTATAAAACAGTAACTATGACAACCCATTCTTCCTAACCAGGATCAACCCTTAATATTTTCCCAACTGTCTGTTTTACAAGATGACATAAGTAGTGGGTTTGGGGGAGGAAAAAAACAACTTTGGATGATAATCAAAATGCTTTTTGCAAACAGAGGCTTTAAATCTGTTTGTTCAGCAGCATGTGATTTGGACAGTGGGAGTTCGTCAGACAGCAAGGATTAACCCCCTAGTTTATTTCTCTTTTTCCTTTTGGAAAGGGATAGACTGCTACGAATTCCATGTACTCAGCCTGAGCTGCCAAACAGAATTGGAGACTGATTAGTAGCCGAAACATGGGGCAGGGATAATACATTGTTTTTCTCTTCTTCGTGACCTTATGCAATAGGGTTTTGTTTTGTTTAAAAAGAAGTAAAAATATATTACAACTTTCAAATCAATGTCTCTCTGAACCTAAAAGGCTTTTAGATATTTTGTCCTTTTCTGATTAAATAGGACAGTGCTACTTATCTATCATAATTTTAACCAAATTCCTTATAGTTACGTCCAATGCAGAAACACCTCTTAAAAAGTGAATACTTAACACAGATCATAATATGCTCAAAAATCCAATTTCTTTAGATGAATGCATACGTGGTTGGTGTTGATTAGACCACCCCATGGTGTGCAGAGAGCTCAGAGCGCCCAAGGCAGGGTCAGATCAGTCCTCTGCTGCTTGACTGGGTGATGCATCCTATAAGATTAGCTGACCTGCAAAACTGAGGTAGTAGCAGGGCTATGCAGTTGAGACCACTCCTTAACACTGACCCCTCCCCTCAGTCCATTTCCGTATGTCTCAGTGAGGATATATTCCCTGTAGGGATCGGGGAGTTGGAAGATCTGCCTCTACCAGAGCATCTCCATCTTTCCTTGGGCCAGAAGTAAGTAGAAGGTAGTAGCCTGCAAACTTTTCGATGATATCTCCGTGAGCCATTGCCACTGGATGCTGAAGTCATCTTAGCCAAGACTGAGCTACAGGGATAAGGACCTCTCAGTCAAGATCATACCGGCCCTCTTAGTGGCACAGGGCACACTTAACCAGGTTGACTTTCTAATATTCTTTATTCCCTTGGCTTCTATATTGTCCTCACTTGATTTTTTTTAAGTATCATCTCTCTGGAAATCAGAATTCTAGTCTGGACGCTAAAAGTAATGCATTAAATATTAAACTGAAGCTGTTAAGATTATGATGCAAAGAAGTATAAGGAAACGGTATAAAATATGAACTTGAATCATCAGTAGCTATACAGTTAAACACATGGTCTGGGTATTAAGAGAGAGTACCTTTTTAATGTCCCCAAGGTAACTATCAACCAATGAGGACAAGAGTCAGCAGATAAAGTTCTCAGCTGTGCCCCATGACATACTCCTTCTCATCCTTACACTGGCACAGCTCTTCCATCAGAATCATTCAACTAGATCCTAGAACCTGGCCAATGGGAAAAATTCAGTCTCCTTCTTCAACTTCTATTTCTCTCTCTTTCCTTCAAATGTTATTGTTTCCCATGGCTCCAGTATTAATCTTATTATTTTTTCTGTTGTCCCCAGTAACATACTCTTGTTTGTCTGTCCATCAACCCATTCATCTATCCATCCATCTTTCCATTAGTCCACCCATCTAACCATCCACCCATCCATCATTTATTGAATAATGACTGTGTGCATGCAAGGCATATTCTCAAAACATTATTTCCCTGGCCAACCTAGGAAGACAATGAAATGTTAGATGCTCTGATCGTAGTTTGATTCTTCAAAAGCAGAACCTATAATAAAGAATTGGGTGCAAGTAGTTTATTTGATAGGTGATTCCAGGAAGCCGAAGTGATGTAAAGAGGGAGAAAGGAAGGGGGAAAAAAACAATAAAGGATGCATTAAGACATGGGTAATTGCTATGGCCAACTGGGCTCAGTCCTGCTGGGGATTTTTTTAGAAACTTTGTAGAACACGCTTCAGAATATCCTACTGAAAGATGGGAAAGCTGAGAGGTTTATCCATTGACTCTTGTCCTTATTGGTTGAAAGTTACCTTGGGGGCATTAAATCCCTGACATTTTTTAGGATTCCCTCCTAGTAGGCTTTTAATGCCTGAGAAAGCCCTTGGGTATAAAAGCAGAGAACAGAGGCATGAACAGGTTCTGTTCACCAAGGCTGCGAGTGAGCCCAGAGGGGGGCCCAGAGGCTGTGGGATGAGGTATCCATAGCATCTGCGTCAACCTCTGTGGCCCTCCTAACTGCCTTAAATAGAAATGCATGAGAGTTTTCCATTTTCCAGTAAAGTTCACCAGAGTGGACATTTACTCAATTTCACGTGCAGAAACACAGCACTATGTTTAGAATTGGACTTACTCATTTCCTGAATATATATAGCTTCCCTTTTCTCTAGAACCTCTTTTCAGCAGATTTATGCAGACAAGAAAAATATTGCAACCGAAAGCACCACTGCAAATTTCCCTGTGCTGACATTAATCATGCCCATTCAATTTATTATCTATCATTTGAAAAGAATATTTCACAACTCTCGTGCGATGATTTTTTTTTTTTTTACAAAGGATGATTACATCCACGTAGCATAACTCTTCTAATGGTTAATGCAGTTTATTTTATCACCCATTCACTCTCCAATTATGGTGTGTTAGTAAGCAGACGCTATACGTGGAAAGTTGGGAGAGAAATATTTGATTCAGCCCACTTTTCAGAGAAAAAGAGATGGGTATAAAACCAGACTAGATATAATGACTGATTTTTGCATGGTGGGCTTAATTTACCACCTACCATTGAATTCATTAAATAATAAGGAAGTTTCTGTGTTTATTAATACTTTCAAGTGTCAGGGTTTGAATGTCATCTACCTTGGATCCATTAAAAAGATTTTTACTAATCCTTTGTCATTGAATTGGCCTTGTCATTTTTTTTTTTTTAAACACAGGCACCCACCCTTTTGTTTAATCATTTCTACACTGCACACCCCTGGGCTGAGGACGACAAAAGTAATTGTGAGTAACTAATATAGGGGAAATATTATTGAATGCATGAAAGAAATTCATTTGGAATTTATATCTAAGAACAAATGCCCATGAACTCTAACAAAAATTAGTAAATTAACCTTCTTTTGGCCTTCATGTATGGATGCTCTGTAGAGCATAAACACATGTTATATATAACATGTTATAACGTGTTTATCACACACATATACCAAGTTATACCAGGAATGCCTCTCTTTTCCTCTCCATTTATTCAAATCTTACCTAGCGTTTAAGGCCCAGACATAATTTCTCCTTCTTTAATGAATCTTCTCCAATTTTCTTCCAGTTCAGTGCTTCTTATACTTGGATACAGTTGGGGAGCTGTTAAAAATATTTGTTTCCCAGGCTCCCCCCCCAGATTACTTAAATCAGAGCTGCCGGAGGTGGGATTCAGGCCTTTGCATTTTTAAAAGCTCAGGTGGTTACAATGTGCAGCCAAGATGGAGAACCACCATCCTACCTGGACATGTTTGCTCCCTTCTCTGAAGACCCAGGAAACCTTGTTTATACCTCTTAAAGACAGTTGTAATTGCCCTTGTAGTCTGAATCAAAGTACTTCGGAGGTGGAGTATCCCAACCACTCTTCCAATTCCTAGATACTTCTGACAACATTCTGATTGTCCAGCTTGAATACCCCCAGTGACATGGAACTCATTCCCCCGTGCGGGCTAACCCATCTTCGGGCAGTTGTGAACAGTTCAGATCCAGGTCTATCTCTTCGCAGCTTCAAACTATTCTTCCTGTTTCCACTGCTTTAGGGAAAATAAACCTTCCCCATAAGTTTTTAAAAAATATTTGAACAATCCATTCACTCAAAAATAAATTTAAGGAATGACGACTCTGTATTGGGCACTGGGCTACCTCAATGGAAGTAAACATATAGATTCCTAGGAAGATTTGAAAGTCAATCTTCACTCCTATAAGTAAATTCTGTTTTGTTTTAATACGCCACATTTCTTATATAAAAGGTTATCTAGGCTAGAACAGTAAGAAACCAAATGGGCTTAAGCTTCAACATGAGAAACTTATGTAGCAGAGTTATGACTGTGAAACTCTGGGAACAGTTTACTGAGTAAGGCTGTGGAATCTTTTCTTGAAACTTTAGATATGACATACTTTCATGTGACTCCATTTATGTACCGCCTTGAGGGCAGAGGGCAATGTCCTAAGTTACTTCTCAGAGTTCATTCTGAGTCATTTTACATCCCTAAATGAAGCCAGGCTGAATGATTAAGATACTTGACTTTTGATAATTGGGGGGAGGGGAAGATGGACAAGATTGCTTCCCCCTGCATTGTTCCCCGTGATGCCGGCAGCTAGCTGGGGTCTCCCAGGAGAATCTTGGTCCAGCAGTGCTTGGTCGTGCCAGTTCACTAACATCGAAGGTTGTGTTGGGAAACGAAGCACATTAAAGCCAGGTCTGGGTCACACTAGCCTTAAATGGGTTTCCAAGGCTTTTTCAAGGAGAGGAAGACAGGGCTGCTGGGCCGTGAAGCTCTGGAGGCTCCATTCCCATTGTTGTGACCCCAGTGAGTTGCATTCATAGACATCAGGAGAATGGTGTCCCCAGAGAGTGTCATGAGGTTGCACTGGCCCTAGGGCACAGTGGAGATGAGCATCCGTGAAAGAACTGGTACTGGAGAAGTGTTGAAACTCTATGCTGTCCCATCAGAGGAAAAGTCTGGGGTCCCAGGGACTCTCTCCTGGGAACCAGAACATGGTTCCACTTAACCCCAACCTAGAAACACATCAGAGAGGCATTTTATGCTCCAGAAACCAACCTAGCTAAGATGTTCCCACCGTCATCCTCTCTTGCCTCCTTAGACCCCAGGTCCTCCTTTCCTTCAAATAAACCCAGCCCCGAGATGATATGAATTCCATCTAATTCTGTTTCTCAGGGCAATGAAATTTGCACCCTGGTGATGAATTCTGGCTTATTCCTCCAACCTACTCTGCTTTATCCCATGATATACATCATGCCAGGAGGTAGTCGTGCCCTCTGCAACCGCATTGACCTTAAAACAGACACAGGCAATGAAAACATGTAGGGCTGGATCAGCAAGTCCTGTACAGCTCAAGTTCATCATGGTGTTATACAACCAACTAATTACTCAATTCATTTTGTGGGTTGACCATACCCATCTCTTATTCTCAGGAAGCATTTTCTAATATCATAAGACAGGGAGTGAGCGAAAAGTGCTCTTTCAGTTTCAAACCCTGGAGCATTTATGCACTAATAACCTTCCTCCTTTGTGCTTTTGAAACGAACGTAAACCAAAACAATTAAATTAAATGGAGTTAACATTGGCATGGTAGCATAAATCAGTTGTCAGGAAATTCAATATTCAGGGGTTAAGGTTCCCTTCGTATGAGCTGTCTAGTGCTTGCCTACTTTGAATTAAGAATAAGCCAAAAATTAGGTCTTGGTATAAGAGAGGATTGCATGAGAGAGAGAGAGGCGCTGGCCTTGTGTGTTGCCTCAGATACACAGCCCTGTGATTTGTGGGTGATGCATGTGTATCAGATGTTTATCTTTTGGCCGGCTACAGGCCTCTTAATCAGGTTTTCCTGACTATGGTATTCTGAACGGGCAGACATGGTTAAGCAGTTTACCTCTGTACTCTGCAGTTCCTGAGCAGACAGCAAACAGCCCTGCGTTTAGACTGCACCCACCCGGGCTGTGCTCTGAAGAGCCCCCAGGCTCTCCACATCACTGACTCTCCTGCTGAAAAGCAGAAGTCTCTTCACTTTGTCTGTGGGCTGAAAGCTGCTTGCAAGACGGGCTTCTGAAGTTCAGGCCCTGATGAAGGGGAATTATACTCCAAATCCGAGGGCGGCAAGTCAGAAGAAACAATATGCTTGGATTGGTGTCTGATTTTAATTTGAGGAGTCCAGGGCCTGAAGGCTTTCTGCTGAGTCTGAAAACAAACAGAAACCAAGCTTCAATCCAGGTCGCTTTCAAGGAACTGTGAATTATTTCAAAAACCTGTGTTTTTCTTATACTTTATTCCCAGTGAGAAGATGCTCTCCCCTTCCAGCCTCATTTTGGGGCATGACTTTGGAACGAACTCTTAACAAGTATTTGTCTTAGACCTTGTGCAGCCTTTTGAATGATGGAAGATCATTGTGACCTAAGTGAGTGACAGTTTAAAATCCCAAGTGCACTCTTTCTTTCTGTTTATTGGGGAGGGACAGGGGACTAAGACGTCCTAGAGAGAACCTTTCCAAGGCAAAGAAATGAAATGTGTAACATTCGTTTTGTTCCCATGAGGAAGGCCTTACTGAAGCGACCTGTTGTATTGGAAGGAATGCAGCAGGTAGGATGTTTTGCTTTGCTTGAACGTGGCATGTCATTCTGTAAAGAAGTTGTGCTCCGGGCTCTTTTGACCTGCTTTATGAGAGTAAACAAAAATGCTTGTCTTTCTAGGCTGTCTTGTATGCTTCCCCGAATGCCAGTTTCTCAGGTCCTATCCTAGAGAATCGGAATGCAGTCCCCTCTCAGGTTACCCCTCTTTGGCTTAATTTCAGAAATCCAAGTGGATATTCCTGCAGTTTTCTTCAGCGTGGTTCAAAGCATGGCTTCTCACCAATTCTGACTCTCTCTCTGAAACATGCTTCATTTTTCCTACATGTGTCTTCACACTGTAGAGTTTGGGTTGAAAATGTACTTTCACTGTATCCTCTTATTTTCAGGAGTGTGTGTATAAGCACACAAATGAGTTAGACTCAGATACAGTTACTCGTGCTTGCTTCCAACTGAAAGCATCCACTGAAAACTGTGGGTCGAGAATTCACTTAGGTCTGTGTCTCAGAGGCAAAAGTTTCTTTACAAATTGCTATGCTTTGAAAACAGCCTTTTCTGTGTTCTGAGAACTCAAGGGGCACTGTGTTCATTCAGGTCAGGAGGGTAATCAAGAAACACCCTCGGCTGGAGCAGTCAAAAACCAAGAGGGGAGGGCTTCCCTGGTGGCGCAGTGGTTGAGAGTCCACCTGCCGATGCAGGGGACATGGGTTTGCGCCCCAGTCCGGGAAGATCCCACATGCCGCGGAGCGGCTGGGCCCGTGAGCCATGGCCGCTGAGCCTGCGCGTCCGGAGCCTGTGCTCCGCAACGGGAGAGGCCACAACAGTGAGAGGCCAGCGTACAGCAAAAAAAAAAAAAAAAAAAAAAAAAAAAAAAAAAAAAACCAAGAGGGGAGAAAGCTTTTCTTTCCCGATCTTCGCTGCTACGAGATCAAGAGGGAGATATAGGTTTCCTGAAACGTATTCAGAAACTATAGGGGTTTCTATGACAACAGAAATGAACAGGGAAAATACAGTGTTATCTTCTCTCCTTAAGAGCCTTCAGCTTCACATGAGCCCAAGATCAAGGAAGCAAATACATAGAAAGTCACAGAGCAAAGAGGGACACGTATTTCTTTTAGCTCAGCAGATGGCTAGCAGTTGGAACTCCTTATATCTTCATTGGATGAGGAGTTAAGAGAACTGTTACATTTTTAAAATATATAGAGGGAGTGATTTTTTTGGGATATATTGAAACGTTAATCCTGTTCACTTGTGCAGAGTTTGTTTGGAATAGAGAATCTCTCTCGCTTGCTGGCTCTGCATTTGAAGGCCATAGAATTACTGTTTCAGAGGTCTGATTCTTTGCCTAGCTGTTTCTAAAGGGTAAGTTGAACCCTCACAAACACAATTACCAAAAAGTTCTATCTCTGGCAGTAAGGATGGTATTCTTTGGAGGTTTTCAGTCTTAAGCATCTATTTTACTGGAGATATAACTTGCATGCACCCATTTCCCAGTGGTTAGATGCAAATGGTCTGGTGAGCAGCCACTTCCAGGTAAGCGCTCACTTGTGATGCCAGGTTTCATCTGTTCACCATTATCTCTCCAGCATCTAGGAGAGTGCTTGATTCTCAACAGATATGCAGTAACTACCGGTTAGATGAATGACTGCTTCTGGTGAAAGGGGGTGTCTGTGGAATAGGGTGATTCTGAATGCATGTAAGAGGGTATTAAGGCCTTTCTAAAAATGTTCACGCCACCCTCCAGCAACCACTGATTTCTCGCTGATTGGTGTATTCTTTAAAAATTGCCACAGTAGCTTCAAGAGATGATTTTTGTCAACTCTTTCAGATTGTAGAGTCCTTCTGCATGGCTCAGGGAGGACTGCTGGACGTTTGCAAAGAGACACCAAAAGCTCTTGCCACGGGGAGTCGGTGGTTGGAGAGACCTGGCTCAGGGTATGCTCTTTTGCCATCTGTCTCTTGGAAGTAGCTTTGATTTGTCTTTGACTAGGCCTCAGCAAAGTCATGAACACCAGATTTGGCGAGAAAATGCCAAGTGTGTAGCCCCAGTCGCAGGGAGATAATTTTCCCCTGATGCTGCTGTTCTTGGCAGCCCGGGGCCAGTTTGTTCTTGCTCTGCGTGGAAGTGAATGTGCCCTCCTGTAATGAGTAGGGGGAGGGGCCAGGGTGAAATGGAAAGTGTCCTGTACCATCAGCAGAGGCTTCTTGTGAACTTTTGTCAACCTTATTTAGTCAACAATTAGTTACTGAATAAGCAACTGACAAGACATAGTCCCTGCCTCCAAGTTGCTTTTAATTCAGTGGAGGAGACAGAAAGCTGAGGTTTTCAAGGCAGTAGCTAAATGCTAAAAACACAGAGGAAGCATAGGACGGAAGAGAAGCACTTAGGAGGGATGCTAAGCTCAACTAGAGGTGGTGGTCAGCAGTGGCTTCCTGGAGGAAGTGACTTCATCTGGAAAATAAGATTAATATCCACATGGCAAGGCGGGGAGGATTTAAAGTAATATCTTTAGCTGCTCTTTGCTAAGTACCAGTGATGCTAATGTGGTGATGATGATAGAGAGGGGGAAAAAATGGCCTCACAGCTAGATAGTCCTAACTTGAAATCCTAGCCCTTCCTGTTCATAGCTCTGTGATCTTGGTCAAGTCACTCAGCCTTACTGTGCCTCGTGTCTGAAATGGGACTGGTGATGTGTACTTCCAGAATGGTTGTGATGATTACAGAAAATGTTCACAAGCAACCTAACACAGTGCCTCGTACACAGGAGGCATTCAGGAAGAAGTTGCAGGGGCAGCAGCGTTGAAGTGAACATTCAGTGAAAAGGCAACAAGAGGACGAGAAGGCAGCAGTAGGTGTCATTGGTGGATGTGGAGGGAAGAGCTCTGCATGTGGAGGCTGGGGACCTAAGTTCTCACCCAGCATCTGTCACTGGGGGGCATGTCGTCTCTGGCATCCTCTGGGGTCTCCCATCATTGCAGAAAGGCCCATCCACAAATCAGGTAATTTTTAAGTGAGAGGAACACATAACAAGTGACCTAGGATTAAGGACCACAGAGAGATCACTGCGCGAAGCAATGCTGCAGGAGGCTTCATGGAGGAGAAGAGCCTTGGGCTGGGTGCCGAAGGTCAGGTAGGCTTCAGACAGGAAGTGCTAGGTGAAGAGGGTGTTCCTGGCAGGGTCTCAGTGGAGCAAAAAGGGCCCAATCACACATCAGTGTGGCAGCCACATCCTTCATCTCCTAACCTCTAGGGCAGCCTTACTCCTGGAGGGAATGGTTAATACACAGGTCTTGACTTTGACTCAGAAGTTTCTTTCTTTGATAGTCAGGACTGGTTCAGGCAAAATTGTCAAGTTATTGAAGTTTGTTGCACGATCATTCATTTTCCTGTCAGCAACCCATCTTCCTTGCCTGTGGGTCCTCATTAGCTTAGCTAAACAAGCCCCCGACTCCCACCTCCCTTTGAAAGCATGCAAAGTATGCCTTTCTCCGGTTCTTCTCCCCACTCTCAGAAGTATGTCTGTAATCATGGTATGTCAAAGCTTAAAGGGAGCTTAGAGTTCATTATCATCCACCCCCGCCATTGTTTTTATGAAGGGACGTGTCCAACGTTAAGTATTTAGGGACAGAGCCAGATCTTTGTGATCTCCAGTTATGTTCTTTTCCTTCCACTCTGCAGCCTGCATTTTTCCCCACCATGCATTCTGATTAGGGCATCAATACCTATGTATGGATCAGAACTCTTGGAGTTTTAAGTTTCAGAAACTTAGTGAGACTGGTTTAGTGAGAGGGCAATGTCATGGCTCGTGTAACTAAAGAAGTTTTGTAGGGCTGAATCCAGGTTTCTAGAATATATCAGACGTTGGCCTCTCCTTCGCAAGGCTCTGCTTTTTTTGGGATGCTTCATTCTCAGGCAAACTGAGAAATGGGGTCCCCAAGGCCTTACTAGCAGCATGATTATATTCTACCATTTGAGAATCCTAAAAGAAATGGGGACATTTTTTTTTCTGGCAGAAGTCCTGGATTGAACTTGCATTCGTTTGACTTGAGTCATTTGCCTCCTTTCACTGTGATGGGGGGCCGTCGGTCTGCGGTTGTCCAGCACTCGCTAGGGTGCTATACCGGAGCCAGGGGTCACGGTCGGTTTCACCCAGACCGTGGACTGAGAGTGGGGAAGAGATTGCTCCCAGGACAAAACCAGGTTTCTGTTTTCAAAAGCAGCGTGTGTGAACCCACCCATGCATCAGCCACGTAACCAGCCACAGGCCGTTAACGGTTTAAGGTTTCACATCCCTGGTAGAGTTTGCCTTCTTGTGAAGGCCTGTCAGCGTTTTAATGTGTGTAACGTGGGAATTTTGTGTACCATGGAAAGGCCCGTGGAGAGTTTGGATTTTAGGATTTTTCAGGATCTCCCAAATCATAGCACAAAGTAACAGTCTACTCCATCCACTTAAAAGTCTTATCCTGATAGTGGCCCAGGAGATCAGCCCGAGATGGAAAGGTCTCCACTGGTTTACCACATGTGGGTCACTGAAAGTCGACTGTGCATCCCAGTTCGTTCTACCTCTTTTCTTACCATGTATTGCTCACCTCTCTAATGAGCATGGCCAGTGTCTTATGAACCCAAGTCAAGTAGTGAACATCCAATAGAAGATTATAATTTTGTGTGTTGGTTTTATTCTTTCTCTCCTTTTCATGGTCTTTTGGTACACTTCTCATGTGCTTGGAGAAAACCTTGGACCTGTTCGTTAAGAATGAAGTTCTTGCATTCTCTCTGCCTGCTGCATGGTGGCAATGGGTACATATTAGAAGGAGTAAGGGTGGTGAGGGGCAATCAGAAGGTAGCATCGATCAATCTGGTGGGACTAATGCAGTATTTCTGGATGGAATTGAATAGAATTTTGCCTAAGGTCTTTTAGAAATCATTTTCAAGTCTGTTTTAATTCCTAATGTTCTCATATGATTTCTGACTCATTTGCCTAATGGGTTCATTTGTGTTTAAAAAAGGAACACCAAACCTTCATTATTTACTTTTCCTGATGCTTTTCAAATACCACAGAATTCTGTAAAGTCATCACAAAGACAGAGGGGGTCCAAAATTAAACATTCATTTTTGTTTCTTTGGCAAAGAATTCTTGAGATAATTCGGCACAGAGGAACCAGTACAGGTCTCTGATAGCTGTACCTAATGCTAATTAACTCACAAAATCTCTTGCCTGAAAACTATTATTAGAAATAAGCAGAAATATCTAAATACTCCAAAGATCTCAAGAGACCTTTGGAAAATATTTCAGAACATTTAGAAACATCAGAAGTTTGAAAAACAAAATGTCCCCACATATGTGCGTGGGGGTAGGGGGTGAGTAAGGGGCTATGATCTGTTTTTCTTCTCACCATTATATCACTGGCCCCTAGCACAGTAATTGGTGGAAGGGAGGTTCTCAGTAAGTATGTGATAAATCAACGACTTCATCTTTGCTGGGACTCTTGAATATCCATTGCTTTAAGTCATCAGAGTAGGCAAAACAGGGTGATCTATTTTGTGTTGTCATATCTATGGACCCCGCAGCGTGTGGTTTCTTTTTTTCCTCCCTCCCTCCCTCCCTCCCTCCCTTCCTTCCTTCCTTCCTTAGTTTCCTCACTCCATCTCTTCCTTCTTCCTTTTTTTTTTTCCCTTCCAGTATTTGCTGAATCCCTACTCTATGTCAGTGTCCCTTATGATACAGAGGTGAGTAAGACTCAGCCCCTGTCCTCAGAGCTTGTACTTTAGTGAGAGAGACACACAGGTAAATGGGTGATTTCAATATATCAATAGTATAAAAAATATTATGATAGAGGAAGTACACAGTGTCTATGGACCATTTAAGAAGGAAAGCACTTAACTCAAATTCAGGGAATCAGGAAAGGCTTCTCAGAGGAACTGAGTTTTGAAGGACAATTTGAGTTAACCAGATCTGGTTTTCTATGGCTGAGTGGACCAGCCTAGCGGGGAGCCTGGACCTGGGTTTAATCTCCTTCCTGGGCTCAGACAGGTGTTGGTGGCCACCCTCAGCCTCAGCTGCCCAGATGGCATCCAGTCTAGTGGTCATAGCCTGGTAGCCAAAGGGTTTTTTTGTTTTTTTGTTTTTTTTTTTTGCGGTACGCGGGCCTCCCACTGTTGTGGCCTCTCCCGTTGCGGAGCACAGGCTCCGGACGCACAGGCTCAGCGGCCGTGGCTTACGGGCCCAGCCGCTCCGTGGCATGTGGGATCCTCCCAGACCGGGACACGAACCCGTGTCCCCTACATCGGCAGGCGGACTCTCAACCACTGCGCCACCAGGGAAACCCAGCCAAAGGGTTTTAACCACAGAGTTCATAGTCCAGAGAAGCATCCAGACCCTGGGTACCAAGAGGGGAGATAGTAGTACTGAAGTCTGCCTGGCCTTGGAGAGACACCTCCGTAAGCATGGTTATGTGCAATTCTCATGCCTAGCTCAGTGCAGAGGGCCTGAGGCCTCAGCCGTGGGCACACCATGCAGGCCAGGAACCAGGCTCATTGCCCAGTTGTTGCCTGCACCTACAGTCATTGGGGCCATCATTACCCACGCCTCTAGGAAGCCTCTGTGGAGCTACTCTAGCAGGTGTTTATTCGTTCCCTTTTATTACTTAACTACATGGAAGCTAACCTTGCTTCTGAGACATCCTTTAAGTCTAAGGTTCACTGGATTACAGTGTCAGCATTTCTTATCAGCACCTACTGTGTGGCTGGCGCTGTGCCGGGGACCAGGGATATAGAGATGAAGGGACCTGATTTGGTCCTTTAACTAACCTGCCCAGCTTTGCATTTAAAACATTATTTTTTCTGGTACTCATAAAATTTGTTTTGCTCAAATACATGAATACTTGCCTCTTAGAAATAAGTTATACAATACAAAAATATAAAGGCCAAAACCGTAGTGTTTCCCTCTTCCTCTAATTCTAGCTTCTTTCACCAGTGTTAACCACTGATTACCTTTCTTGTGTATATTTCTAGTCCTTTTTCTATGCTTGTATATCCATGTATAATTGTATCAGTTGGGGTCCCAGCAGGAAACAGATGGTGGAATCAAATTAGGATAATTTGAGTTTAATAAAGGGACTATTTACAAAGTGTGAGATCGTGGAGGGAAGCCACAAGAGACAATGTTTACTATCCCTAGCCCTGAAAGGGCACAGGGAGGGAGTTTCATGGATACCTGGACACAGGGAACGTGCTGCAGAAAGGACCCTCTGATGGTGCTGAGACCACACCTACAGAGAGGTAGCTGGGAATAAGCACACTGACCTCCCTCTTTTCCCTCCCTCCATTCTCCTGCTGAAGCTCCCTGTTGACTGAACCCTATGGGAAGCCAGGGAGCAGGAAAACTGATTGATGGGGTCCATCTAGGTCAACCTCCTCAGTCAGAGTGCAGGATGGAGGGTGGGTTGGAGGGCCAAGCAGAAGGTATTCAGTACAAATATATACTTATCACATAGGTATATGAGCTTTTAATATCTTGGCTAACTTGTTACAGAAATGGTAGTGTACTATGGTATGGTTCTGTCTTGGTCTTTTTGTTAACCTAAACAATTTGTCTTGATCTTTTCCAGAACATGTGGATCTAATTAACTTATTTTAATGGCTGTGTAGTATTCCATCATATGATATACCAGAATTTAAACATTTTATATATATCACAGTTGATCTGTACAACAGAATATGTATCATGTATGTACACTGTGAAGCCTAATAATGAAACGATCGTCTGTATAATGAAACGGTCTCAACCTAACATCACTAGTCCCATTGACTCTACCTTGGGCTCCACTCCTAGAGTCTCTCTGTGTCCCCTCACCCTGCAAATGCTAGTCTGGATTTTTTGTGTTAATCCTTTTATGTTTTTAAAAATAGGTTTCCCATATATGTATCTCTAAACAATATATTATATAGTTTTGCTTTTTTAAAAGCTTTATAAAACTATTTTCATTGTATGTAGTCTTCCATAATTTGCTTTTTTAAAAGCATAGCATGCATTTTGACGTGTGCAGCTGTGCTTCATTTATTTTCACATTTTATAAGACCTCATTGTGTGACTATGCCACAGCTTACCTCCCCATTTGACTGTTGATGGACTTTTGGGTTGATTCCAGTTTTTGCTGTTTCCAACAGTGTAGTTTATGAACATATTTTTGTCCACGTCTCTTGGCACATACGTGCAAAAGTTGCTCTAGGGCATATACCTAGGAGTGGAATTTCTGGGTCAAGGGGTTTACACATATTCAGCCTTGCTAGGTGATGCCAAATTGTATTCAATGGGATTGTGCCAATTTACGTTCCCACCAGAAGTACGTAAGCGTTCCGGCTGTTCCCTGTCTTCCCCAATGCTTGGTAATTTCAGGTGTCTTAATTTCTACCACTAATACTTTTTTCAGGGATGCCAAGTGAAAGTGTAATGAGAGTCTGACTCTGTTATCATAATAAATATTTTTAACCTGGGTATTCTAAAGCATGAATTCTACTTTTCTCTGTAAAAATTGTTTTCCCTTTCCTGCCCTATTTGATTTCCCTCATTGTTCCCTGACAGTTACACAGTTTAATACATTGAAAACAAATATCCCAAATGGGTTTTTTAATTCCTCCCAACTCTAAAATGAATGTGATACTGATAGAGCTCCACATAAAATTATGGTTCATCAGCCAAAGGTTAGGGTTGGTCCCATATGGAGGACTTAGCTCACAAAGAGGGAAAAAAAGCCAACAGTCCTCCGTGGTCCCTTTATACGAAACTCCAGACCACCTTGACTTTCACAGCAAACTAGGTGATGTGCTTTTTGAAAGGAATTGTGTCTCCCTCCATCTCTGTCTCACTCCCTTCTATCTTTCTTTCCTCAAGTGTTCATTAACTGACTGGCTAAAAATCTAGTGGAAAAGACAAAGTAATATTCCTGAGTAGCTTGCAAATGGGATGTTGATGAGGGGACAGATGGCTTCTGGAGTACAAAGGAGGAAACTCGACCTCTGTGTTCCTTGAGTCCATCTCAGTTCCTGGGATGAGGTAGGCTTTATGGAGCATTTGTTGAATGAATGAATGAATGAATACTACAAAGAGTTTTCAGTTCACTCGTAGTTTAGGAAGAACTACAAGAAGATGAATTCCCATCAGCTAGTCCACCTTTAATTACTGGAGTTAGTCTTCTTTTGTAATTTAATACTCAAAGCACCTTACGTGCTCTCTTGATTGATTCCTTTGGCAGATGTAAAACAGTCTATCAATTCATTTTACTTAAGAAAAAATACCTTTGCATTCTTTCAAGCACTCCATCTTCTTTCCCCAAGTCTTGGGAACTGGCATCAGCTCCTTATAATGTGCCAGCATGCTTTTTCCCCTTTTCATACAAGTAAGAGCTTGTAATCACCCAGCGTTTCTCTGACCTAGAAAGGCTGAGAAATTCACATTAATGAAAACACAGGGACTTACAGAATTGCTCTCAGCCCTCTCCCATAGAAGTATGTCTGGCACCTGCTAATTAGCTGGATGGAATGTGGGTAATGGATGGAGCTGCCTGCCGCAGATAGGCTTATGTAACTTTGAAATCAGGAAGTACATTCAGTGGAGTAGGGGAGAACTGGTTTCAACAAGCTGCTGGGATTGGCTGAACTCGTGCTGGCCTTGCACTCTTACTATTATAACCTTGATACCTTTCTCATTTGTAAACTTTATTTGCATTCCAGAGCTCAGCTGAATTTGCCTCGGTCCCTAGTTTCTTTCCTCTTTTGGCCTGGCTGGCTTGCATGTAAATCAGCTTCAGACTTTCAGCTGCCTAAATACTCCCCCAGTTTACACTCCGTAACAAGTTCTTTCTCTGTAGGCTCCTGTCCACAGTGTGGCCGTGTACCTTAACGCTGGACAATATGGCTGCTGTTAGTAGTAATGAGTTGGGCTTGAGCATCAGCATGGGGTGGAGTCCACAGGGTGACTGAGATGCTCGCAACTGAGAGCTTCCTGGCCAGCATGCTGTGGGATTTTGCCAAGCCACTCCAGGTCCCTCATCCCACTCCTGCCGGAGGTGATGTTGTCCTTGCCCTACTAGGGATGTCACGGGCATAACTGAGATCCATGATTCTAAAACTACTGGAGTGAAAGTGTACAATACGCTTCTGTGCCCTCACAGTAGTGGAGCAAGCACAGTTTCACATGTATACGTGTATTGTGCATCGGATGTCCTCTTCTCATTCCTATGGATCAAATGTAACAATTTTAATTAAAAAAATACAAATGCAAGAAAACTGAACTGATAAAAAGAAAGAATAAGGCAGCTAATACTTAAAGAGGAAGATGTTTAGCCATTCAAGCTACTATTGAAATATTGAATTTCTTTAATGTTGATATATGTCTAGAATGCTTTATTCTTATCCTTTCCCCTTTTCCTTTTCTCTAGAGAAGATAACTTATTTTGCAATGTCTAAATAGCATAGGAGTATATATATATACTGATTTATAATTTAGAGAAATCAATTTGGTTATTCTTGTTAGCAGAACCTCATACAGCATTGTCTTTCAAAAGACTGCCTAACTTGATTTCACAAGTAAACCACAAAAAGCAATTCTTTGATACATTTTCTCTTTTTTTCTCTTTCTCTTTTATTTTTTTATTTGGTACATTTTCTATATTCCATTTTCTTCTTTCATCCCTATTAGGGAAGAGCTGAGTGTTTTTTTTCTTTCTTTCTTTGTTTTTTTTTTTTTCAAGCCTTACTGTCTTACCCTGAACTTATACGGTTTTTTTTTCAATGGAAATTTGATAATCTTGCCAGAAGCCACACTAAGGAAGGAATACTACAAAGTCAGTGTTGGAGCCAAGTTCTCAGGATGGCAAGCTCTGCCCATTTCCCTCTTTTGGTCCCAGTACGATTTGTAGAGTTGGGTTCTCGGTTTGAGGCTGGGATAAGTGCAGGGATGAAGCAAATGAAAGGGACCCTTGGGGTAGAAGAGAGGTAAGCCAGAGCTCAAGCAATCCACAGTTCCTCTAGTTGACACAGAAGATCCCTCACCAGCAGCACAGATTTATAGCTCAGTCCCACAACCTGAGTTGAATTTCTTGGACTGGTTCTTAAAAATTTAGCATGCACAGGAATCATCCGGGTGATTAGTAAAAATGTAGATTCCTCGGACCCATGCTCAGATTCAGATCCAGTAGGTCCGGGATGGGACCCAGGAATCTGCATTTTTACAGACGTCATAGATGATTCTGATGCTGGTATTCTGAGGACCACACTTAGAGAAATACCAACCTAGTGCCTCTTATCATCTCTTCCCTTTTGCTTTTTCTCTGATTCAGGAAGTAACTTTGAATATGACCCTTTTAATGTCATCACTTGTAGCTGGGACCAGGAATCCCTGTGATGTGCTTTTATCTAACATGGTTGAACTCTATCTCAGAGGGCATTAAATACATTACTTATGGGAGATCTGCTTTCTGGAACTCTCCTACCAGACCCATGTACTGTCCTGTGGTTTGAATGATTGAAAGCTGGAGTCTTCAATTGAAAGCCGCTAGCCTTCCAGACCTACCCAAATTCTGTTCCTTTGGAAAGCCCTCTAGTACTCCAGTGTAGAATAAGAGATACTCATAGGCTGGAATTTTAAATGGGAGAGCTGAATGACCTGGAAGTAAATTATCAAAAATTTGAAAGTTTGCCCCATATCATGGTTGGACCTATTTTCATAAATCTGTATAAACCACTCAAGTAAAAAAAGTAATACAAATAATTGATAATTGACTACCATGGACCAGGCTTTGTCCTAAATGATTTGCATATATTCAGATAATCCTCATAATAACCAATACTTTGTGTTATTATTATTCTGCTTTTATAGATAAGAAACCAAGGCACAAGAAAGTTAAGGAACTTGTACAACTGGAGAATAGCAGTCTGGTCCTCTTGGTTTGTGTAAGTTAAAATGAAACTGTTAAAGAAACTAGGAATCTGAAGAAGGCTTCTTTCTCAAAAGAAAAAGGAAATAAATACATAAAGGACATTATAGCGCTACAGCACAACCACTAGTGAGAAGTGTTGTAGACTTTTTTTTTTGAAGTTTTTCAGAAATGTATCTAGGCCACAGATACAGTAACTGCAGCCTTTAATGCATATTGGGGTTAATTCCAGGACTTTTACTGTTACTCAGGATTTGACAACGTAATAGTTATTTGTGTCACTAAGCCTTTTAGGCTGGAGAGTTTTGTACATTAGTAGCTGTTAAAGATCTTATTGCAGAAATTACTGTCATGATTATGGAAACCCTAATTTAACCCACATTGATCATATGTTTCTGGCATGGTCAAGAAGTTTTTTCCAATTCAAGTAGCTTTATAAAGCATATTTAAGGGCTGACTTCATTCTCTCTGTAGTTACACAGCCCTTCTGTTGGTCCTGCTGAAATCCCTTTGGAGGATTTTTGTTTGTTTGTGTGTTTTTGTTTAGTGTTCTGGAAAGAAGAGATAGGAAGACAATTGACATTGCTAAGTACTGAATTCTGGAGTCCTGTCTATGATTAAAATGCCCCCTGGTCCCACCAGTTGAGTGCTGAGGTGGGCTCATTCATGCCCAGTTTTGCATCCTGTGACCCTTGCTTGAGGAGCCCAGGTCTCTGGGCCTCCCTACAACGTCCCTTCAGGCAGTTCTTGGAGTTCCCCGTGGTACTGGCCTTGTTCTCAGTCCCAAGTTTGTTCATGACCACCTGTTTCTGTTTCCTTGTTAGTATATCTGTAGATAAAGAAGTTTGAATATATAATCAGGGATAGTGAGGAACAGAGTCCTATGCTTTATCATTTCTTTCTGAAGAGAGGTTTTGTAAAAAGAGGACTGGGACAAAATTCCTTCTTCTAGAGGTGTGGAGTTTTTCATATGTCAACTGCTGTAACCTTTTGAAGGTTTAATGAAATCAGCAAATATAATCCAATGTACAAGAGTGGATGTGAACCAAGTCTATTATTGTTGAACAAATGGCATTAATTTCCAGTGCACGTGTGGACCTGAGTTTTAAAATATTTGTTTGAAAAATGTCAAGCTGCTCATTGTTTTAGAATATTTGAGCAGCTTCCCAGTATGCTCTTTTTAAACAGTTGTACTTCTGAAAGGTTACAGTGTTCCCGTATTTACTCTTCAACTTTAAAAATTCTTCCAGTGCCATTGGATAGTGGGGAAATACCTCAAATTCCTCTTTTTAACGGTTTAATGGATTGCATTTCCTAGAGGGTATAAAAATTCTCCTTCACTTTCATCAGTAGCCTTAGGCTAAGGGACTCACTTTACATTCCAGTGCTTGTCATTCTGTCACTGGGTGGAGAAGTTCTCTTTAGTGCCTCCCAGAAGTTATAGAATTAGACTGTTTAAAGATAACAGAGAAACTAGTATCACCTATGTCTAGTGTCAGCCCCCCAGGAAGGAAAGGGCTCAAGGGAGAACTAATACTCAATGAGTACTCTAAGGTAATGGGGATTATGGGATGAGCAAGGCATCCAAGGGCCCTGCCCTCCTGGAGGCCATGGTTGCAGTTCAGCAGAGGTCATTGTGGGCAGAGAGCAAAGAAGTCTCCAAAGTGGGTACAAGGAGGTCCTTGAGGATGTTGGGAAAAAATACAAAACTTAGGTTTATCTCATTTCAAATTTCTATTGTTGTGGATATTTCATAATGCACATAGTATGTTGGTGTTGTGAAGCATTTTCTGTAATATACTTAATTATTTTTTAACATATTTATTGGAGTATAATTGATTTACAATGGTGTGTCAGTTTCTGCTTTATAACAAAGTGAGTCAACTATACATAAACATATATCCCCATATCTTCTCCCTCTTGCGTCTCCCTCCCACCCTGCCGATCCCACCCCTCTAGGTGGTCACAAAGCACGGAGCTGATCTCCCTGTGCTATGTGGCTGCTTCCCACTAGCTATCTATTTTACATTTGGTAGTATACATAAGTCCATGCCACTCTCTCACTACATCCCAGCTTACCCTTCCCCCTTCCTGTGTCCTCAAGTCCATTCTCTACGTCTGTATCTTTATTCCTGTCCTGCCACTAGGTTCTTCATAACCATTTTTTTTTTAGATTCCATATATATGTATTAACATACAGTATTTGGGTATTTGTTTTTCCCTTTGTGACTTACTTCACTCTGTATGACCTACTCTAGGTCCATCCACCTCACTACAAATAACTCAATTTCGTTTCTCTTTATGGCTGAGTAGTATTCCATTGTATGTATGTGCCACATCTTCTTTATCCATTCATCTGTTGATGGACATTTAGGTTGCTTCCATGTCCTGGCTATTGTAAATAGTGCTGCATTGAACATTGTGGTACATGACTCTTTTTGAATTATGGTTTTCTGAGGGTATCTGCCCAGTAGTGAGATTGCAGGGTCGTACGGTAGTTCTATTTTCAGTTTTTTAAGTAACCTCCATACTGTTCTCCATAGTGGCTATATCAGTGTACATTCCCACCAACAGTGCAAGAGGGTTCCCTTTTCTCCACACCCTTTCCAGCATTTATTGTTTGTACATTTTTTGATGATGGTCATTCTGACTGGTGTGAGGTGATAGTGATCAAACTCATTGTAGTTTTGATTTGCAATTCTCTAATAATTAGGGATGTTGAGCATTCCTTCTTCTATTTGTTGGCAATCTGTATATCTTCTTTGGAGAAATGTCTATTTACGTCTTCTGCCCATTTTTGGATAGGGTGGTTTGTTTTTTTGATATTGAGCTGCATGAGCTGCTTGTAAATTTTGGAGATTAATCCTTTGTCAGTTGCTTCATTTGCAAATACTTTCTCCCATTCTGAGGGTTGTATTTTCGTCTTGTTTATGGTTTCTTTGCTGTGCAAAAGCTTTTAGGTTTCATTAGGTTCCATTTGTTTATTTTTGTTTTTATTTCCATTTCTCTAGGAGGTGGGTCATAAAGGATCTTGCTGTGATTTATGTCACAGAGTGTTCTGCCTGTGTTTTCCTCTAAGAGTTGTATAGTGTCTGGACTTAACATTTAGGTCTTTAATCCATTTTGAGCTTACTTTTGTGTATAGTGTTAGGGAGCGTTCTAATTTCATTGTTTTACATGTAGCTGTCCAGTTTTCCCAGCACCACTTATTGAAGAGGCTATCTTTTTTCTATTGTATATTCTTGCCTCCTTTATCAAAAATAAGGTGACCATATATGCATGGGTTTATCTCTGGGCTTTCTGTCCTGTTCCATTGAGCTATATTTCTGTTTTTGCACGAGTACCATACTGTCTTGATTACTGTAGCTTTGTAGTATAGTCTGAAGTCCAGGAGCCTGATTCCTCCAGCTCCGTTTTTCTTTCTCAGTATTGCTTTGGCTATTCGGGGTCTTTTGTCTTTCCATGCAAATTGTGAAATTTTTTGTTCTGGTTCTGTGAAAAATGCCATTGGTAGTTTGATAGGGATTGCATTGAATCTGTAGATTGCTTTGGGTAGTATAGTCATTTTCTCAATGTTGATTCTTCCAATCCAAGAACATGGTATATCTCTCCATCTGTTTGTGTCATCTTTAATTTCTTTCATCAGTATCTTACAGTTTTCTACATACAGGTCTTTTGTCTCCTGAGGTAGGCTTATTCCTAGGTATTTTATTCTTTTTGTTGCAATGGTAAATGGGAGTGTTTCCTTAATTTCCTCTTTCAGATTTTTCATCATTATTGTATAGGATGCAAGAGATCTCTGTGCATTAATTTTGTATTCTGCTACTTTGCCAATCATTGGTTAGCTCTAGTAGTTTTCTGGTAGAGTCTTTAGGATTCTCTATATATAGTATCATGTCATCTGCAAACAGTGACATCTTAACTTCTTCTTTTCCAATTTGGATTCCTTTTATTTCTTTTTCTTCTCTGATTGCTATGACTAAAACTTCCAAAACTATGTTGAATAATAGTGGTGAGAGTGGGCAACCTTGTCTTGTTCCTGATCTTAGTGGAAATGTTTTCAGTTTTACACCACTGAGAATGATGTTGGCTGTGGATTTGTCATATATGGCCCTTATTATGTTGAGGTAAGTTCCCTCATGCCTACTTTCTGGAGGGTTTTTATCATAATTGGGTGATGAATTTTGTCGAAAGCTTTTTCTGCATCTATTGAGATGATCATATAGTTTTTATCCTTCAGTTTGTTAACATGGTGTATCACATTGATTGATTTGCATATGTTGAAGAATCCTTGCATTCCTGGGATAAATTGCACTTGATCGTGGTGTATGATCATTTAGTGTGTTGTTGGATTCTGTTTGCTAGTATTTTATTGAGGATTTTTGCACCCATGTTCATCAGTGATATTGGCCTGTAGTTTTCTTTCTTTGTGACATCTTTGTCTGGTTTTGGTATCAGCGTGATGGTGGCCTCGTAGAATGAGTTTGGGAGTGTTCCTCCCTCTGCTATATTTTGGAAGAGTTTGAGAAGGATAAGTGTTAGCTCTTCTCTAAATGTTTGATAGAATTCTTCTGTGAAGCCATCTGGTTCTGGGCTTTTGTTTGTTGGAAGAGTTTTAATCACAGTCTCAATATCAGTGCTTGTGATTGGTCTGTTTACGTTTTTTATTTCTTCCTGGTTCAGTCTCGGAAGATTGTGCATCTCTAAAAATGTGTCCATTTCTTCCAGGTTGTCCATTTTATTGGCATATAGTTGTTTGTAGTAATCTCTCATGATCCTTTGTATTTCTTCAGTGTCAGCTGTTATTTCACCTTTTTCATTTCTAATTCTTTTGATTTGAGTCTTCTCCCTTTTTTTCCTGATGAGTCTGGCTAATGGTTTATCAATTTTTTTATCTTCTCATAGAAGCAGCTTTTAGTTCTATTGATGTTTTCTATTGTTTCCTTCATTTCCCTTTCATTTATTTCTTAATCTTTATGGTTTCTTTCTTTCTGCTGACTTTGGGGTTTTTTTGTTCTTCTTTCTCTAATTGCTTTAGGTGTAAGGTCAGGTTGTTTATTTGAGATGTTTGTTTCCTGAGGTAGGATTGTATTGCTATAAATTTCCCTCTTAGACTGCTTTTGCTGCATCCCATAGGTTTTGAGTCGTCGTGTTTTCATTGTCATTTGTTTCTAGATATTTTTTGACTTTGTCTTTGATTGCTCCAGTGATCTCTTGGTTATTTAGTAGTGTATTGTTTACCTTCTGTGTATTTGTATTTTTAACAGATTTTTTCCTGTAATTCATATCTAGTCTCATAGCATTGTGGTCAGAAAAGATACTTGATACGATTTCAATTTTCTTAAATTTACCAAGTCTTGATTTGTGACCCAAGATATGATCTATCCTAGAGAATGTTCCGTGAGCACTTGAGAAGAAAGTGTATTCTGTTGTTTTTGGATGGAATGTCCTATAAATATCAATGAAGTCCATCTTGTTTAATGTGTCATTTAAAGCTTGTGTTTCCTTATTTATTTTCATTTTGGATCATCTGTCCATTGGTGAAAGTGGGATGTTAAAGCCTTCTACTATGATTGTGTTAGTGTCGATTCCCCCTTTTATGGCTTTTAGCATTTGCCTTATGTATTCAGGTGCTCCTATGTTGGGTGCATTAATATTTACAATTGCTATATCTCCTTCTTGGATTGATCTCTTGATCATTATGTAGTGTCCTTCTTTGTCTCTTGTAATAGTCTTTATTTTAAGGTCTATTTTGTCAGATATGAGAATTGCTACTCCACCTTTCTTTGACTTCCATTTGCATGAGTATCTTTTTGCATCCCCTCACTTTCAGTCTGTATGTGTCCCTAGGTATGAAGTGGGTCTCTTGTAGACAGCATATATATGGGTCTTGTTTCTGTATCCATTCAGCCAGTCTATGTCTTTTGTTTGCAGTATTTAATCCATTTACATTTAAGGTAATATCAAAATGTATGTTCCTATTACCATTTTCTTAATTGTTTTGGGTTTGGTTTTGTAGCTCTTTTCCTTGTCTTGTGTTTGCTGGCTAGAGAAGTTCCTTTAGCATTTTTGTAAAGGTAGTATGGTGGTGCTGAATTCTCTTAGCTTTTGCTTGTCTGTAAAGGTTTTAATTTCTCTGTCGAATCTGAATGAGATCCTTGCTGGGTAGATTAACCTTGGTTGTAGGTCTTTCCCTTTCATCACTTTAGGTAGGTCCTGCCACTCCCTTCTGGCTTGCAGAGTTTCTGCTGAAAGATCAGCTGTTAACTTTATGGGGATTCCCTTATATGTTATTTGTTGCTTTTCCCTTGCTACTTTTAATATTTTTTCTTTGTATTTAAGTTTTGATAGTTTGATTAACCTGTGTCTTGGCTTGTTTCTCCTTGGATTTATCCTGTATGGGATTCTCTATGCTACTTTTAATATTTTTTCTTTGTATTTAATTTTTGATAGTTTGATTAACCTGTGTCTTGGCTTGTTTCTCCTTGGATTTATCCTGTATGGGATTCTCTATGCTTCCTGCAATCTCTATGCTTCCTGCAATTATTTCCTTTCCCAATTTTAGAAGGTTTCAACTATAATATCTTCAAATGTCTTCTCATTCCCTTTCTTTTTCTCTTCTTCTTCTGGGACCCCTGTAATTCAAATGTTGGTGCATTTATTGTTGTCCCAGGGGTCTCTGAGACTGTCCTCAATTCTTTTCATTCTTTTTTCTTTATTCTCGTCTGCAGTAGTTATTTCTACTATTTTATCTTCCAGGTCATTTATCTGTTCTTCTGCCTCAGTTTTCTGTTATTGATTCCTTCTACAGAATTTTTAATTTCATTTATTGTGTTGTTCATCATTGTTTGTTTGCTCTTTAGTTCTTCTAGGTCCTTGTTAAACGTTTCTTGTATTTTCTCCATTCTATTTCCAAGATTTTGGATCACCTTTATTATCATTACTCTGAATTCTTTTTCGGGTAGACTGCCTATTTCGTCTTCATTTGTTTGGTCTCGTGGGTTTTTACCTTGCTCCTTTATCTGCTGTGTGTTTCTCTGTCTTCTCATTTTGCTTAACTTACTGTGTTTTGGGGTCTCGTTTTTGCAGTTTGCAGGTTTGTAGTTCCTGTTGTTTTTGGTGTCTACCCCCAATGGGTGAGGTTGGTTCAATGGGTTGTGTAGGCTTTCTGGTGGAGGGGACTCGTGCCTGTGTTCTGGAGGATGAGGCTGGATCTTGTCTTTCTGGTGGGTAGTACCGTGTCCCGTGGTGTGTTTTGGGGTGTCTGTGACCTTATTATCATTTTAGGCAGCCTCTCAGCTAGTGGGTGGGGTTGTGTTCCTGTCTTGCTAGTTGTTTGGCATGGGGTGTCCAGCACTGTAGCTTGCTGCTCGTTGAGTGGAGCTGGGTCTTAGCATTGAGATGGAGATCTCTGGGAGAGCTTTTGCCGTTTAATATTACATGGAGCTGGGAGGTCTGTGGTGGACCACTGTCCTGAACTCCAAGTGGCTCTCCCCCATCAGAGGCACAGGTCTGACACCCGGCCAGAGCACCAAGACCCTGTCAACCACATGGCTCAGAAGAAAAGGGAGAAAAAAAGAAAGAAAGAAAGAAAAAAATAAAATAAAGTTATTAAAATTATATTTTTTTTTAATTTAAAGTAATAAAAAAAAAGAAAGAAAGAAGAGAGGAACCACACCAAAACACAAATCCACCAATGATAACAAGGGCTAAAAACTATAGTTAAAAAAAAAAAAAGACACACAGAGCTCTAGGACAAATGGTAAAAGCAAAGCTATACAGAAAAAATCACACAAAGAAGCATACACATACAGACTCACAAAAAGAGAAAAAGGAAAAAAATATATATATAGCGTTGCTCCCAAAGTCCACCACCTGAATTTTGGGATGATTCATTGTCTATTCAGGTATTCCACAGATGCAGGTACATCAGCTTGTTTGTGGAGGTTAATCTGCTGCTCCTGAGGCTGCTGGGATAGATTTCCCTTTCTCTTCTTTGTTTGCACAGCTCCTGGGGCTCAGCTTTGGATTTGTCCCCGCCTCTGCGTTTAGGTCGCCTGAGGGCATCTGTTCTTTGCTCAGGACGGGGTTAAAGGAGCAGCTGATTAGGGGGCTCTGGCTCACTCAGGCCAGGGAGAGGGAGGGATATGGAGTGAGGGGCTAGCCTGCGGTGGCAGAGGCCGGTGTGACGTTGCATCAACCTGAGGCGCGCCATGTGTTCTCTTGAGGAAGTTGTCCCTGGATCATGGGACCCTGGCAGTGGCGGGCTGCACAGGCTCCTGGGAGGGGAGGTGTGGACAGTGACCTGTGCTCGCACACAGGCTTCGTGGTGGCTGCAGCAGCAGCCTTAGCATTTCATTGCCGTCTCTGGGGTCCGCGGTGATAGCCGCTGCTTGTGCCCGTCTCTAGAGCTCATTTAGGCGGTGATCCCAATCCCCTCTTCTCGCACACCCCCAAACAATGGTCTCTTGCCTCTTAGGCAGGTCCAGACTTTTTCCTGGACTCCCTCCCAGCTAGCTGTGGTGCACTAGCCCCCTTCAGGCTGTGTTCATGCAGCCAACCCCAGTCCTCTCCCTGGGATCTGACCTCGGAAGCCCGAGCCTCAGCTTCCAGCCCTCACCCGCCCTGGGTGGTGAGTGCTGGTCAGCACCGATCCTCTGTGTGGGCGTCTCTCCTGTCTACCCTCTGCACCCCTATTGCTGTGCTCTCCTCTGTGGCTCGGAAGCTTCCCCCCACCCCGCCACGCCCTGTCTCCACCAGTGAAGGGGCTTCCTAGTATGTGGAAACCTTTCCTCCTTCACAGCTCCCTCCCAGAGGGGCAGGTCCCATCCTTATTCTTTTGTCTCTGTTTTTTCTTTTTTTCGTTTGCCCTACCTAGGTACGTGGGGAGTTTCTTGCCTTTTGGGGAGTCTGAGGTCTTCTGCCAGCGTTCAGTAGGTGTTCTGTAGTAGTTGTTCCACATGTAGATGTATTTCTGATGTATTTGTGGGGAGGAAGGTGATCTCCATGTCTTACTCTTCCACCATCTTGAAGGTCTCTCTTGCCAATGGCTCTCGGGAGAGAATGCAGAAGCTTCTGCGACTCCAAAGGCAGCCCTAGGCTGGCTCAAACGGTTCCTGGTGTGGAATCTGAGACCCACATGCGCCCAGGCCCAGCCCAACCTCGCTCAGGTGAGAGGGAGGAGGCCTCGCCCCCAGGTACCTGGCTTCTGAGCCACAGACTTGGCCTCTCCAATACGCTTAATTATTTTGTAGACATACACAGATCTGCTTCAGGACTCTCTGTTCTGTTCCACTGATCTTAGCTGATATGTTTAAGAAAGATTGACAACTATATTTTAAAAATCTAATCCTATCTAACCAGGAAATTGATTTAATCGGAACACTGCATTCCATAAATGATTTGATTGAGCATGTTTTTTTCTCAAGATGAAAGAGTCCCCAGCAGCATGGTTATTTTTTGCACTTAAATCCAATTTAGCACCCTTTTCAAGTTAGGTTTGAAATTGGAGGAACTCACGTTTCTGAAAGGTAAGCTGCTGTAACGGTGCGATATTCCGTAAAACACAAAACACAACCCTGCTCTTTCACTTGTTCACTTGTCCCCATTTCATCCTATTTGCACTGTGTGAATTCTTCCTTAACTGCTTTCCACGTATTCTTAACTGCATCCTCTTCTTGACGAGGTTCTCCACACTATTAGTTTGCTCTCAGATTCCCCTGAGTTTGCTGTCTGTCCGTCACTTGTGACACTGTGAATTGCGGTCAGCCCAAGTGGCTTCCAGGTGACTTGCCTTGAGCGGTGGTTGCTCATTTCATGCGCTGCTGCTGCCCGGTTGGTGCCACCAGTGCCACAGCCCGTTCCCATTAGGGCTGCTTTCAGTGATGTTGGCTTTCCAATTGACTGTGAAACGGTCTATGTCTGCTTAGATCTTCTGTTTATCCAACTCCTCTTCCATTTGATTCCATCTTCAGTGCCCATTCCTTCCCCAGTTTTCCCTGGTAGATAAATTTTTTTCCCCAGAAATGATCCTTCCTTCTTTGTTCCCTTCCACAGGACTTCTATGACAGACATTTGCATTACTTTCATTTCCAAAACAAAATTATTTGATGACTGTCTATGATTAGAAAAATAATTCTAGAAAATCTCATTTTAGTTTGCTATATCAAATCTTTCCTGGGACTTCTAGATCTAATATGTTGCATTTCCCTACTTGAAAGGGAATTATTATCATTTCCAGATGGATTTGTTTATGAGCATTTAAGTAATTTCTTTAGTTTCCTAAATCAGCATGCCCATTCATAATTCCTAAATTCAGATTAAACCAGTATTTCTGGTACTTCACGTATTTCCTAAATGTGGTTCCCTGATTCACTGTTCTGCTGAATGCTCACAGGTTGTTGTGAAGAAAGACTTAACCACTCAAACTCATTCCAACCCCCAGGTCTTTGCATCAGCTGTTCCCTTTGGCTGGAGTTTTCTTTCCCAGATCTTCACGGAGCCAGCTCTTACCATTCAGGTTTCAGTCAAACTCTACTTTCTTGGAGAGGTATTTTTCTAGCCAATGAGCCCCTCACCATTCTTTCACACATCATTCGATTTTATTTTTTCACAGCATATGTCACTGTCTGGGGTTATCTTTGTTCACTTGGTCATCACCTGTCCTTCAACTAGAATGTAAGTTCAGAAGGACAGAGGCCTTATCTGTCAAGTTCATTGCTCTATCCTCACCACATACGTAGTATGTTGTCTAGCAGTGGATTGATAGATGCTTGCTGAATGCACGGATAAAACATTTTGGAAATGGGTAAAGCTAAGCAGGTTTCTCTAGACTGTATAGCATTTTCTAAATATATTTAGATAGATAGATCGATAGATAATTGGGGGAACTCAGAAGGGATGGAATATGCCCAGATTAACCTGGGCTATAATGATTTACTGCACCTATACAAGGACATATGGATGGCAGGTATGTAATTTCCTTTTTAGCTTTGCAGTAATTAATGGTCCCTATACTTTTAAGACTGTATTATAGAATAGGCTTAACCAGAGGGTGCAGGAGAGCCCTCCCTCCCCTGTCCTCTCTCTGTGTCCCCCTCATTTATTGCCATCCAATGCAACTCACCCCTCTTGAGTAGGTTTTTGAGCCAGTCCAGGTCAAAGGTAAGCTTCTCTCACGTCTGATTACCTATGTTACTTTGACTCAGGAGATGATTTTGAGATAATTATTTGTAACCATTGAAGCAGAGCTGGTTTCTCATGACACATGGCATGAGCCCTAACGACTATTCCTGAGGCTGCTTTCCTGAGGAGAAGCCTGTGGGCAGGGCAGGCACTCTGTGCTTCAGGGCTCCTGTCTGGCACAGAAGACAGAATGCAACGCAGTCCTACCTTTCTGTTTTACTGTTGGCTTTGTTTTCATTTTCAATGGTTGACTGTTTCACGGATACTACAATAGCGTGTGTATTTGAAATAGAAATACGTAAACTGTGGTGCGGGTACCGTGCTGTTAGGCTTCCTAGATGTGGGTAGTGAAGCAGGAGTAAATGAATTAGTGTGCTCATTTTCTGCTCAACTTAATTCTTTAATCTTCAGGCGACAGCCTGGAGTTGGTCATTCCAGATGACGTGTCTATGTGGACAAATCTACAGACCCCACCATGTGTATAATCAGAAGTATTATGGATTTTATTTTTTCATAGAGAATGACTAACTTATATTTCACATTTTGGGCCAAAGCTCTATTGTCTGTTTGTTTTCTGATTTTATCTATTAAAATTGGAGGATGTTTTGCATCATGTTTAATAATTTTGCATCCTATTCATGAATAAGATTGGTCTATAATTTACTTTATTGTACTGCCCCTGTCTTTTGTTTTTGGTATCAGTGTAACACCTTGATAAATGAGGTGGCTAAGTCTGAGGATGCTCTATTCCTTTTAATTGGGTGAAACTCACCTGTAAAAGCCATTGAGTCTGGTGGATTAGTTTGTGTGTGTGTGAGAAGGGGAGTACTTCCTGAGTCTTGATTGAATTTCTTAATATTTATTGATATTTCCAGGTTTTCTATTTCTTCTTGAGTCACTTCTGGTGATTTTTCTTTTTCTAGAAAATTAATCCTTTGATCACCCTAAGTATAATTTTTAAAACTTGTGATACAGTCTTTCCACAAATTAATCTGGAGTGGAGGTTTTATTTCAGTTTCTGATTTTGTTGACATTTTTAGCACTATATTCCTTCCTATGTTTTGGAATTTGGGTTTGCTGACTTATTTTGAGTAGGATGTTTTAAAATTCAGTTTGTATTATTATTTGTATTGTTTTCTCTCCCTCTGGGTTCAGTTCTCTCTCTCAGAGGTTTTATGATTGCTTTCACCTGGCCTGCAACACTGCCAGTGGAGAACCAGGTTTTATTATGTTGTATCAGCCACCCTTGCTAGCGGTAATGACGAGGATCACATATTCTGTTACAAAGCCAGCACAGGTGGCTTGATTCAGTGCCTGGTTCCGATTCATGTCTTTGGCCGTTTCTCCTCCACAGGCTCAAATGTTTGATAAAGCTTTACCTCTTGGCATCTTTCTTTTGTGTTCAGCCTCCTCTCCCGAGCTCAACCCTCTTGCTTGCTTCCACACAGTTAGCCTGGCTTAGGTCTCCCTATTTCCAGTGAAGCAATTTTAGATTCTGTCTGCCTACAGGGACAGAATGCCAAGCAGTCATGGCTGGCTTCTGTATCTGGAGCCCTGCAGGTCCCCTGGCTTCAGACCCACTCACTGCCTTGTGATTCTAATCCCTTTCTAGTCCACAGAGGTATTTATCTGGTTTTTGGAGCCAAATTACAACCGTTTGGTTTTCCCTTTTTGTATTTCATCTCTAATTGCCACATGTTTGGAACAGAGGAGGCTCATGAAGATGTGAATTGCTATACCATGTTGACCAGAAGTCTCATAGTTAACTTTTAAGCATGACTTTATTTCTAGTCCTAATTTCTTGTCCGTAGCTCTGTATGGTTCTGACCTTTGAAGAACACATTAAAGCTTAATCTTTTTTTAATGTGCTCATTGTTTATACTCATCATTGAGAGAAATGGAGTTGACGTTATCCATTATACATAGTTGAGAGTAAACTTCTTTAATGAGTTCATGTGACTAAATTGTAAATGTCCAAGTAATTAATTGGAAATTTGTTTTAATTGTGTATTGATCACAAACACTAGTATCTTTCTCTGTAAGGGACTGAACTAGCTTGATTCTGAATCACATTTTATTACTAAATAGAAACAAATCAACTGTCGATTTGTTGACTCTCTACCATATTTCAAGCCCTGTGAGAAATACATGTGAAGGATGCAGACTGCCACTAGGAGAGCATAGTGTTTCCTGGCTGAGGGATGGGGATGGAAGGCATCCTCCTTCCCTCTCCCCAGTAGAAGTGCATCAAATCAGGGACGGGAGCCTTTTTATTTTCAGACTGTGCACGCTCTTTCCCTTTCCCAGCCCCCTTCCACCAGGGGAGGGTAGTATTCTTTGCCTCCCAACTGCTTGAGAATACCATCAGAGAGAGCCATTTTTACTAAGAACAGACACCATTTCAACAGGACCTTTTGATAACAGTTAAACATGTAATTAAATGCTAAGATGAATGATTAGGAAACTAGATGGATGGAGCCTGCACTTGATCCCTGGCAACGCATTAAGCCCTTTCCTCATGCTTGCTGTTACATCAATGCTGTGGACGGTCGTTAATGTTCGTTTTTAGATACATGGAAATGGGAGATCAAAGAGCCCAAGCAGCTTGCTGAAAGTTCCTGGTGAGTGAGAAAGGTAGACTTCAAATCCCGCCCTTCTACCTCTAGAGCCAATGATCTTAACTACTCTGTTGCAAGACGAGGAACAAAGACAACGTTGAAACATGCTGTACCTCATCGCAGTTTACTGGAGGAAACATATGGAGATTAAAATTCATAAATTGTTAGAGTATGGAGTTGAAAGAGATGAAACAATGCTCCTTTGACAAGCCAGTTAGTTCTTTCTTTGATCTTTAAACAATGCTACCCTTAAATTTGTCTACAACAGCAGGAAAAATTGATCTCTGCCCTTTGTCATCCACTCCCCATTCTTGGTGATTTTTATACCTTCTCTACAGAGATTATGCTCAAGTGTGATGTCAGGATATGCTTTCTGTTCCCAGCGTAAGCTCTCATTTCTACGTGAAACATGCCAGACTTTTGATGCTTTTCTCTAAGGCTGTATTCTGGACTCTCTCCCTATATTCTAGGCCCTCCTGAGGAAAGAGCTGTTGTGCAGCCCATCTTGCCAGCTCTGTAAATGCAATTGACAGTGGAATCGTTCATTCCGTTAGCCACTGCCGGGACAAAACTCACCTCTGGTACGTGGGGCAGCATCAGTTCAAACACCTGAATTCATTTTCACCCGGTGCTACCTGGTTACCTAGTAACTGCAGAGTTATTTAGAGAGGGCTGCATGTTTGTGACTGCCTGAGCTCTAACTTTTTTCTGCCCCTTTGCAACCTATTACTGAAATGAAAATGTAAGTTAGCTATTTCATGGTATATGGATGTTTTCAAATGGAGTAAGTTCATGCTGTTTTAAATTAGGCTCACCAAACAACATTTTTAGAATATTTGTCGTGTTTCTAAATAACATGTGCTTGTGATCGATACTCCCTCTGATTCAAACTGGCAGCACCTAGTACCCTAAACCCGTGCCTGCTGCAGTGGGCTGTGTGAAATCCACTTACGCACTCCAGCTTCCCAACTGAGTCTTTCCTGGAGAGAATTGTTTGCAGCGATTGAGGTCATCTTAAAATAATTACGGCGTAATCAATCATGGCAACCATTTACGGTGTTCATTGCTCAGTGCCAGGGACCATGACAGTGATGAACATGTTATTTCATCTCATTTAATTCTCAGAATACACTCTGAAGGTTTGTATTATTATTCCAACTCTACAGCTAGGGAAACAAGGTTTAGAGAGGTTAAAGAACTTACCCACGTCAAGCTGATCAGGATAAATTGTTGAATAAACTCATTAGACTATGTGTTAAGGCAAAAAGTAGCAGATGAATTTTTAGCACAGTCAAGTAACAGGCAATGCATTAGAGAAAAGCACTCAAAAGTAGGTTAGGCACTATTTCTTATGAAGCAGGCAGAGGGATATGATGGAAATAACCCTTGGCTCTGGGTCAGAAGCTCTGGGTTTGATTTTCAGACCCTGCTGCTTGGGCAGATCACTTTACTTCCCTGTGTATAAAAACAGAGTGTTGACCATAATCTTGCTCTAATAGAGTATGAATGTCGGAGCCTGAAAAGAAATCCGGGGTCAAGTAGGTTTCCTAATTTGTGTAATTCTAGGCAATTAAAGAGACTAAGTTCTGGGAACTATCAGGAAGGTTGTTGTAGTTTCTCTATAATACAACAAAAAAGTTACGGCATCTGTATGTCACAAGTTTGATTGCCGCATCTCCAAAATCCAGTGGAATTGGAGAAAGTTCAGAAGGAACTATCAAAATGGTATGAGACTGTTATAATGAGTGTAGCAATCTTTATACCCCGCAAAGAAAAATAAATAGCTCATTTAGAAATGTCTAGTTTTTATGTATTATGTACTTGTGAAGGTAATCTTAGGGCAGATAAAGGGAAATAACCATGTGGGGTTGATAGACTTATGGAATTTTCTACCCATGGATGCAAAAAATGAAAATGACTTGGAGAAAATTTAATCGAATGAAGAGATGATGGTCCATCATGGATTATTAAAGGAAACCACAAGAGGTGGAGCTCACCACAAAGGATGATATTGGGAGTGATCATATTATTATGCCCTCCCACTGTATGCCCCTAGGTTCCAGGGGAAGTCGATGCAGCACGAAGGCAAATTTTAAAATCATAAGAAGTTCTTTTTAGTATGGCATATTTCCTTAATAATAAATGTTACTAGTAATATAATTAAAATTTTTTGTTTTCGATCCAGTCAAAGAAAAAACATGATAATGGAAATTTATAGTACAAAAATATATTAGTATCATAGGACTACATCACTGAATCATGGCCAAGATAAGCCCGTTTTTCCTTTTAGAATCATAGAGTCTTGGGGTTTACATTGCCTTTCGGAGACTACCCAGCTCAGTGCCCCACTCCCACTCTCACTGCAGGCCAGGTATCCATTCTTTACCTGACAGATGTCCCTTCTGCTTCTGCTGGAACACTTTCAGTATTGGCAGCTTACTCCTCTGGGGGATTCTATTCCCTTGTTGGAACACTCAGATCTTTTCTTCTACTGAGCTGAAACCTATCTGCATATGCCCTCCGCTCACTGGCCTGGTTTTACCTTGTGGGCAAGTTTGCTCTCCTTGTAGATGAAGCCTTTAGCCCTTTGAAGCCTTCTCTTCCTCAGGGCGACATATTCAGTTGCTCTTCAAACATAAAATCCCAACAGCTCTTCTCTGACCACAGTCCTTTCTCCAGACCTGCTTAGGTATCTAGGTGGGGAAAAAAGGAGGAAAATGGTTTGATTAACTAGAATAAAGTGTGAGTATTTTACATCACGTAATCAGAATCCGGTATTTTTATCAACAAACCCTAAAGTTTTGTTAACCTTTTTCATAACTGAGACACACTGTTGGCTCAATATGAATAGGCCCACCTGAATGTTCTGGTTGTCCCCAAATGAATCACAATCAACCCACCACCTCAAAGTGCAGTATACACCTTCATATTAATCCTGCTGAATTATCTTATAAACTGTCATTTCTGCTTCAGGATATTTTTGGATCCTGATGATTTGACCCAACATATTAATGATTCATCTTATATTCTTATCATCTTAAAATTCCTAAGCATGTTTTTAAGGTATTGATGGAAATGTTGAACATGATTGTACCAGATTGTACCAGTTAAGCAAGTGCTAACATTAAGAATTCAGTGAGAAATATGTGACTTATATTGATGCTTCTGTTTCTCTTTATCTTGCTCTAATTTTATAGCCTATTTAAATATACTGTTTGTGCTAATAAATACAAGTTAAATTAATAAATACTTGTTTTTTTTTAATTTATTAGTTTATTTATTTTTGGCTGCATTGGGTCTTTGTTGCTGCGCGTGGGCTTTCTCTAGTTGCGCGGGCAGGGGCTACTCTTTGTTGCAATGTGATGGCTTTTCATTGCGGTGGCTTCTCTTGTTGTGGAGCATGGGCTCTAAGCATGCGGGCTTCAGTAGTTGAGGTGCATGGGCTCAGTAGTTGTGGCTCACGGCGGGCTCTAGGGCATGCAGGCTTCAGTAGTTGTGGCACACGGGCTTAGCTGCTCTGCAGCATGTGGGATCTTCCCAGACCAGGGCTCGAACCCATGTCCCCTGCATTGGCAGGCAGATTCTTAACCACTGCGCCACCAGGGAAGTCCAAATACTTGTTTTTATTAGCATTTTTGTTTCTTCAGAAAGAGGACAATTCAGGAGAAAGAGTCCATCTTCCCCCCTCCCTCCCTCCCTTCCTTCCTTCCTCCCTGCCTTTCTTCCTTTCTTTCCCCAAGGTATATGATTAACTCTTCAAACCACATGGCTACAACCAACATTTAACTGATGAGAATATAATCTCATGAGAAGTCAAAGTACTTAGGGGACCATAGATAACCTCATAAGTGTTGACCTTAAGAAATCTAGGCCCACAATATTGTAATAATGCCACAATATCCATTTATGGAGAAAGTGAATGTTCTTTTAACATGATGTTCTTTTTTTTTTAATTAATTGCATTTTGGAGAGAGAAAAGCTAAACTATTCATTATCCTTTTGTGGCCTCTGTTAAGTTCTGAAAATTACCTTGTATTCTCACTATGTTCTTTTTCCGATAGGCGCTCCTCACGAGCCCTCGGACGCTAGGGCCCAGTTTTATTCCTTTCTGTTTAGCAGGTCTGCCTTTACCAAACATTATGCCATTCAAGGGGCTCCTACTCCTTACCCCTGAAGTTCACTGTAAAGAGGGCAGAGGATAATGTTTCTGTGCTGTGCAAAGTGTGGCCATACTTCAAGTTATCTTTGGACTTGGAAGAAATCACTTCCCGACAATTCCTTTTGCGTTGTGATGCACGAACGTCATAAGGTTAACCCGCTCTTTAGCTTTTAATGGCTTTTGATTCTTGTGAAACTAAAATTGTCACTTCTCTTTTTCATGTAGGCGTGTTATTTGCCTGTGAATACTGAAATTAAGCTGCGATTTGTTATATTTTAAATGGAAAGGGAGAGTTTTTCAGTTTGGGTAAATATCTATAACATATACTTTTCCCGGGATCTTATAGCATTTATATTAGTTATAATGCTAGTTAAGATGTCTATTCTGTTTTTTTCCTAGGACATGTAAACTCCAATAAAAAATAAGACAAAATCAGGATTAATGGGCAAAATAGTATTCTTCTGCACAAGGATGCAAGAATATAAAATGTTCGATATTTGCAACATCTTCCTCCTAAAACAAAATATACCAATGGAAGTTTGGCTTCTCCCTAGAGTCTTAACACAGAGATTATTAACTGCAATGACCTAGCTGATAGAATGTGAGGTCAAGTGTGATGAGAGGACTAAGGACCAGGAAGTACTACACTTGGACAACAAGGCTGTGGCTCATGCAGACATGGAGCCTTTCAAAGTAAGCTTGGCTCCTTGACACTCTGTCCTGAAGCTAAAAACTAGATCGTTGAAAAGTCCTTTACTGGGAATTCCCTGGCAGTCCAGTGGTTAGGACGCTGTGCTTCTACTGCAGGGGACACAGGTTTGATCCCTGATTGGAGAGTTAATATCCCACAAGCTGCATGGCGAGGCCAAAAAAAAACAAACAAAAGAAAGAAAGAAAAGAAAAGTCCTCTCTTCAGGGTATCTGTAACATCTGTATCTGATGCTATAATTTATGCATCAAAATTAAAGCTGTCTTCAAGTGCTGACATCATAGGAAGCCATGCAGCTACCCCCGAGTTCACTGCCAAGTCTTGGGACACGGGATGGTTAATTCTGATTCCTTCTTACCACTGTGGTCCAGGGACATGTTAGGCAGGAGCCAATGAATAACTTGAATGTTTGAGGTAGAAATATTTCAGGTAGCTTTTCTTTAAATTACATAGGCTCTCATGGCTGGGTAGTACTTCCAAAGCCTCCTTCCCACTTCTGAGCTTACCTCGTCTTAGCAACATCCATGATGACATCAAGCCCCATGCACATCAGAACATGGGGACACATTTTGTCTCAACTTTGTCATGTGAACCTGAGCAACATGACACAAGCCTGGGTTCACATCTTGACCTGGGTTTACTTTCTCTTTTCTTCCTCTGCCTTTCTGAAAGCTTCTTTGCCATACACTTCCCTTCTAATCTGTCCACTACTTCACCTTCTCTTTTGTGCTAGTCACCATTTTGCTTCCCTCTCTTCCTCTGTCCTCTCCTCTCCCCCTCTCCTTCCTTCTTTAATTCATTCCTTCTTTCCTCCCTCCCTTCCTCCCGTCCTTCCTTCTTCCTTCCCTAATCATCACAATTAAAGTAACTAAAAATCCCCCATCCTCAGACTAAATTTCTTTCTATTAGGGAAAAGCTAGACAGAAGTAAATCGACATACTAATCCATGCTAATTTGAATAGGTAAATCCTGGCCTGTTGTTTAGTTTTTTTCTCATGGCTCAGAACTGGAGCCTGCAGAGTATTTTATAGACTGAGGCTTTCAGCTGATCTTGCAGACTGACTTCTGTAGAGAATGTTCAGACGATCAGAGAAGGTTCAATAATTGAGAAAGTTTCCACAATCAATAGGCAACCAAGCATCAAAAACAGTACTCTAAGCTGCATAGGCTTCTGGGATTTTAGAAACCATTAGGGGACAGGAAGAATCTTTCAGCTTATAAATCTAAATGGCCCAAAAAAAAAGGTTAAAAAAGTTCCTTTAAGTAGGAAGCATCTTAGCCTCCATTTTCTATAATGAAAGAGTGATGCTACCTCTATGAGCTTGTCTAAGTTGAACCATGAAAGAGTCTGTAGAATATCAGAGTGCCACATGCCTCTGTTCTTTCTTTTTTTTTTTTTTTTTTTCCGGTACGTGGGCCTCTTACTGTTGTGGCCTCTCCCGTTGCGGAGCACAGGCTCCAGACGCGCAGGCTCAGTGGCCATGGCTCACGGGCCCAGCCGCTTCGCGGCATGTGGGATCTTCCCGGACCGGGGCACGAACCCATATCCCCTGCATCGGCAGGCGGACTCTCAACCACTGCACCACCAGGGAAGCCCCTGTTCTTTTTTTTTTTAATCCTATACACCACGCCTAACAGAATCCTGGAATATAGTGGTGAGTGAATGGTTGTAAGAAAAACGAAGTTCCAGCTGGGCACTGTACCATAGTTGGATTCAGCCATGGGAAAGATGGTCATTATTGAGATAGAAGTTGCCTAAACTGTCTCCCTCTCCTCCCCTGACAAAGTTCAAATACAATGTTGTAAGTCAACTTTTCTACTCCTCTCATCCTCTTAAGTGAGACAACTTCTCCTGTGGTTGCTTAGACCGAAGGAAAAGGCATGCAGGAGCATAGTTCTCTCACTTAAAAGAATGTCATCTCCAGTTGCAACCAGTCATGACTTCTGGATAAAACCCAGTTGCCTCCGTTTAATCAGAATGATTTCCTTCCACAGATACTCTTTGTTGTGCCCCATCCGCAAATCAATGTTTAATCAATTTCAGCCATTTCTTCCAAATACACCGCAACCCCATTTGCTAAATCTACCAGAGGCTTGGTTTTTGTGAGTCACAGATAAATTAGGCCCTTCTTGTTTTTTTCTCTGATATCAGTGCAGTAATGTGCTCAGAGAATTCAACCAGGATTAGGCATGATCTTCCCTTTATGAAGCCAATCTGAGTGCCCTGCACAGCAGGGGGGCCCTCTAGGAGTGGAAACAGCCCCTTTCGGGAGCAGCTTTGCGGTGCGTGAGCATTTGGACAGATGGCCCATTTTCTTGTGAAAGAAGCATGTATCCCACAAGCTATCAACACCCAACAGCTTCAGTAAATAAGGTTTGATAATAAGAAACCAATTCAAGAGGAGCTCAGATGTTTGCTGTGCTGTCTCTGAACACCCTGTGTGTCAGGAGCCCAGCTGCATTCTGTAGACCACCTAGTCTGATCGTGGTGAGGATGGTATTTGTTCAAACATGTCCCCTTTTGCCTGTTCTAGGCAAGAGCGTGATACATTCGGCAACTGCCCTCTGAAAGCCAAGGCTTTGTCTCTGACAGGAATCGTGAAACAGGTTTCTTAAGAAGTGCCTGTCCACCTGTGTTTAGATTCTAAATCGTGGGAAGAACCAGGAGATGCTCAGGGAAAAAAGTCTGTTGAGGTTATGGAGACTTTTCAAAGGACAGTTTCCCCCTTTCAAGTGGTTTGAATAAAAGAAGAATTCTTGAAAACTGTTATAGAATATTGGACTAGATGGAACCTTGAAAGATTTTTATTTACTCCTTCTCTGTTAGCTTTCCTTCTAAGACCTAAGAATGTGTTCTATTTTAGAAATCCTCCAAGGAATGGAATTTTCCATAACCTTTCCCCTGTTAGCCATTTTTTTAACTCCTACAAAAGCCTTCCATCAGAAAATTCTTGATCGTTTATATGACCCCTAATGCTCACTGCTGCAGCCAAAACCTGGTTTTCCTATGCCTTATATTCTGCTGCTCATATCTGCCACAGAAGGGACCCGTCACAGCTGAAGTCCATTATGAGATCACTTCTTGACTTCTTCTCTAGGCTAAATAATGAGAGATTTTCCCTCCTCTTTTTGTAGGTCATATTTTTCAACTATTTAATGAATTTTGTTGTTGAAAATTTGATTGGGAATTTCCTATGTCTGAAAATGCATTAGGTCTTGAACTCTGTAGCCCTAATACTCCTCCCTGCTAGCTCTTTTTTTTTTAAAAAACATCTTTATTGGAGTATAATTGCTTTACAGTAGTGTGTTAGTTTCTGCTTTATGAAAAAGTGAATCGGCTATACATATACATATATCACCATATCTCCTCCCTCTCGCGTCTCCCTCCCACCCTCCCTATCCCTTCCCTCTTAGAACTGCTCTTGCTGCATCCCATAGGTTTTGGGTCATGTTTTCATTGTCATTTGTTTCTAGGTATATTTTGATTTCCTCTTTGATTTCTTCAGTGATCTCTTGTTTATTTAGTAGTGTATTGTTTACCTTCCATGTATTTGTATTTTTTACAGATTTTTTTCCTGTAATTGATATCTAGTCTCATAGCATTGTGGTCAGAAAAGATACTTGATATGATTTCAAATTTCTTAAATTTACCAAGGCTTGATTTGTGACCCAAGATATGATCTATCCTGGAGAATGTTCCATGAGCACTTGACAAGAAAGTGTATTCTGTTGTTTTTGCATGGAATGTCCTATAAATATCAATGAAGTCCATCTTGTTTAATGTGTCACTTAAAGCTTGTGTTTCCTAATTGATTTTCATTTTGGAAGCTCTGTCCATTGGTGAAAGTGGGGTGTTAAAGTCCCCTACTATGATTGTGTTAGTGTCGATTTCCCCTTTTATGGCTGTTAGCATTTGCCTTATGTATTGAGGTGCTTCTATGTTGGGTGCATAAATATTTACAGTTGTTATATCTTCTTGGGTTGATCCCTTGATCATTATGTCATGTCCTTCTTTGTCTCTTGTAATAGTGTTTATTTTAAGCTCTATTTTGTCTGATATGAGAATTGCTACTCCAGCTTTCTTTTGATTTCCATTTGCATGGAATATCTTTTTCCATCCCCTCACTTTCAGTCTGTACTTGTCCCTAGGTCCGAAGTGAGGCTCTTGTAGACAGCATATATACGGGTCTGTTTTTCTGTATCCATTCAGCCAGTCTATGTCTTTTGGTTGGGGCATTTAATCCATTTACATTTAAGGTAATACCGATATGTATGTTCCTATTACCATTTTCTTAATTGTTTTGGGTTTGGTTTTGTAGCTCTTTTCCTTGTCTTGTGTTTGCTGGCTAGAGAAGTTCCTTTGGCATTTGTTGTAAAGGTGGTGTGGTGGTGCTGAATTCTCTTAGCTTTTGCTTGTCTGTAAAGGTTTTAATTTCTCCATCGAATCTGGGTGAGATCCTTGCTGGGTAGATTAACCTTGGTTGTAGGTCTTTCCCTTTCATCACTTTAAGTTGGTCCTGCCACTCCCTTCTCGCTTGCAGAGTTTCTGCTGAAAGATCAGCTGTTAACTTTATGGGGATTCCCTTATATGTTATTTGTTGTTTTTCCCTTGCTGCTTTTAATATTTTTTCTTTGTATTTAATTTTTGATAGTTTGATTAACCTGTGTCTTGGCATGTTTCTCCTTGGTTTTATCCTGTATGGGACTCTCTGCCCATCCTGGACTTGATTAACTATTTCCTTTCCCACTTAAGGAAGTTTTCAACTGTAATCTTTTCAAATATTTTCTCATTCCCTTTCTTTTTCTCTTCTTCTTCTGGGACCCCTGTAATTCAAATGTTGGTGTGTTTAATGTTTTCCCAGAGGTCTCTGAGACTGTCCTCAATTCTTTTCATTCTTTTTTCTTTATTCTCCTCTGCAGTAGTTATTTCCACTGCTTTATCTTCCAGGTCACTCATCCATTTTTCTGCCTCAGTTTTCTATTATTGATTCCTTCTAGAGAATTTTTCATTTCATTTATTGTGTTGTTCATCATTGTTTGTTTGCTCTTTAATTCTTCTAGGTCCTTGTTAAATGTTTCTTTTATTTTCTCCATTCTATTTACCAGGTTTGGATCATCTTTACTATCATTATTCTGAATTCTTTTTCAGGTAGACTGCCTATTTCCTCTTCATTTGTTTGGTCTGGTGGGTTTTTACCTTGCTCCTTCATCTGCTGCGTGTTTCTCTGTCTTCTCATTTTGCTTAACTTACTGTGTTTTGGGGTCTCGTTTTTGCAGGTTGCAGGTTCATAGATCCCGTTGTTTTTGGTGTCTACCCCCAGTGTGTGACGTTGGTTCAGTGGGTTGTGTAGGCTTCCTGGTGGAGGGGACTGGTGCCTGTGTTCTGGAGGATGAGGCTGGATCTTGTCTTTCTGATGGGCAAGACCATGTCCAGTGGTGTGTTTTGGGGTGTCTGTGACCTTATTATGATTTTGGCAGCCTCTTTGCTAATGAGTGGGGTTGTGTTCCTGTCTTACTAATTGTTTGGCATAGGGTGTCCAGCCCTGTAGCTGCTGGTTGTTGAGTGGAGCTGGGTCTTAGAGTTGAGATGGAGATCTCTGGGAGAGCTTTTGCCATTTGATATTATGTGTAACTGGGAGGTCTCTGGTTGACCAGTATTCTGAACTCGGCTCTCACACCTCAGAGGCACAGGCCTGACACCCCACTGGAGCATCAAGAGTCTGTCAGCCACACGGCTCAGAATAAAAGGGAGAGAAAAAGAAAAAGAAAGAAAGAAAAGAAGGAAGAGAAAGAAAGAAAGAAAGAAAGGAAAGAAGGAGGGAGGGAGGGACGAAGGAAGGAAGGAAAGAAAGAAAGAGAAAAGAAAGAAAGAAAGAAAAGTTTTTGAAATAAAAAATATTTTTAAAAAATAACATAATTAAAAAGTAATAAAAAAAAGAAGGAAAGAAGAGAGCAACCAAACCAAAAAAGTCCACCGATGATAACAAGCAGTAGAAACTATACTAAAAAAACAAACAAACAAAACGGACAGACAGAACCCTAGGACAATTGGTAAAAGCAAAGCTGTACAGACAAAATCACACAAATAAGCATACACATACACACTCACAAAAAGAGAAAAAGGAAAAAAAATGTATATATATTGTTGCTCCCAAAGTCCACTGCCTCAATTTTGGGATGATTCGTTGTCTAATCAGGTATTCCATAGATGCAGGTACATCAAGTTGATTGTGCAGATTTAATCCACTGCTCCTGAGGCTGCTGGGAGAGATTTCCCTTTCTCTTCTTTGTTTGCACAGCTCCTGGGGTTCAGCTTTGGATTTGTCCCCGCCTCTGCATGTAGGTCGCCTGAGGGCATCTGTTCTTCACTCAGACAGGACCGGGTTAAAGGAGAAGCTGATTAGCAGGCTCTGGCTCACTCAGGCCAAGGGGAGGGAGGGCTATAGAAGGCAGGATGAGACTGCGGCAACAGAGGCCGGCATGACGTTGCACCAGCCTGAGGCACGCTGTGTGTTCTCCCGGGGAAGTTGTCTCTGGATCACGGGACCCTGGCAGTGGCGGGCTGCACAGGCTCCTGGGAAGGGAGGTGTGGATAGTGACCTGTGCTTGCACACAGGCTTCTTGGTGGCAGCAGCAGCAGCCTTAGCATCTCATGCCCATCTCTGGGGTCCACGCTGATAGCCGCGCATCGCACCCATCTCTGGAGCTCATTTAGGCGGTGCTCTGAATTCCCTCTCCTCGTGCACCCTGATACAATGGTCTTTTGCCTCTTCGGCAGGTCCAGACTTTTTCTCGGACTCCCTCCCGACTAGCTGTGGTGCACTAGCCCCCTTCAGGCTGTGTTCATGCAGCCAACCCCAGTCCTCTCCCTGGGATCTGACCTCGGAAGCCCGAGCCTCAGCTCCCAGCCCCGCCGGCCCCGGCAGGTGAGCAGACAAGCCTCTCGGGCTGGTGAGTGCTATTCGGCTGCAATCCTCTGTGCGGGAATGTCTCCGCTTTGCCCTCTGCACCCCTGCTCCTGCGCTCTCCTCCGCGGCTCTGAAGCTTCCCCCTCCACCACCCACAGTCTCCGCCCGTGAAGGGGCTTCCTAGTGTGTGGAAACTTTTCCTCCTTCACAGCTCCCTCCCAGTGGTACAGGTCCCATCCTTATTCTTTGGTCCATTTTTTTCTTTTCTCTTTTGCCCTGCCCACGTACGTGGGGAGTTTCTTGCCTTTTGGGAGGTCTGAGGTCTTCTGCCAGCGTTCAGTAGGTGTTCTGTAGGAGTTCTTCTACATGTAAATGTATTTCTGATGTATTTGGGGGGAGCAAGGCGATCTCCACGTTTCTCTCCTCCGCCGTCTTGAAGGTCTCTCCTGCTAGCTCTTAAAATAAACCAAATAAAATGAGGCAAAAAGAATGAAGCAGCTGCAAACAAAACAAAACATCACAAAAGCAAAAAATAAAACCACCAGGTAGTTGTCTTTCTGGTTTATGATTGAGCAAGACATTTATAAGATGAAGCATGCTTCAAAGGAAGTGACCATCTCATTTATTGAAGATTGATCAACGAGAACTTGGTCAGGTTTAGATAAATACGTATACAGCTCACAATTTAAAATGCAGACTGTGAAAAGCTAGGCATGCTGAGAAGGTAAGGATGAGCCAATACTAGCCCTTTATTAGTACAGTTGGCCCTCTGCGTCTGTGGGTTTCGCCTTCACGGAATCAACCAATTGCAGATTGAAAACATTTGGGAAAAAATTCCAGAAAGTTCCAAAAATCCACACTTGAATTTATTGCAAGCCAGCAACTATATACATAGCATTTACATTGTACTAGGCATTATAAATAATCTAGAGAGGATTTAAAATATATGAGAGTTTGTGCATAAGTTAGATGCATATACTACACCATTTTATGTAAGGAACTTGAACATCCATGGATTTTGGTATTTGCCTGGGGGCCCTGTAACCAAACACTCTGAATATATTGAGGGAAGGATGACTGTGTTATCTGCTACGTATCTATAACTTCTAGTTAACATGGGCCTTTGGGGACCACTGAGCTGTTATATTGCAATAGCTTTCAATATGCTGCTCGATACAACTATTTTAGATTTTACAATTATATTTTCTCTCTAGTTGGTTTTTAGGAAGGGATACCACCTTTTTCATGTTTTAGTAACAAAATTATGATTTTAAGTAAATGTAGACATTTTCCATATTTTTCTTTGCTTTGCAACAGTTGAAATAGTATGAGATAAATCTGACCTTTAATGTTTGCTTGAACTCACTTAAAAAACTACCTTTGATAACTCTTGCTATTGTTTAGTATAGCATTCATTCAAAAGACTTTAGCATGTATGTACAATCTAAAGAAGAAGAATGAAAAGTTTACATGTGTTCTCACTCAGTTTCAGAGATAGAATGCTACCAGTGCCTTAGAAGCCCGCTGTGTGCCCCTCTATGATGATTTCCCCCTCTCTGCCCTAACCCCATCTGATATAAATGATATCCTAATTTTGGGTTACCATTACTTTGCTTTTTCTTCATAATTTTATCATCTCTGTATGCATTGCTAAAGATTATATTACTTAGCTCACTGAATTTTGAAATTTGTACTATGGAATCATACTCTTCTATTTCTTTTGTGATTTGTTCTTGCTTTTTCTTTCATATTTCTGTTTTTATATTCATTTATACATATTTATATATGTAGCTCTAGGTAATTATAACTACTTTATCATATTCCATTGTATGACTGTACCATAGTTTACCCCTGTTACTGCTGATAGACATTTGGGTTGGTTGTAGTTTGAGGCCTTATGCTTGTTTCTATATGACCATTTTGGTACACGTCTCCAAGAGCCCAATTGCCAGAATTCTTCTAAATTGCACCTAAAGTGAAATTGTTGGGCTGTGAGATGTAGTCATCCTAAAAGGATATGCCCAATTGTTTTCCTAAATGATTTTAACAATTTTCTGCTCCTGCCAGCAGTGGATGAGAATTCCTGTTGCTCAGCATCCTTGCCACAACTTCATATTGTCAGGTTTAAAACTTTTTACCAATTAGATAGGTGCAAAGTGATATCGAGGATTTAATTTACGTTTCCCTGATCAATAATGAGTTTGGTCACTTCAAATGCTTGATGGCTGTTCATAAGTTCTTTTCTGTGAAATGCCTTTTACATGAATTCTGAGAAAAGTCTTTGTCTGATTGGTTAAATATCTGGGCTATATCAGGGTCTGGTTCTATTGAGTACTCTATTTCCTGATAAAAATTCTTTTTATTTCTTGCTTATTTTATAACTCAAAATTTTTTATTGGGAGCTGGATATCATCTATAAGAGAACAGTAGAGCCTGAGGTGAGCAGTGTACATGCTCAAAAATGAGAACACCTCTTCTATCAAGCCATTAGTGTGAGGGTGATACAGTCCATCTGTTTAGACTTGAGCTAGGTTTGGATTGTATCATTTCTATTCTTGCTTTTGGTGCTCACATACTTCATGCTGCTGCTGCTAGTCTGTTTTTAGTGTAAGGGTTGGGTTGTCAGAGCAGTTTTCCCAGTGCCTTGCTTCACCCTCAGCTTTCAGCAGTCTCTGTATGCCTGCACCACAGAAGGGGTCTCTATATCCCCTTGCCCTTCCCTTGGCTATGAACTGTTACTGCTCTGCTTGTTACTCACTGGAGGCTCCTGGCAGGGACAGGATGGTTTCTTGGTGCTTCTGCCCCTCAGTCTTAGCCAGGCTTTATGTGCCTGAGATCAAGAGTGGGGCTTTCTCATTTGTTTATTTTTTGTTTTTATTTTCATTACTCTAGGAGGTGGATCAAAAAAGATGTTACTGCGATTTATGTCAAAGAATATTCTGCCTGTGTTTTCCTCTAAGAGTTTTATAGCGTCCAGCCTTACATTTAGGTCTTTGATCCATTTTTAGTTTATTTTTGTGTATGGTGTTAGAGATTGTTCTAGTTTAATTTTTCTACATGTAGCTGTCCAGTTTTCCCAGCACCACTTATTGAAGAGACTGTCTTTTCTCCATTGTATATTCTCGCCTCCTTTGTCATAGATTAGTTGACCATAGGTGCGTGAGTTTATTTCTGGGCTTTCTATCCTGTTCCATTGATCTATATTTCTGTTTTTATGCCAGTACCATACTGTTTTGATTACGGTACTTTGTAGTATAGTCTGAAGTCAGGGAGGCTGATTCCTCCAGCTCCGTTTTTCTTTCTCAGGATTGCTTTGACTATTCTTTAATGAAAATAAAAACAAAAATAAACAAATGGGACCTAATTAAACTTAAAAGCTTCTGCACAGCAAAGGAAACCATAAACAAAATGAAAAGACAGCCCACAGAATTGGAGAAAATATTTGCAAATGAAGCAACCGACAAGGGATTAATCTCCAAAATATACAAACAGCTCATGCAGCTCTATGTCAAAAATCAAACCACCGAATGAAAAAATGGGCAGAAGATCTAAATAGAAATGTCTCCAAAGAAGACATGGCCAAAAAGCACATAAAAAGATGCTCAACATCACTAATTATCAGAGAAATTAAAATCAAAACTACAATGAGGTATTACCTCACAAGGTCAGAATGATCATCATCAAAAGTCTATAAACAATAAATGCTGGAGAGAGTGTGGAGAACAGGGACCCCTCCTACACTGTTGGTGGGAATGTAAATTGTTACAACCACTATGGAGAACAGTATGGAGGTTCCTTAAAAAACTAAAAATAGAACTACCATACGACCCAGCACTCCCAATCCTGGGCATATATCTGGAGAAAACCATAATATGAAAGAATACATGCACCCCGATGTTCACTGCAGCACTGTTTACGATAGCCAAGACATGGAAGCAACCTAAATGTCCATTGACAAAGGAATGGATAAAGAAGATGTGGCACATATATACAATGGGATATTACTCAGCCATAAAAAAAATGAATTAATACCATTTGCAGCAATATGGATGGACCTAGAGATTATCATACTAAATGAAGTAAGTCAGACAGAGAAAGACAAATATCATATGATATCGCTTATATGTGGAATCTAAAAAAATGGTACCAATGAACTTATTTACAAAACAAAAATAGAGTCACAGATGTAGAAGACAAACTTATGGTTACCAGGAGGTGGGGGAGGGAGGGTAAACTGGGAGATTGGGATTTACATATACACACTACTATATATAAAATAGATAACTAGTAAGGACCTACTGTATAGCACAGGGAACTCTGCACAATACTCTGTAATAGCCTATATGGGAAGAGAATCCAGAAAGGAGTGGATATATGTATATGTATAACTGATTCACTTTGCTGTACAGTAGAAACTAACACAACATTGTAAATCAACTAGACTCCTATAAAAATTGTTTTTTAATTAAAAATAAAAGAGTGGGGCTTTCTCAGCATTTCTGCTCCTCCCCCTGTGAAAGCCAAACTCTGCCAGGAGTCATGGGGATGCGTACCTCGTCCCTTACCCAGGGGCAGCAGAACTCTTTACATCAGTGCAGAATTCTGGGCGTGGGCAAGTCTCCTGCCCTCCTGGAGACAGGTGTCAGTGTAGGGTGGGAGTGCAGTTTCTACCCTTTTTCCTGTAGCCGCCAGCCTTTGCCTAGTACTGCCCTGCAGGGCAGTTTTCTGCCTCTCCCCCAGGGGGAGATAGCCTCGGCTTCTTATGAGAGAAGCGTCCCAGAAGTAGGTGTATTTGCTGCCTGCTCCCGACAGCACCCAGTCATATGTATCCCTGCACCACGAGGTGGGCTCTCTTAGGGCTTCTGCCCTGCTCTTTATTTCCTGTGAGCCCATGATGGAAGTTTGTGGAAAAGATCTAGAAAATAGGTACCTAGAGCCCTTATGTGGGAGGTTCCCAGGGATTCTAAACTCTCATCTTAACACACACTCAACCCTTTAAGAATTTGTTAACATTTCAGTTGTCTTCATTCTTGCTTTTATGACTGTGGCCTCTCCCCCCTGTCGCTGCTAAAGTCAGCCAGTTCATGTATCCCACCTCTCCTTTGATGAGCACGTTATCCTCTGCAATTCAGTTCCTCTGGTTGAATTACAATCTCAGATCTCTGATGGGCCTAAAAAAGTTATGACTTTCTAGATTATCCAGATTTCTCTTACTGTTAGGGTAGGGACAGAATTCTCCTGTGGCTGTCTACACCTTAGGAGGAAGCTGACTGATTTTTCCTCTCCCTGCCACTACCCTCTCTATTCCCTTCCTCTGCCTTATTTTTCTTCATAATACTTAAAACTATCATTACGTTATATTTATTTATTGCCTGTCTCCCTCACCAGAATATAAATTCCATTAAGGCAGAATATTTGCTTGTTTTTTCCATTTCTGTATCTCTGGCACATAAGAGAAACTCAGTAGAAGCTGTTGAATAAATGCATGCATAAATGCCCAAGACCATGACATTTTCTCCAGGATCTTGTATTAGCTTGTTTTCATAAGAATGTACTTCTTCTGATGCTGTTCTCTTTCCCTTGTTCTGCGATATTTTTCATATGTCCCATTTCGATTGTGTTCTTATTTATCTTTTAATCAAGCAAATCTGTTTGCCTTCAGTATCTCCATATGCCCCAATAACAACGAAGCGGGGGCTTGTCCTCGGGCTGCTCTCTGTCTACCTTTGATTTAGTGTATCTTTGCTCTCAGACCCACAGCTGGCCTGCAGGTGTTTCTGTGCTGCTGCCAGTCTGATTCTTCATCCTCGCAGGCTGTCATCCAGTGCATCTCTGCCCTACTGCAGAAGTTCCCCCCACCCCCAAGACCTGAGCCTTTGGTGGTCAGGGCTAATGTGTGCCTCACAAATAGCAAACTGTATTTCAGAGCATCGGTGTTCCCTTTCTGCCTTCCTATTTGTTTTGTTGTGGCTGCTCCTGGCTCTTGCTGTTGTTTGAATAATTTTTACTCTTTACTGCATTTGGAAGAGATGGTGGTGAGATGGAAGCTGGAGGGCAGGGGATTGGTCAGTGCTCTGCCTGCCTCGGGGAGCAGCGCATAAGGAGGGTAGATGAGGGGGCACCCCCCTTCTCTGTTGGTTCTAGGCCATGTTATTGCTCTAAGGGCTGCACATCTGGCAGCAGAACCGGTGCATTCCCTTATCTTTTATAACGTGATCCTTTTTCATAAATCTGGAGTTTACTGTGTTTCTGAGTTGTCTGTTTTTGTTTTGTTTGCTTAAATCAGATCCAAATATGTTACAAGTAATGTTCATCTCTGCCTGACCCTTTGTTATGTTTTTCTGGGTTATCCTTTGTGAGCCTGCATTACAGCATGCTAGCCAGACACCCTGTTGAATGAGACCTCCTGCGCTACTACTTTCGAGGTTTAGGTTGAAACTTTTATGATTAGGAAAATTCAAGTTCATTAAATATGCTACTGAATTAGAAGTAGCTTCTTGTCATCACCTAGTCTTTAAATCAGTTTATATTAAAATTACTACTATCCCATGGTAACCCCCAATATATTCTGGTTTTGTAAAAAAAAAAAAAAAAAGAGTAAAACAAACTCTCTTCCATATCACTGTGCCAAAGACCTCATCCTATGGGATATCATTTAGTTTCCTATCATCAAACCATTTCCATCTTTTCACTGTTAGTTTAAGTAATAATTCTGGATTAGAGAACAGAGATATTTCAGAAAACATAAAGAAATATAATTGTAAGACAACCTCAGATAGTCTGAAGGTTAAAACAGTAGCTGCCTTGATTTAATTACTCATGTGTTTTCTGAGAAAAAGTTGATTAAAACAGATTTTGACACTTTTTATCCATTGGAACTTTAACTTCATTGGGAAAATGGTCCTGAGGGTGGTGAGAATGTTGACTAATTGGCTTGTTCATCCCACATGGGATTACACCACTTTTTGAATCAGAATTTCCTGCTATTGCAACACATTTTTTTCTTTTGTTTTTTTTCCTGAGAAACAATCCATTTGGGTTCATTACATGGCCATTTGTTAGTCTGGGGCATTGTACTTGTTTATAACTACAATGAAGTAGTAAGCTAGGTCTGCCTGTATATACAGAGTCAGTGGGAGATCCTGCAGCTGCTCAGGGGATGAGGCAGTGCAAGGGGTCACCCTGATATTTTAAACCCAAAATCCTACTTTCCCGAAGTCCTGGGGCATTTTCCTGTTAATCATCAAGAACATTTGTTCAACTTCGGTTTATTTATTTACTGTATGCTGTATGTAGAATCAATCTGTTGAGCTTGGTTTTTTTAAGCTTTTTTATTGAAGTGTAATATTCTCAGAGAACATGCACAAATTCTAAGCGTATAACAAGATGAACTTTTACCAACTGAGTGCACCTGTGTAACCAGTACCCAGAAAAAAGAACGTGACCAGCACCTGGTCAGGAAACAGAACATGACCAGCACCCAGCAGCTCGACTCGTGTCCTCGTCCTGTCACTACCCCTCCTTACCATGGGTAACCACTCTCCTGTTATGCTTGTTTTTCTATCTTACATAAATGGGATTATACACGATGTATTATTTCTTTCATTTTTCATTATGTTTATGAGATTCGTGTATTTATTGTGTATTGATTGTATCTGTTCATTCACACTGCCGCGCAGCGTTCCATTGGTCAATACAATACACTATTCATTCTGCCGTTGACAGGCATTTGAGTAGTTTTCTTTGTGGGGGAGATGGGAGTTATTATGAATACTCTCTGAACGTTCTAGTACATCCCTTCTGGTGAAAGCATTCATATGCATCCATTCCTGTTGGAGTGTAGCTGGGAGTGGAATTGCTAGGTCCTAAGGTGTTTGTATGTTCAGATTTAGTAGATAAGCCAGTTTTCCAGAGTGGTTGTAAGTATTTATACTCACACTTGATGTATGAGAGTTCCAGTTGCTCCACCTCCTCACCAATACTTTCTGTCTTTTTCATTTTAGCTATTCCAGTGGATATGTACTGAATGTGGTTTAATTTATATTTCCTTGATGATAATGAACCTGAGCAACTTTTAATATGATTATTAGTAATTTGTATTGATATATCCCTTTTTTGTGAATTGTCTGTGCAAGTTTTTTGCCCATTTTTCTATCATTTGACTCTCTTTTTGTTACTGTTTCATAGAAGTTCTTTATATAATCTGGATATGGGACCTCTGTTGAAATATGTATGGTAAATATTTTCTCCTCTGTGGGTTGCCTTTTCATTCCTGTAATGGAGTCTTTTGATGAACAAATATTCCTAATACTTTTAAAGTCCAATTTATTATTTTTTCTTTTATGGTTTGCACTTTTTTTGTCCAGTTTAAGAAATCTTTGCCTACTCTAAGTTGACAGAGCTGTTCTATGCTTTCCTCTAATATCTTTATTTAAATTTGTAATTCATCTGACTTGATATTCATATACTACATGATCTAGAGATCAAGACACATACTTGCCATGTGGATATCCTATTAACCCAGCATCATTTTACTTGGTTTTTAACTTGTTTAAAATATGTCCATACATGGGGAGGGGAAAAGGGTAAGCTGAGACGAAGTGAGAGAGTGGCATTGACATATATACACTACCAAATGTCAAATAGATGGCTAGTGGGAAGCAGCTGCATGGCACAGGGAGATCAGCTCGGTGCTTTGTGACCACCTAGACGGGTGGGATAGGGAGGGTGGGAGGGAGACGCAAGAGGCAGGGGATATGGGGCTATATGTATACGTATAGCTGATTCATTTTGTTATACAGCAGCAACTAACACAACAATGTAAAGCAATTATACTCCAATAAAGATGTTAAAAAAATAAAAATTAAAACAAAACAAAACAAAAAATAAATAAATAAAATAAAATATGTCCATAAAATTTAGTTTCACTGAAATATTTTTTATATTTTCCTGGAGAGAATTACTAATGATTCTTGAAAAAAATTTAAACCTTTGGTGATGTAAAATTTATAATATAATCAACAGATTTATTTAACACATGAATTGAGATATTTCTTAAAGGTTCTTCTGTTTAATTAGACTCTAGTTTGTAACTCCAGCATACTTTTTTATTCAACACCAGAGTGATTCATAATGCACAAAGCACAATAATTAAAAATAAATAAATTATTCTCACTTTTTCATTTGAATTCAATTCAACACATGTTTATTATTTGTCTGCTAGAATTTGGGACAGTTGAGAATATGGTTGAAGTTTTGAGCTCCATTTTTATGTCATTTAGGTTTTAAGCCATATAATAAAGTTGTCAAACATCTGTCAGTAATAAACCATTTTTCTTTAGTATTCAAAATTATATTAATAAAGAGAAGTACAAGGTGAGAAGTTTTATTACTATTAAGATGACCTTACACCGCTATACCAAGTTTTCCACTAGTAATGACACACCTTTTAAAAAGTAAAAATAGAAAATATACAAGTTTCATTTATATATTTGGAATGCCTATGACTGCTTCTTCTTTGATGTCATTTCTGCTCAGTTTTTTTTTTCTCTTTTTATTATTCTAGGTTGTACTGGTCAGTGGACATCTGGACAGCTGGGATGTTGGGCAGGGTGCGATGGATGATGGTGGAGGAGCCTTTATATCATGGGAAGCGCTCTCGCTTATTAAAGATCTTGGTAAGTATTTAGTAAGTCGTTAACCAACGTGTGAGAGTGTCAGTGGTGACATGTTTAACTCAATACACAGAATGCTCAACAGATTGGTTATTATGCCATGTTTAAAGATCCTCCTGAGGTCTGTATGTTTTTTGTCAGTTGATTCCCAGAAAAAAAACTAATTTGTCCCCTTAAAGAAAGAAATTCTTATTCAAGTGTCCACCAGACAGCCAAAGGATCAAATACGATCAGCCACGGGGGAAAATGAACAAGCAAATAAAACTGTAGCAAATGCAACCACATCAGCTAGAGATTGTGTAAGGAAACCATAACCAAGTGGAAAGAAAAATCAGCAGCTCCCCCACTTCCTTTTCCTTGTTTGTCTTTAAAGACATCATCAGGCTGTTAGGATAGCTTTACTGCTTTCCATGATAGAAGTCAAGGAGCCAAAGTAGGCCTGAAGGAATGGTGCTTTTGGCCACAATAAGGAATCTAGGATGAAAAATTGGACCTGCCAGGTTAACCTAGACATGGGACAGGCATCAAAAGGAAAGACTAATTGTGAAAACAGTTTATTTTGATGACCCTATTTACAAGCAAAAACCATACATTTCCTCTTTGTGTGCTCGTCAAAAGGTGGATTTTGAGCGAGGTTAGAAATAATGAAACAGTCTGAAATGAGACTTCCGTGTCTGAATCAAACCAGTGGTGGTTTTGAAAATGCCTCATCAGCAGAACGTTTTATATTGTAACTGTGGAGTAACCTTGGTTTCAGATGTAGTGAAGATCAGAACATGCCTTTTGGTGAAGGTGTTCCATTGCTTACTTAAGTACACATGTGTTTAAATGCATGCATTTCCTCTGGTTTTTAATGAACCCTTCTAATCCTAAATCAGCCCATTAAATAATTGTTCACCTTAACTAGACTACTGACATTGTCTTGGTCGAGGCAAATACTTAGTGTATCATTTTGCTTTATGTCTTACTTGTGTTTTAAAAATGGAGAAATGGGAAGGTGATTGTGCATGTTTTTAACTTCTGAAGAGGCCGGTGTCTCTCATCCTTGGCATTATTGACACTTGGGGCCAGATAATTCTTTGTTGTGAGGTGGGTCCCGTACATTGTAGAATGTTTAGCTGCATCCCTGGCCTCTACCTACTAGATGCCAGTAACACCTTTCTCCCCCAGCCCCTAAGCTCTGACAACCAAAAATGTCTCCAGACATTGCCAAATGTCTCCGGCGGGTTGTGGGCGGAAAGGGTGGCACGTAAAGTTGACCCACTAAAAGAAGCTATTAAAAATTTTCTAGGAGACCTGAATACAGGGTCGTTTTTTAAAAAATGAAACAAACTAATTGGAAAACTTACATTGTATATACTTATACTTTTAGCATCATTACCATACTGAGCAGCTACTATGTGAAAGCATTTTGTAAAAGTTGGGCATACAGAGAGGTTTAAAGTATGTCCTCTGTTCTTAAGACCCTTAGAACATAGTTGAAGACATACATATGCACCTACACACATAGTTATCAATAAAGATATAATGTCAAGTCTGCTTTTAGAATTGGGTAAGGTTTGAGAGAGAGAAATTGCCCAGCAAATAAAATCGAAAAACACTCATTCCTTCAGAGGAGATCTGGGAGACTCCATATGTGAATGCTCTCCTCCTCTAACCTTAAAAAAAATATTCCCTTGGCTATCTGTTCTCTCTGTCCTTAACTTCATTCCAGAATGAAGTGGGTTCTAGAGACGAGGCAGGCAAATATCCAGCAGTTTCCTCTTTACCGGGCACAGATATTTATTTTAGAAGTTAATTTTATTCCCAGGTGTTCCAACCAGCTTGACAGGAGGCAGAGTGGAGTGTAAAAAGAGACCTGGACCCACCTCAATTAGATTTTTAGGTCCCTCTGTGCCACAAACTACATTTTTGGCCTCGGGCAGGTCATCTGAACTCTCTGGACTTCGTTTTCTTCACCTCTGTTCAACTGTTAGCTTCCAGAGTATTTTTATCTGCTCTAGATTGGCATAAAAATTGTGTCTCCTCTACGCTTTGAATCTTACTTCTTTAGTACTCAGCATGGGACCCTAAATCACTGTTAATTGAGTTGAATTCAATTGCATGAATAAATGTCAAACACCATGCAAAGGTGAATTGAGTATCTTTCTCCAGCTCTGAAAGTATACTGACTTCAGTTGCCTTTGATAGCTAGTAATCAGTCTCGTTCAATTCAGGACTTAACTCTCCTATAGATTTCTGAACACCTATGTAAACACATGAATTCAACTCTAAAATAAAGACTAATATTTCTTTTGAGTAGGTGTTAAGAGGCAGCATGGCATACTGTTAAAAAAACACTCTGGAGCCAGAGTGCGTGGGTCTATCTCATAAGGTAGCTCTGAAAATTAAATAATCTATTCACATAATATACTTAAAACAGTGCCTAACCCAACCCAGATACACAATAAATTTTAACTTTTATTATTTAATAAGCATGATCTGACAGTACCATATTTTTTTAAACCCCACACCGGCTTTGCCTCCTAACTTAATATGTTAATTGTACTGATGTAACTCTAGGGACAGCTGCTATTGTATCCCTAAATATCCTTTCCCTTTACTATTTAAGTCACCATCTCTTGTGTGATGGAAATCCACTGACCCCTTCACCATTTTCCACTTTCATACTAAATTTTCAAGAGTCTAAATTTCTCCTGGCCACTTCCTGCTTAAGTTGAAGGCCTAGAATCCGTGCTATACCTCACATCCTGTGATTGCACCCACGGAGTCTTACTCTTTAATTTTAAAATTAAAATTAGATTGTGGATTTCTGTTTGTAGCTTGTGTATGTCTTTTAATATGAAGAACTATGTCTAACGTGTCACATATGCCTTCTAGATGAAAATTAACGGTAGACTTGAATAAGAAATAGCACTTTGGGCTAGAGGCCAAGAAATGGGTTCATAATTATATTACTTAATTACATTGACCCCAAACTGTTTAGTTGGTAAAATATGAAAGCTCTATGGGCAATCTCTTTTTCCAAGAAAAGTGAGATTCCTTCTGGCTGCTACTCCTTGGACAATATGTCATGCAGAATGCATGTCAAAGTCCCTCAGTGGGGCTTGTTAATTTGAAGTGTTGGTCCAGTGGAACTTTCTGATATTTAGAAATATTGTTGGAAGATTCATCCTTCATGTCTCTTCTCCTTTATTCACTTCTTTCACTACTTTTATAGATTCACTCTTTTTTTTGCCCAAGCCATCAGCTAAAACCATATTCAGTTAATCTAACAGAAGAGATATTTGTGCTTTGCAGATATAACCAGTCATTCCTGAGTAACTGTCAACAGAAGGCTATTTGCTGTGAAATGCCATTGAATACTTTTTTGTGTTTGTGGTTTACTGGACTTGAAAGTGTTTATTTGAAATGTCATTTCCTGGAATGTTCTGGTGTCAGTGGACAAAGCCAATGGCCAAAGATCTTATGCTTCAAAATGTTCATTTGGCACTTGAATAATAAACCACCATCCATCCCCAAATTCTTCCAACTTTACCATTTTCCATGAAGTTAGAATTTTAAGTTTTCAGGCCTAAACAAACGGGAAAAGTAATTAACAGTACTACCTGGTTGTTGAAATGTTGGATATGTGTGAAACATCTTTTTAGAGAAATTTAAACGTGAGCATCTTGACTGTGATTTTTATACAGCTTTAAGTCTGTGTGTTAGAAAAATATTTTATTTATATATTTCTTCACTCATTCACTCAACAAATATTTACTGTGTACTGATTGCATGTCAGTTGCCAGATACCTTGTAACAAAGAGGAATGAGACTGGTCCTTGAAGTCTTAGAAGTAGGAGAGACATTTAATTCAAAACTTGCAATGAAATTGTTGTAAGCTCTTTAATTGAAATATGTGCACATTACTCCGGGTAATTGAAACATGTGCAAATTACTTCGGGCACCTGGTAAAGGGAGAGACCAGCATGGCTTGGCTGGGTCAGGGCGCCTTCACAAAAGTGATATTTGAGCTTTCTTTTATAAAGATAAATAGAATTTCCTGAAGCAAAAGGGGCACAATGAAGAATTCCCAGCAGATTATAGAGCTTCCAGTCCTGTGTATCATTAAAAATGAGGAGAAAACTGTTGACAGTAACAGTCATGGGATTGAGGGGGAAGAGAGGGTTCGCGGAATTGCAGGAGATACTCTTTTTACCTGATATATAATATTAGATTTTTGTGTAGTAAGCATGTGTTACTTTAGTAATTAAGAAAAAACTCTCAAAAGCCAAAAAAAAAAAAAAAAATTCTTGGTCTTGCCATCGCCATAAACACTCTGTTAACAGGAACTACAGAACTACAGAGGTAGGAAGTAGGAAGAGTCATGCAGGAGTCACCAATGCCCAGAAGTACACCAGGCAATACAACCAAATGCGTGCTAAGGCTTTGGTGTAGTTAGAGCTTTATGTAGCCATTTCTAATGCACTGGGTTCCCTGTCAGAGGTGGGGATCCATCCAGGAAGAGGGTTTTCTTCTCCGAGGCCCTGGTCAAGCCTCCCTTGGAAATGTCTCAGGAAGTCCAATCCAGAATAACTGAGTGAGGGAAATGAAAAACTTCTAAGAAATAGAAACCTAACGGATAGAGCTAGAGATAGAGCATGAAGCCAACTTGGGACTAGCCCAGATCTAGAAAGGAGGTTCCATTAGAAAGGACCTCCTCTTATGGTCAAATAAGTTTGGGAAACTCTCTCTTGGTAATTTTTTTTTTTTAACATCTTTATTGGAGTATAATTGCTTTACAATGGTGTGTTAGTTTCTGCTTTATAGCAAAGTGAATCAGTTATACATATGTTCCCATATCTCTTCCCTCTTGCATCTCCCTCCCTCCCACCCTCCCTATCCCACCCCTCTAGGTGGTCACAAACCACCTAACTGATCTCCCTGTGCTATGCGGCTGCTTCCCACTAGCTATCTATTTTACGTTCGGTAGTGTATATATGTCCATGCCACTCTCTCACTTTGTCCCAGCTTCCCCTTCCCCCTCCCCATATCCTCAAGTCCATGCTCTAGTAGGTCTGTGTCTTTATTCCCATCTTACCCCTAGGTACTTCATGACCTTTTTTTTTTTTTTCTTAGATTCCATATATATGTGTTAGCATACGGTATTTGTTTTTCTCTTTCTGACTTCACTTCACTCTGTGTGACAGACTCTAGGTCCATCCACCTCACTACAAATAACTCAATTTCGTTTCTTTTTATGGCTGAGTAATATTCCATTGTATATATGTGCCACATCTTCTTTATCCATTCATCTGTTGATGGACACTTAGGTTGCTTCCATGTCCTGGTAATTTCTTTATACATCAAAAAACATTTGTTGGGAAAGTGATTCCATGACTCAAGTGTGCTTTGGGAAACATTGCTCTGGGGCATTACTGGTGTTGGCAGAATTGAGGAGGAATCCAAGAATGCTTGCTGAGGTATACTTCATGGAACTGAGTACAAATGGCCTTGGATTTATTTTCATTCTAGATTTTCTAGGCTGTCTTTGGGCTCTTGCGATTGCCAGAATAGTGACAAGATAGAGCCATGTAATGGTTCCTTAACTGGCATGGTGGAGATTATTCTTATATTATAAGAATATTCCTGAAGAGCATCTGTACCCACCCAAGTGCAAACTTTACCCAACAAATAACTTCATTTCTGCACTATCTAAGCCTATTTTATTAAGATAAATGTAGTATTATTGGAAATGTTTAACATATACTAAAGGCTCTCTCTGCCAGGTTTTTCTGTGGGCCCCCAATGCACTAGAATTTGGTAGGATTTATTTTTTCTAGAAGGACTTTTGATCTTAAAACATTCCACAAACTCTTCCCTGCTCCCTTTTTGGATGCACTTCCTCCACAATTATTTTGTGAACACAAGAAGGGAGTCTTACATCCCCGGGAAAGGTTTCCTATTAAAATCACCTCAATACATTTAGGAAATAATATGTCCGCTTCTGGAACTGTCCAAGAAATTAACTTGTTTCAAGTCTTAGAAAAAAATGTTTTCTCCAACATTAAATTTTATTTTTATTAATTTGAATTTTAATTTGTAGATGGTTGTTTGCCTTTTTTTTCCTGAACAAATTTTGGTCTTGACTCTTTATAATTATATTTAGTGATGCAAATACCTAGAACAATGGAAGAATTAGAAACTAAGAATTTGCTTGCTTTTTCTCTTTTTTTCTAACTCCTAAAAGTAGGTTTATAGTCAGGGGGCATTTTTAGCTCCTTCTCATGGTCTTTAGAGGATGATCTTCTCATTTTTTATTTAAATATGTTATTTCCTCTAGTGGCAAGGTAGGTAGTGTCTGGCTTTACCTTAAGACCTGTGGCAGATACATATTTTTTCAGCTGGGAATTGCTGAGACCTTTTCTTGAGGTTTGAACACATTGTAAGTCTCACTAAAACACTTTGCATCTTTATATCTCATTCAGCTAACATAGACATTTCCAGTGGTGTGTGTAAAAAGACAAACTGTGTGTAGATTGTTCTTCCAAATATGTCATGAGATAAAGTAAGGCTTGTTACAAATGAATCACTTAGAATGTGTTCTACCTTTTAGTTTGGACGTGGTAGGGGAGATTCTGTAGTCCTTTCAAAGCCTTAAACTACATGAATATTGCTGTTATTATTTTATCATGTAGTTAAAATATACCATTTCTGTGTCAAAGGAGACAAGACCCAGGCCCAGTGGCATTCAGCCTTGCGATTCATTCCTTCCTGTCTGACAGAATCTGGAGAGGTGGCGGATGAATGTTGCCAGAGGAAGGGCCTCAGGGTCCCCTCTGTCCATAGCGTGCTCAGCTTCCTCCCCGACATCTGCTTTGATTTGGCCCGTATGCCTTAGAAAGTTAAGAAATGTGGTGTTGGTAAAGGAAAAGGAAGCCTTAAAAGTTGCTACTACTGGGCTTCCCTGGTGGCGCAGTGGTTGAGAGTCCGCCTGCCGATGCTGGCGACACGGGTTCGTGCCCCAGGCCGGGAAGATCCCACAGGCCGCGGAGTGGCTGGGCCCGTGAGCCATGGCCGCTGAGCCTGCGTGTCCGGAGCCTGTGCTCCACAACGGGAGAGGCCACAGCAGTGAGAGGCCCGCGTACCGCAAAAAAAAAAAAAAAAAAAAAAAAAAAAAAAAAAAAGTTGCTACTAATTATCCTGGAGAAGAATGGCTATGTAAAGACTTAATAATGGTATCCATAGTGCCCCAATGGATTTCTTTCCACTCAAGGATGGGATCCATATAAGTCCAGAGCAGGGCTGCCTCGAAAATGTAGGCTACCTCATTAGAGCTGTATCATCACAGTACTGTGCAACTTGGCTCACAAGATCTCCTATTTCAATAATAAATATTGAACGCCTGCTTCATGTCCAGCTAATAAAATGGGTAAGACGCAGATCATTCCATCAAAGAGCTCACAGTCAGGCATCAGTAGCTTCACATGGGTGGGAAGCAGGAGAAGAAAGCACACGATTAGAGCTCATGAAGGTACATAATTTGAGGAGTGGAGGATGTTTTCGTAAACCTAGAGCCATAGGTGAATGAGGAGTGGTGAGAATTTAGCAGATGAGGGTCAGTTTGTAAAGGGCATTGGATACGAAGCTGAACTTCAGAGCTGGTGCTATAGGCAGTAGGAGCCGTTGAAGATTTTAAGCATGAGATTGACTTCTTCTAAAGATACTGGCTAGGCTATCCGTTTAACTTGTAAGGAAGTGGGATGAATAGAATGGAGACACAGGAAAGTGGAGTGGGGAGATTCCAGCTGTACAGAGCCTGAAGAACCACAGTTTTGGAGTTACTAAGCAAATTTTATTTGCCATGTGGCTGACAAGCCAGCTAAATATACCAAAGAGGAAGTGACGGGGTTTCCAAGGATGCTGTGTTCTTCGCCTACACACTTCGCTGCATCATGCTAATGCTGCCTTTTGCAAGAGCTGTGGTCTGCTCAGCTTAGAATAAATTCTGTTCCAGTAAATGTGCCGAAAAGCAAAGGTCTGCAAACAAAAAAACAAGAAAATATATTGTGAACATCTGACTGGAACTTTATGGTTAACTGGATTTTTTAAATGGTCCTGGGAGATAAGGATTTAGTTTAGTTCATTTTTAGGCACCACCAGCCCTGTGAACATCCCCGAAAGCAAGCTCTAGAAATGGAGAGTTTCTACTGGATGTGTGACGGAAATGATAAGCTAAATAAAGTATTAAATGAAGTTGACTCTTGTCACATTACTTATTTGTAATCCTGCTAATGCCATCCTCATATTGGAGAAATCATCAGTGATGAACTCAGCCCATGTTCTTGCTTGACACCAGCATCTCCAGATTGTACCATGTGACTCAGATCTCACGGACTTTTTAACCGATGAACTCCTACTTCCTTAACCCCTAAATAACTCAAAACCTGTAGGCAAACGAGAGGTAGCATGGATAGTAGAATAGCATACACTCCATGTTAGAGTATCTTGGGTTCAAATCCTTCTATGCTACTTAGTATTATGTTGTACAAACTATTTAACCTTTTAAATCTCAGTTTCCTCTTCCTTACAATGGCAACAATTTATCTTGAATTGTTATAGGATGATTTGAAATAATTTAGGCAGTGTCTGGTCCCCACTAGATCATCAGTAATAATAACTCTTATTATTAGGTGTTAATTGCCAAAACAACAAGGGTGAATATTCCAGCAGGGGGTATAATCTCAGGATCGACCTTGTCTCTCAAGGCTTGATGTCTGTATCTCTTTGCACAGTTGGGCTTGATCAAGGCCATCCCTAAAGCAGAGAAGCCTTCATAATAAAAGAACGGTAGCTGGTTCTGATGAGCCAGACTCAAGAACCATCACCCCCGTATAGCCACCATTCAAGAGTATATATAGGGACTTCCCTGGTGGCGCATTGGTTAAGAATCCGCCTGCCAATGCAGGGGACACGGGTCCCATCCCTGGTCCGGGAAGATCCCACATGCCATGGAGCAACAAAGCCTGTGAGCCACAACTACTGAGCTCACGTGCCACAACTACTGAAGCCCACGCGCCTAGAGCCCGTGCTCCACAACAAGAGAAGCCACCGCAATGAGAACCCCGTGCACCGCAATGAAGAGTAGCCCCCGCCCGCCGCAACTAAAGAAGGCCCGCGTGCAGCAACAAAGACCCAACGCAGCCAAAAATAAGTAAATAAATAAATAAATTTATATATTAAAAAAAGAGTATATATAAGGCTGATTCTCTCCTCATTGCTGTAGAGAAGGGCAGTTAATAGATGCTTCAAAAATGTGACGTGGAATTAAAGTAACACTCACAAGATATGGGGATGGAGAGATCTTCATCTTTTTCGTCCCCTTTTCTCTCTCTGCCAGTGTCCTTAACCTAGTAATGCTGTATTTACAAAGACTTATAATATCCCTAAAGAAAAAAATAGTGAAAACAGGAAATAGCTGTTGAGGGCAACATAATTTACTACAAAGTAAATTGTTTGAAATATAGAAAAAAATCAAGGCAGAGAAAACAAAGAATCAAATCTAGTACTTACTCTTAACATTTTACCCTGGTAACTGAGCTCTCAAGAAGTCTTTTCTGTTTTTTAATATAGTCAAAACCCCACAATTTCCAGGCATTCCCAGAGGATCCCCATGCATAGAAAACTGAGCACAATGACCACTGATGCTTGCATTATTGTTCTTTCTCTGTAATAATGGCATTTTTTAAAAGAAATACATTTAAAATATAATTGAAAGTATTCCGAGTTATTGCCTTGGTTAATGTGTATAGGAAAATATAAGTCAGGAAGTGTTTCAAAGGCTGTATTTCTGTTCACGTCACCATAGACCATGTATCCACTTAGCCATCCCATAGTCACTTGTTTCAAGCAGCACATTAGAACAAGGGAAGATGTTATGAAGTGCTTTCTACTGGAATTACTTTTTTGTGAAAGATATAAGTGTGAGTTCATCTTTTATAGTTGAATAATTTTAGATGAAATCATTTGAATGTCATTTTTAGCCACAAATGAGGAATTAGAGGAATTTTCAAATTATTACCTTTCTGGAACTTTACGTTGTTACAAAAAACAGTGATTAAACTTATAAAGTAGGGATTTTTTTTTTTTTTTTTTTTTTGCAGTACGCGGGCCTCTCACTGTTGTGACCTCTCCCGTTGCGGAGCACAGGCTCCGGACGCGCAGGCTCAGCGGCCATGGCTCACGGGCCCAGCCGCCCTGCGGCATGTAGGATCCTCCCAGATCAGGGCACGAACCCGTGTCCCCTGCATCGGTAGGCGGGCTCTCAACCACTGCACCACCAGGGAAGCCCTAAAGTAGGGATTTTTGATAATAATGCAAAACATATATCAAAAGAACACCTTATGTTTTCACTTAATATAATAAGACATTAATTAAACAATATATCAGCAAACATTAACTGAACATCTGGGAGAAAAGAGAAGAGAGCCAATATATATGGAATATCTCCTATGCACCAGTTACTTCACATGACCTTTTTTAATCCTCAAAAGAGCCCTCTGAGGTATATCTTGTTATGTCTGGCAGGTCACTGGACCTATCTGAGCCTTAGTTCCTTACCAGTAAAATAGATGACAATATGTTTGCAGGACTGTTACATGAATCAAATACAATGTAAGCAAATGCATATCTATCAGACAAAGATGCAAAGATGAAAAATCCGTGACACAGATGTTGAAGAAAACTGTAGTGGCAATGCTGCCACTGATGGTTACCATCTCACTGACCTAGAATTCAAATGGAGCACTTTGGTGGAGAAGTGATTTGGGAGGTAGGGATACAAGGTAACCTTAAAGTGGTTAGAGTAAGAAAAAACTTCAGTAAAGTCCTACAACGTTTTATAACAGCATCATTTTACTAATTACAAATGTGTAATATTTCTTTCTTTTTTTTTTTTTAAGAATCAACAGTAGCAGTAAATAGTCTTGCTTTAGGACTTAAATGAAGGAGGACCAAAAAAAAAAAAAAAAAATGATTTCTCACCCAGGTCTTCTTAGAATGGTGTGAAGATGAAAAGAGATGCTTCCTGACTTTAGGATGAAATAATAACAGCATTTAGCATTCTAGAGCACGCTGTTCCAAGCTCCGAGCTACATGCTGGATATGCAGTTCTCAGAGTCTGGAAGGTAGAAATTACTATTATTCCTTTTACAGATGAGGGGCCTAAGGCTGATGCTACTTACAAGTTACAAAAGTAGAAAATCTTTTATTTCTTCTTCTTAATGTTTCTCTTCAATTTTTTTCTTTGCCCCCCCTTTTTTAAAAATAATTCAAATATTTGGAAGCAGACATAGAATAATAAACACTAACAATCGTCCACCCAAATCTCATAAATGTTAACAATGTCAAATATTTGTTAACAGTCCTTAGTTTAAAAGAAGTTAAAAATTACCAATACAGCTGAAACCTGTTTTGTACCTCTCCACAATCTATCCCCTTCTCCCCTTGCAGTTGTAACCGTGTTCTGATTGTTGTAACATTGTTCTGTAAGGGTATTTATCCAAAAGCAGTACTGTATCATTTTTGTGATTTTGAATTTACATAGATGGTATTATTCTCTTCCATGTGTGGGCTTATTGTGTTTTATTTATTTCTTCTGTCTTCTTCAGGTGAATTTCTTATTTTCTAACATTTACATTTAAGGCCATACATCTCTTACTAAGCAGTGGCTTAGCTACTTTCCACAAGTTTTGAAATAGTGTCTTAATGGCCATCCAATCTAAACATGTTAGGATTTTCATTATGATTCTTCTTTGACTCTTTAATTATTATAGCTTTCTTTAAGTTTCCAAAAATATTAGTTACTGAGTTCCAGTTTTGCTGCGTAGTAGTTGTTAAACATGGTTTATGTAATACTGATTCTTTGGTATTTGTTGAGACAAAATTTTGGTTTATTACTTGGTCAGTTTTTTTAAAATGTGTTCTTATGACTTGCAAAGAATATGTAGCCTCGTTTTCTGGGAATAGCATTCTACATATTCTTTCATTAGAGAAAATGTATTAATTGTGTTGTTTAAAACTACTATATCATTACTAGTTTCTTTATCTGGTTGCTCTATCGGTTTTTGAGAGCAGTATATTAAAATCTCCCACTAAGATTGTGATTTTATAAATTTCTTCTTGAATTTCTATCAGCTTAATTAGCTTTCTATAATTTGAAGCTTCGTTGCTTTACCTGGTTGAGTCTAAACACCTTCTTTATCCTTAATGTTTTTTCCCTGTAAGTCTATTTTATCTTATATTAGTACTGTATCATAACTACCTCTCTTTTGGTTACTCTTTTTCTATTCCTTTACTTCCAACTAATCTAGGTCATTGTGTTTTAGTTGATTCTGTTGTAAACAGCGTATAGTTAGATTTTTAACTATTCAATCTCACAATATCAGTTAATGGATATGTTTGTTCTGCTTCTCTTTATTGTGGTTACCTATATTTTAGTAACCTTCTAACTTTTTTCTATTAAAGCTGCCTTTTTTGTTTCTTTTTTCTCCTTTTCTTTTTTTTTGCTTTCTGTTGGATTCATTGTTTTTTCTTACACTCTCTTCCTATTTTTCCCTCCACCATTTGGAAATTTATTCATTATCTTCCTATTCTTTTAGTGGTTATTGTTGAAATGTCACATGTATATATATATATTTATTTATTTATTTTGCGTTACGCGGGCCTCTCACTGTTGCGGCCTCTCCCGTTGCGGAGCACAGGCTCCGGACGCACAGGCTCAGCGGCCATGGCTCACGGGCCCAGCCGCTCCGCGGCATGTGGAGTCTTCCCGGACCGGGGCACGAACCCGTGTCCCCTGCATCGGCAGGCGGACTCTCAACCACTGCACCACCAGGGGAGCCCTCACATGTATATTTGTTTTAATTAAATAATACAGCAATCATAAGTTGCTCCAGTATATGCACTCCCATCATGTGTATCATGTATATTCTTGGTGACTAGTGTTTGAGTTATGCCTTGTTTCCAAACCCTCCCCAGATTTATTATTTGGTTATTATTATTTTTTTGGTTTTTTCACTTACTGGCTATATTCCTGTTTAAGTGTGCTATGCCTCAGTTTCTTCATATGGATAATGGGGTTACAATAGCATCTACCTATAGGTTTATTATGATAATTAAATGAGTTCAGTTTCTGGCACATAATAACTTCTCAGTGAATTTTAGCTGTTATTATTATTTATAGTCAGTATAAGTAATATTAGATTGCTACCATTTTTACTGACATTTTTTATTCTCTATTATTCCTTTCTTCTGCTTCAGTTATCTTCTTCCTAAAGGGGACCCCATGGTAGTTCTTTTTCCTTTTTTTCATCTAGTGAAACTGAACTTCTCTACCCATTAAACACTAACTCTTCCTTCTCCACTTCCCTCAACTCCTGGCAACCATTCTACTTTCTGTCTCTTCCACTGAGTTTTTAACTTAAACTACATATGGGTTAAGTCATAGCCTGTCCCTTTTTGTCCTGCGAGAGTCGGGTATGGAGGTGCCGGCCCAGCAAATCCGCTCTCCTTGGGCCTGATCTCTCTGCATCTCTGAGATCTTACACCAGCCTCCCAGTTACTTTCTCAGCTTGGGGTTTTGAAAACCCCAGGTTACTGCAGTGTCAGCTTTTACTTTCCGTTCTAGCTTAAATTCCCTTATTGCTTCTGGGATCTGAGGATTTCTGTGTCTTTCTCTTTCTTTTTTTCTCTTTCCCTCCCTCCCTTTTTTTTTCCTCCCATCCTTCTCTCCCTCTTTCTCTCTCCCTCCCTTTCTCTTTTTGTGAGTTAATGCTATGCATTAAACAATAGTTTTTTAAATGCATACCTTCTAAGCACTTAATACATATTTATATGAGAAAGGGTCCCTTCGGCATCACCTTGAGCAGCCAGAAGTCCTTTAGTCCTTTTCTAAGAAAGCAAAACTCCTTTCATTCAGCCTGGTGCTTGGCATTTGGAAAAAAGAAGAACTGGAAGATCAGGATGGTGACCTGTCTATGGCATTTATTATCATGGAATAGTGAGAAAGGGACGAGGAGGAAAGCATGGACGGCCAAGGCCTATAGTCCCCAATCATTTTACCATCCAGCTTCCTTTGTGTTTTCATCTTTATTTTCTGCTTTGCAAGGTTTTGAAGAAAAAAAAAAAAAACCTGTTAACTAATAATGATTTATTTTCAAATTTTGTTAATCACGAAACTTTATAACAACCATACTTTTATCATGAGATGACCAGTGTTACTATTATCAAGTTGATATTCTTCCAGCCAAGAGCAAAGAAATTAAATTGTCAATTTAATTTTGACAATTAACCATTTCACAGAGGGAACCATTTCACATATAAAGGTATAATTTCACATATAAAGGGAACCATTTCACATATAAAGGTGTAATTTTTCCTCTGTGTTTTTTAGAAATTGGCTTACAGACCCTCTCTCAATCCTAGGTTTGTGGCAACGCTGGCATAAAGGTACTGGTTAGAGCCCTAGAAAGAGAAAAGTCATTCTTGCCTACCCGCTTCTCTCTCAAGGTTTAGCTACTACTGGCTGGTCCCGAAACTGCCTCTGCAGTCACTGCTAATCCCCTCCTTCACCCAGTTCACAGCATCTACAGAGGTTGGAGATGCAGCTCCTAAGTGGTCTAAGCACAGGTGTATATTCGTTTTCAGAGGATGTTATTTGGACTAGCAGGAAGATTATCACACAAAATCATCTCATTGCCACCCTTGAAAAAATGACCCCAACTTTCATATCAGATTATAAAGTCCTGGGCCATTGAAGCAAGTGTGTTCTTATCAGTGATTCTGCCAGCTTTCGTAAATGCAACTTACGTAATCAGCCCTCACTTAAAGATTTTCACTGTGGGTTTTTGTCTATTTATTCTTTCAGAATAGTGCCTTAGAAAAATCTATACTGATTTTTCCTGGCAATTATTAAGCAGGTCTCCTGCATCCCCCATCTCCCAACCCCCAACGACCATCATTGAAGAAGAAACAAATCCCTAATTCCAAATCTAAGCCACTCATGACATTCACAGCCGAGCTTACGCAGAAGCTGGCCTGTCCCTGAAGGACAGTGGGTGAAACACTAGTCACTGGAGAGCCTGAGGAGACAGTGGGAAGGTGAATCAGGAAGCCACCAGGAGCAGCAGCCATTTCTCTGTTGCTTTCTGTACTTAGAGCATATTTTTAAAATGGACTTGCTAGAGGGATAAACAATACAGTTCTATTATCCAAATTTTTATTTATTTATGTATTTATTTATGTATTTATTTTTGGCTGTGTTGGGTCTTCGTTTCTGTGCGAGGGCTTTCTCTAGTTGCGGCAAGCGGGGGCCACTCTTCATCGCGGTGCGCGGGCCTCTCACTATCGCGGCCTCTCTTGCTGCGGAGCACAGGCTCCAGACGCGCAGGCTCAGTAGTTGTGGCTCACGGGCCCAGTTGCTCCGCGGCATGTGGGATCTTCCCGGACCAGGGCTCGAACCCGTGTCCCCTGCATTGGCGGGCGGATTCTCAACCACTGCGCCACCAGGGAAGCCCTATCCAAACTTTTGAATCACACTTCTGGCCTTGTAATTTACCTGATTTGCTTCTATGTGCCGTTCTTTATTTCATAGTGAAGAAAGGTCATTCAGTGAGAGATAGGTATATTAGTGAGGACACTTAAGCCTATACATTTAAATCTGGGGAATATGGATAAAGAGAATGAAATGGAGAGTGATGTTGGTCGCTGTTGGTCAGTGGCCTGGAAGGAGTCGGTGTAGGTCCCTGAGCGGGCACAGGTAGGAGTCATGTGGGAGGTGGGAACATGTGCGTCCTCCAAGCCCCTCCATGGGGGCTGCTGCCTGCTGTGTATCTTCAGGGGTATTTTATGCGACATCTACTGCAGGTCCCTAAATCTGCCATACTATTTCACCTCTCCTCCTTCACCCCATCTCCAGTATGTTATGTGTACCCCATGTTTCCACTGTAAGACTTGAGCTCCTTAAGCATGCCTTTTCATCTTTGCATGTTCCGCCCCCAACAGAAGATAATATCAATAATAGTGTCTGGGGCTTCCCTGGTGGCGCAGTGGTTGAGAGTCCGCCTGCTGATGCAGGGGACACGGGTTCGTGCCCCGGTCCAGGAGGATCCCACATGCCGCGGAGCAGCTGGGCCCATGAGCCATGGCCGCTGAGCCTGTGCGTCCGGAGCCTGTACTCCGCAACGGGAGAGGCCACAGCAGTGAGAGGTCCATGTACCACAGAAAAAAAAAAAATAATAATAATAGTGTCTGTCAGATTTAGCAGAACTGACCCCACTCCAATACTTTGGGCCAGGAAAGTGAGAAGTTCAGAGGAAAGGTTGCTTGGGGAGTAGAGGAGTCAATCCACAGAGGCCCTGGGTCTCTTTCAGAAACACAAGACTGGCAAGGAAGCCAACTATGGCTAAAGGGGAAAGAAAGAAGAGAGAAAGAAGCCAGAGGTGCAACCCAGTAAAAATGTAGCCTGGCCTGGGAGGCCCCACAGCGTGAAGGAATGAGTTTGGGGTACATATCGTGAAGTCAGGTGGGAAGGCCACATCCGCATCTGTTTGATCTGGGCGCCATCATTACACTGTCTCTGGATTTTAGCCTTTTGTTTATCAGTTGGTCTTTGTTTAATCGTTTAATCATTTTTCTTTTGTCCTTCCTAATATTAACTTAGAAAACTTCTTTTAACGTGGGCCACGTTCAGTCCTTTTTGCTCTACACATGTTTAAAGTGACCTTTATTTCCCCTTATGGAAGAAGATAGGTTTTATTGAATAATTTTTTCAAGTGGTGAGATTAGTTGTGGTCACAGTGGCAGATTCTTCGTAATTCTCCAAGTGCTATAAAAAGTAATGACATGAAGTGAATTCCCATGATGGGAGTTGTCCTGTCATTGTGAATTGCTGTGATCATCTCTGAAGTAATATTTCTTTGCACACTGTCTGTCAGCAACTATGCAGAGTTTGTTTTAGATTCAGAAATGTGCGAGATGAGTTGATCTACATCCAAGAGATTCAGACCTTTTGTTGTTGTTGTTTTTGGCCCTGGTTGCTGTTCGCTAGTTCAGTCGCGGGGTAGTTTTGTTATGTTTAGCTGTCCTGAAATTTCATGTTCAGATGCAGTTTTTACATACTCTTTTTTTCCCCTTCATTGACTGAAAGATGGCTAGAGAAGAGAAATAATCTTTTATCTTTCCTCAGTGATATTAACTTCATTACATTCACTTTGTAAAATAAATCTTATACCTCCTACTCTACATAAGTCCTGTTTCTAAAATTTTGTTATATATATTACTTAAGACTGATCAGCATTTGCCCCTTTCTGCTGCATACACATCCAGGGTTTTTGTTTTCTTTTCAAATCTTTCAGACTGGGAAAAAATGTACTATTTGTGAGCGGATGATTTAATTTCAGTAAATGCCTTTTTATTTCTCTTTCCCCGTAATTTACTGCTTGAAACCGTGAGAAACATCCAAGTACAGATGCTGCTTTCCAGCTTTGATGAAACCTTGGTTGTTGACCTCACAAACTTGGGAAGATTTATCTCATGTGACTCAGTGGTGGAAGTAGTAATATTAGCATTTGAAATCTTATAAGACCTCACAAGGAAAGGGAAACGTTGGTCATTCTGCTTCTTGTTAAGAACAGCTAGCAATTCAAAAAGCAGTTACTTGCTAAGGGGGGGAGATAAAAATGATCAAACAGAAATGCCTCCTCCTTCAGTTAAATATGAACTGAGGATGCTGCATAGTGGTAATAAAATCAAAGTCTTAGAAGATTTCCCTTGATGAGTGTGTGTATATGTGCTTATTTTTATTTGGTCTTCAAAAATGGATTTTCTTATGTATTTATTCTCTTTGAGGGAAATACATCTAGATCAAAATAGTTTGTTTGCACATTCCTTGGTTTATATAGGAGCCTATTTAAGATGTCATGTTTTCCCTGGCTGTGCTGAGACGAAGACAAGATTATCTGCTGTGTGAATTCCATCTGCGAGAGACAGACCCTCGCCGTGCTCCCCGCGCGACGACTCCTCTCTGCGGCCAGGCGGCAGAGGTGATTCCTGTCATTGGTCCCTGTGTGCCCTGCATACAGAAGGCAGGCCCTCCGCAGGCCCTAGTTCTGAGGCACTAAATGAAAACTGCCACGGTGGCCATTGAATAACTTGTTGGTGAGGAAGCACTTTCAAGAGGAAATGATTCTGAAGAAAGAAATGTGCGTGACCAGTTTTATAGGATGTGCCTGGTGAAGCATGTCTTACTGTCAAAAGCATGTGCAGCAGAAGAGACAAGAAATGAGCATGTGAGCTGGATTTCCGCAGACCCCACCACCCCTGGACAGTGGGTCCTGGGAGGAAAGGAATAGTGAGCCTCAGCGTCTCCGTGTGGAACCACCCAGACTCCCTCCTTCTGGTTTAAGGAATTCCAGGGGGTCTCAACTGTGCCAGAAAAAATAATAAGACATTTTCCTGTTTGTTCTTTGTGACCTTGGTGTTCTGTCTCCCATTGGACCTTTAGCCGGAAGTAGGACCCCCATAGCTTTGAAAATCAAAAGATCATAGTTGCTAGAGCTGGAAGGGGATCTTCATCCAGTGGAACAATCTGATTGTTCACGGGAAGCCCAGAGAGAATGTGGCTTGTGCCACGACCCAGACCATGGTTTGTGTCCCAAGCCAGGTTTTCTGACTCGTGGCCCTGGGTGGGCTGTAGTATACCCACCAGCTGAATCCCATTGCTCTCCAAGACACATCTTCTACTTTGCAGATGGGCCACTGTGTCCTCCACAAACCCTCCTCACTCCCACCCCTGCACCTTTGCTGACACCATGTGCCCTGCTCAGCCTGCCCTTCTCTTCCAGCTCAACTTGTCAAACTCACCACATCCCGTAACACGTAGTCAATCCCGTCTGACGCGAAGGTTCCACAGTTCTTCCCGCCCAAATTAACCTCTCCTCTCTCTGGACTCCTTCGGCCCATTTTTATTCTCTGTTTCATGTTCGATCTCAATTTCCTAATCAGACCACATCCTCCAATGTCTAAGTTTTTGTCTTCTGCACAGTAGTCCCCCCAGCACCTACCGCCAGGCTGAGAACACGGCAGACTCCCGGCCTGTTAGCTGGCGTATTGAATAGTCAGTCTCCTGTCGGACAGGTAGGAGAAGGAAGAAGCACAGCCACGCAGAACTCAAGTGCACTCATGTTTAGGTCCTCTTCAGAATCAGTCTCCACTGGTCAAACATTTCCAGCACCTGTCTCAACAACCATTTTTATTTGTCCCTTTTCTCCAGAGATGGTTCCAAAAAGAGCTAATTCTTATTGTTGAGATGGATGTCTCCCAAAGGCCTTGCCAGTAGTATAGTTGTGAGGTTCACAGTTTCGCCTAAAGCTCCTCTTTGAGGAGGGATGGAAACTGCAGGATGGGTATTATGGTAAATGCTCAACATAGACATCTACTGACTGGGGGACAGGTGAGCCCTAGGAAAGTCACAGGTGTCCTGACGATAGAAAGATTTTTTTCGTGGAAATTAATAAAGACTATAGTTAGCCTAAGCAGAAGTTCTGTGAATCATAGTGCAATTCAGAGACATGCTTTCTACTTCCTTTTTAAAAGCCCTCCTAACACAAGAGCCCTGTGGTTTAAAACCAAGAAAGGGGAGGACTCGAGGTCAGCTCCAGAATCACCTGTAATCTGTTTACTCTTTTCTCGTTCTAGTTTGTATTCACCATATTCAACTTTCAGTAGACTCAAAGCAGGGTGTCTTGATAGCAAGTGGTCCTCAGAGGCAGGCAGCCAGGCAGTATAGCAAAATGGAAAGAGCCCTGGATGACAAATGTAAAGGCCCACGTCTGAGGCCTGACTGTGCCACTTACTGGTTTAAAAACAGTATTCAAAGCCTCTTACAAGTCCCAGCTTCAGTCTTCTTGTCTGTTAAATATGAGTAAGAATCCTGCCCTAGGTCTAGGCGTGGTCCACGCATACAATGATTTCTTAACATTTCCTTCACTGCCGGATTATCAGCTATACATGGGCAAGGTCTATATGTATCTTGTTTACTGCTCTATCTCCAGAACTTGGTCCATAGTGGGGTATGTACTACAGTCATTGGTTGGTTGATGAAGTGACAGGGAAAAGTTTAAAGCAATTATAGGCTGTTCCTGTGATTCTTGTTATCTTTGAGGTTCTTGTCCTGGCTCTGTAGAGAGTGGTAGTTTTTAGTTTGGGTTCCCACTTTCCACTCTCAATGACTGAGAAGGCACAAGACTCACAGCAGATCAACAGACCAACTACTACCCTTGGTTGTAAGTGAGGACCTTCGAAAGTTCATGATATTTCTTTGTAAATTCTTCCCTAGTCTCAGTTCCTGGCACACAGACTAGAGGCATTTGACTTTCACTCAGGTTTGTTGTAGGTCCCTTGATGCGTGGGTGCCAGCGATCATCAACAGGGGGATGACCCTCTCTGCTTAGCAGCAGTAGCCACTTTTCTTCTGCTGTTTTTCTTCTTTGGTCTTTGATGTGTGAGTATTTTTAGTGGCAGAGATAAGCTTCTCATAGTGCTATGCTAAATGCAGCTTCTGCCTGAGGGTGCACACGTGCCTGGGGAGGCTCTAGCTTGTCCAAGCGAGCTCTTATTTCAAAGCCCCTCCTACAGGTGGGCTCTGAGGCCTGGCAGAAAGCAGGCCTTTGGCATCAGGCAGGTGTGCATTTGAAAGCTTCATGTAGCTGATTGTCTAGTAAGGAAGGGACATGTTAAAGAAATAATTCCAAGTGTGAGGAATGCCTAGATACAGGGTAGGTGTTAGCAGATGAGAAAACTGAGGCTGAGAGAGACAAGAAGCTGTGCTCAAAATTTTTGAGACAGTAAGTGACACAGTCAGGCCTCCGTATTATAAAATAAAGATAACAGTCATATCTTCTACAAGGGATGTTGTGATGAATCAGTAAGGAAATATGTCTGAAAATATTGGGCACAGAATCTGGCCCAGAGTAAGTATTTGGTAAAGGTGAGTTTCCACTCACGTCTTTCCCTTTGTTTTCTTTTCCATAAATTAACCTGAATGAAAAGTGGCAGAATTAAACATCAGTCCTGGAATGGCTCACCTGAAGTGCTTATTCTCAATTCATATTTATCTTTCAGATTGCTTGTTGTCCCCACATTTCCTGTAAACACAAATTAGAGGGAGTAACATGACCTTCATTTGTTGACAGAGACACAAGTAGGCAGAATACAGTGATGAATCTCTCCATTCAGGCAGGAATTGAATGTTGCCTGTGGGGTAAGCTCCGCCACCTGCATTGACTATACATCATCCCTGGAAATTAACCCATCTTCACCATAGTCACTGAGATGGAAACAAGGGCCTGTCCATTGAACGTCACCTTCAAATGGAAAGAATGAACATTTAGCACAGTGTATGCATCTACACCTATAATCACAATAAGACAAGTGTTTTGAGGTATTGTGTTGCATGAGTCAGTCTGTGTATGTATTATTCGTTTCTTGATAAGAGTCAAACAGAAGCTAATAGTTTTCTAGGAAAATATGATTACGAAATTCAGGAGTCAATGTCCTATTTCACAACCACTTTTGCTCACTTCAGTACAAACTTATGCATCATCAGGCATGTTGGTATAAGAAAATAATGATATGAGCCCTGGTCTTTACAGGTACAGCAGATGCAGTCCTTTATAAATTTCAAAAGCATTATTATTCACTAAAATAGATCATTTTAATTCAAAGGAATGGTAGATATATGTATAAATAAGTTACATATCAACAAAGTTTTGTTCTCTTCATTTAAGACATTAATGCCAATTTAGTCTTTACTGTTGAATCTATTAATTCAAATAATATCTATCAGTAGGTATATGAGCCAAGCCATAAGCATGTATATAAAATTTTATGTAAGATAATATGCTTGTATACATACACAGCAAAACCAATAATTGCACATTTAGGTGTGGAAACTAATGATTAGTGCCTCTTCATAAAATTAATATATTTAGGTTCTACACTTTTATGTATTATTTCATAGTGTATCCATAAGAAGAGCAGAAACCACCTCAGATATTTCAAGCAGGAAGGGATTTAATTTAGGGAATTCAAGCCTATGAAAGAAAGAGTTAATGCTTACCAAACATTGTATTGTTCTCTCATCCTCTCTTGCTATGAGGTTGGGAACTTATGATGGTCCTGGCCAAAGGACTGTGGAGGAGAGTGAATTAATTTCCCAGGGCTAAAATGGTTAAGAGCTTGTATGCCTCTTCTAACCCTTACTGCCGCTGGGAGCAACCCTGGAAGCTATATAAGAAGATGGAAATAAAAAGGTGGGAGAATCTGGTTGTCTGAATCACCAGATAGAAGAGAGCTCTCATCAACCTGTATTTGGACTTTGCATGAGCAAAAGTCAACATTTACTGGACTAACACATAGAGATTTGAGAGTTTTGGCTGTCTGTTCAGGCAGCTAGGGTTGATTGCCTTACAAATAAAGGGATTTATAAAAGTATTGGAAGGCCTGGGAGAGGGAATATCAGAAATGCAGCTACTAGTGTTCAGAAAATCTTGAAGCACAGGAACTACAGGAAACTTTCACCAATGATTTCAGTTCTCCCCTGCATCGAAATGAGTGATTTGTAGGAAGATGCTTGGAAGCTGTTGGCAAAAGCTCACATATGCTATCTATCAAGGCCCAAGTGGCTATCCCCCTCAAAGGAGTAATAGTGGTTTCTATTTTTCTTTTGTCTGTGAAATCTCACACAAATGAAGGTCATTGTTTTCATCTCATCTCATAACCCTGGTGACATACGTTCCTGGAAATGTAGTTCCTGGACTTCTAATCCCTATAATACCAGGGAGGGTGAAGAAGGAGAAAATGGTGTTGAGTTGCAAAAAACAATTTGGCATACATAAGTAGCCCAATTATTAGGGTGACGATATGTCTCAGTTTATCTGGAACAGTACCAACCTATTCCTGTTGACCCACAGTAATTATTGATAGTGCCCTGTTTCAACCACAAAACTTTCCCAGTTTGGACACTCAAGTATATGGCCATCGTCCTATTATTAACATGGTAAAAATATTTCACTTGTTTCCTCTGCAGACACTAAAGATATACTAAGTGCTAATCATCGTGCTAAGCACTGGGGACATTGATAAACAAAGGCACACATGATCCTGACCTTCATGGAATTTAGAATCTGGTTTAGTGAATGATAAGGGTGTAAACAGGGCACTACTCTAAGGATGGAGCAGAGTAGACATAGTCGAAAGAGGTTAAGGAATTAAACTGTACAGTCTTGATAACTAATCTGCATAGTGGTTAAGACCCTTACACTCTTGAGTCAGACTATTTGTATTTGAAAACCAAGTCCACCACTTATTAGCTATGTTAACTTGGGAAGTTACCAACTAATCTCTACCTCAGTTGACTAATCTGTAAAATGGGGTTAATAATAATTGTCGTGAAAATTAAATGAGATAACTTTTAAAGCTTATAAGAGTGCTTATCATACAGTAAACACTCAATAAATATTTGTTATGATCACAATAATGAAGAAGAAGAAGGAGGAGGAGAATGAGGAGGTTTTCTTTTGTAATGACCGAATATGAGAGAAGTATCTAAGAAACTCACAGGCTTCTGACTTTGGTGTCTGGATGGATCGTTGTGTAACATGGTAAATGCAAAGAACCAGTTCTTAGTTTCCTGATCTTTTCTAATGTCTTTTTAGTCTCTATTCCATTTTTTTCTGCTCTAACATTTGTTATTTCCTTCCTTATACTAACTTTGGGATTCATTTGTTCTTCTTCTTATAGTTCCTTAAGATATGAAGTTAGCTTCTTTATCTGAGACTTTTCTTGTTTCTTGAGGTAAGCATTTATTGCTATGAACTTCCCCCTTAGAATGGCTTTTGTAGCATCCCATAAATTTTGGTATGTTGCATTTTCATTTTTATTTAACAAACCTTTAGCTAGACTCACCAAGAAAAAAAGAGAGAGGACTCAAATAAATAAATGAAATGAAAGAGGAGATGTTACAACTAATACTACAGAAATACAAAGGATCATTACAGACTAATATGAACAATTATACACCAACAAATTGGAAACCTAGAAAAAATGGATAAAAATCTAGAAATGTACAACCTACCAAGACTGAATCACGATGAAATAGAAAATCTAAGCAGATCAATTACTAGTAAGGAGACTGAATCACTAATCAACCTGCAACAACCTAATCCCCCAACAAACAAAAGTTCAGGATCAGATGGCCTCACTGGTGAATTCTACCAAACATTCAAAGAAGAATTAATACCAATCCTTCTCAAAGTTTTCCAAAAAATAAAACAGGAGGGAACTCTTCCAAACTCATTTTATGAGGCCAACATTGCCCTGATAGCAAAACCAAAGATTTCATGAGAAAATTACAGGTCAATATCCCTGATGAACACAGATGCAAAAATCCTCAACAAAATATTCACAAACCAAATTCAACAATACACTAAAAGGATCATACAATATGATCAAGTGGATTTATTTCAGGGATGTAAGGATGGGTCAACATCCAGAAATCATTCCAGGTGATCGACCACATTAACAAACTGAAGGATAGAAGTCACATGAGCAACTCAATAGATGCATAAAAAGCATTTAACAAAAGTTAACGTCTATTTGTGATAAAAAATTTCAACAGGGCTTCCCTGGTGGCACAGTGGTTGAGAGTCCACCTGCCAATGCAGGGGACATGGGTTCATGCCCCGGTCCGGGAAGATCCCACATGCTGTGGAGCGGCTGGGCCCGGGAGCCATGGCCGCTGAGCCTGCATGTGCGGAGCCTGTGCTCCGCAATGGGAGAGGCCACAACAGTGAGAGACCCGCGTACCGCAAAAAAAAAAAAAAAAAAAATTTCAACAAAGGGGATATAAAGGGAACATACTTCAACATGATAAAGGCCGAAGATCAGGTACAAGACAAAGATGTTCACTCTCATCACTTCTATTGAAAATTTTACTTTTATTGGAAGCCCCAGCCACAGCAGACAAGAAAAACAAACAAACAAACAAAAACGATATCCAAATTGAAAAGGAAGAAGTAAAACTGTCACTATTTGCAGATGACATGATATTATATGTGGAAACCCTAAAGAATCCATCCAAAAAATAACCTGTTAGAACTAATAAACAAATTCAATAAAGTTGTGGAATACAAAATCAATACTCAAAAATCTGTTGCATTTTTATATACTAATAATGAATTATCAGAAAGAGAAGTTAGGAAAACAGTTCCATTTACAATTGCATCAAGAATAAAGTACCTAGGAATAAATTTAACCAATGAAATGAAAGACCTGTATATCAAAAATTACAAGACATTAATGAAAGAAATTGAACAAGACACAAGTAAATGGAAAGATATTCCATGCTCAAGAATTGGAATTAATATTGTTAAAATGTCCATACTACCCAAAGCAATCTACAGATTCAATGCAATCCCTATCAAAATTCCAATGGCATTTTTCACAGAAATAGAACAAACAATTCTAAAATTTGTATGAAACCACAAAAAGACCCCAAACAGCCAAAGCAATCTTAAGAAAGAACAAAGTTGGTGGCATCATGAGCCCTGATTTCAAACTATATTACAAAGCTATAATAATCAAAACAGTTTGGTTTTAGTATAAAAACAGGCACATAGATCAATGGAACAGAATAGAGAGCTCAGAAATAACCCCACACATATAGAGTCAATTAATTTACGACACAAGTGCCAAGAATATACAATGGAGAAAGGACAGTTTCTTTAATAGGAAAACTGGACAGCCAAATGAAAAAGAATAATACTGGACCACTATCTTATGCTTACATACACAGAAATTGCTTGAAATGGATTAAAGACTTGAATATAAGCTCTGAAACCATAAAACTCCTAGAAGAAAACATAAGTGGTAAGCTTCTTGACATAACTCTTGGCAACAATTTTTGGAATCTGACACCAAAAGCAAAAATAAACAAGTGGGACTATACCAAACTAAAAAGCTTCTGCACAGCAAAGGAAACCATCAACAAAATGAAAAGGCAGCCTACTGAATGGGTGAAAATATTTGTAAATCGTATATCTGATAGGGGGCTAATATCCAAAATATATAAAGCACTCATACAGCTCAATAGCAAAAAAGCGAACAATCCAATTAAAAAATGGGCACAAAATCTGAATAGACTTTTTTTGTGAAGAAGACATACAGGTTGCCAACAGGTACATGAAAAGATACTCTACACCGTTAATCATCAAGGAAATACAAATCAAAACTCCAATGAGATATCACCTCACACCTATTAGAATGGCTATTATCAAAAAGACTAGAAATGACAAGTGTTGGCAAGAATGTGGAGAAAAGGAAACCCTCATGCACTGCTGTGGTAATGTAAATTGGTACAAGCCACTATGGAAAATGGTATGGAGGTTCTGCAAAAAATTAAAACTAGAACTGCCATATGATCCAGCAGTTCCACTTCTGGGTATTTATCCAAAGACAATGAAAACGCTAACTTGAAAATATATATGCACCCCCATGTCCATCACAGCTTTATTTACAATTGCCAATATATGGAAACAACCTAAGTGTTCACTGATGTATGAATAAATAAAGAAACTGTCACACACACACACACACGCAGTGGAATACTATCCAGTCATAAAATAGAATGAAATCTTGCTATTTGCAGCAACATGGATGGACCTTGAGGGCATTATGCTAAGTGAAGTAAGTCAGACAAAGAAAGATAAATACCATAACCTCTCTTATATGTGGAATATAAAAATAAATAAATAAATGAACAAGCACTTAAAAATAGTAAATGCAGGGGAAGCTGATTTATGTGGGGGAAATAATGCATACAGTTTGGATAAATTACTTAAAGTGTAAATACAGGAAAAGCCAATTTAAGTGGGGGGCAAATAATACATTCAGTTTGATTATGCTGAGTTTGAGGGGCCTATGGGGTATCCAAATAACAGTGTCTAATAGGCAGCTGAATATCTAAATCTGGGGCTCAGATAGAGTTCTGAGTTGAAATCTAGATTTGTGAGTTTTTAGGATCTTAGATAGTGGTTGGAACCAGGGAAATATGGGAGATCAAATAGAGTATTCAGAATGAGAAAAGAAAGGGCCATTACTTGGTATCTAGGGTAGGCCAGTATTTGAAGGTCAGAGGATACAAGCCCTTGAAAAAGACAAGAAGGAATACAGCCAGATATGTAGAAGAGAACCAGCGAGAGGTGTGAAGGAAGAGCAGCGTGGGCGACAGTGTTAAGTGCCAAGCACAGCTCAAGAAGATAAGAACAGAAATGAGTTCCATGAATCCAGAAAGTGGGGGCTATTGGTGATTTTAGAAAAAATAAAGTCAGTGGAGTAGGGAAAGTGGAAGTCTGATCACAAAGAGTAGAGGTGAGAATGAGAAGAGGATGTGGAGGTAATGATGCATTAATCTTTGCTTCAGGTCACTTGACTTTGAAGAAAAGAAAGGGTCAGCTGGTGGCTGGGGCCTCTTTAAAAACAGGGCCTATGGGATCATTTGGTCCCAGAGCTACACAAAGGATTTGCAGACCAGGAAATGTTTTAAATTACATGACCTTCAAAGCTTTCCATCTCAAAGTGTTTATTATTCCGTGATTCTCTACTTAATAAGTTCCCAGGTTCAGTTTTTATTTTCACAAGGTGATACCTGTAGACAAGGCATAAAATCTGTCTTATCCTAACAAATTTAAGTTAGAATTTAATTTGATCTTATGAGTCTTTTGGGATATATATCTTAGAGTTCAAACAAGTATCCATACCTAGTATATTTATGAATAGAGTTCTCAATTGTTTAGTATCACATTATTTAATTCCTTTACAATCTACTCTTTGTTTCCTCTTTTCAACCAGTTACTTATGCTTATTTTGCAGTTTATCTTTTTGACCATTATTTTTCATGCCCATGTTTCCAGCTTTTTGCAAAGAATAATTATTAAATCATTAAGTCATAACATTGGATGAGGTTTACTGAATGATAATTCTTTTCAAAGACTTTAATATTTTCCCCCAGAGCCTTAGTTGGTTTATTGACTAGAGTAAAGCAGTTAGTTTGCTACTAGTGGAATAAGGTAGACTAAGCATCTGGAAATATTCTACCAGGAGGAGCCAATGGCCTTGTTTTTTAAAGGTCCCAGGTCTCCCGTCACTCACCTCCAGTCTTGTTAGGGCATAAGAGAATCAGAATTTATGGCTGTGTCATTATTCAGGACTGCTGCCTTTTATCTGAGATCTTCTGTTTGGAAAGTCTCTTCAAATGTTTTCTTAGCCTCAAGGGAAAAGTTTCTCCCAGAGATACCTCAGTTTTGATCAAGAGCATTCAGAAATCCCCTTTTAGTTTTTTCTCTACCAATTAAGTTCCTCTTAAACTCATAAACGTGGTTCCACTCTTTTACTAGAAAGCTCACGTTAGCTAGAAGCGTCAAAGTTGCTCGTATGGACAGACCCTAGGGAGCTAGGAAAAGGTTATTTTCCTCCAGAGAGTTCAAGACATATAATTTAATTTTCCTCTGGTTTTGAACAAGCTCATATTTTTGCTGACTTTATATAATGTAGCCTATCCATTTCAGTTAGGGATTGGTCTCTGTTGTTCCCATTTAATTAGAAATTTCCAAATTGTTGCTATCATTTTCTTTTCATGCAGGTGTATAATGCCTTTTTATAATTATGGTATTAAAATATTCTATTTAACTCGAAACAACACTAGTTGAAAGACGCATCTTTTGCTGTACGAGATTTTCATGAGGAAAAATAAAGCCTTCTCAGTGAATGTATACCTTGATCATAATTCTAATTCCCAAAATTTAAATGTTAAAAAATATGCTCTTGTAATTGAAGAGTTATGGTATTAATGATCATTTCACTTGACTGAGCCTTTCCATTTGTGGGATTCATCATTACTTACTATTCATCCATCTACTCTTCATGCATCTATTCGACCCACAGTTATTGAGAGCAATGGTTAAGTCTTAAGCTCTGGCTAGGCAATGAACAATGAATACTACCTCAGGAAAGTTAGCTTTTTGAATTTGTAAAGCAAGTGATTTATCATATGTCTTAGCTATTGTATTTCTTAAAAGTGTATTCAACACTTTTCTCTCAATATTTTAAAATCCAGCTTAAGAAAAATGGAAATTATATGGTGGCTTTCTCACATAATCTCCATCACCTCCATTTGTCTGCTTATGCCATTCCCTCAATCGTACATTCCCTTACATTGTCTAGCAACCTGAGTTTATATCCATGTACAGCATGCTGTGCTACCCCAGTCATCATAGGGTGGCATGATTATGGTGGAAAGACTTGAAGATAAGAAACAAGTGTGTCTAAAATCTTCAAAAAATTAAAGAATGAATATCATCCATTAAAAAAAAGAACAAGAGTTTATGAAATAACAACTAAATGGTAGAAACTAGGATGAAACTAGAATGTCCAGACACAAAACAGAGCCAGTTATAATTATTGGAAATAAAAATGTATAGTCATTCAGATTTTTTCTTTAAAAAATCTCAACAGAAGGAATAAATAGTCAAAGAGAGGATGCTGTCAGAGAGAGACTTTATGAATTGGAACACGTAAATTAGAAAATTACCAAACTGCATAAAAGAAAGAAAATTAGAATTGAAAATATTAAAGATTTTGAAATATAACAAATACTCCCAGTAGGAGAGAACAGAGAGAAAATTGCTGAATATTTTCCAGAAATAAGGCAAGACATGAGTATTCATATTCACAAAAGTTCAAAGAATGCCAAGCAATATTACATTTTAAAAACTTATGTTTACATTATAATGAAGCTAAAGAATATCAAGGGCAAAATGTTTGCTTTTTTGAATGGGGAGATGTGAGATAATTCTGAAGCTTTCCTTGTTACTAGAGGTATATTCTTGCATTGTCTTACGATAAAGCTTTCTTCTATATTTAGTTTGCTTGCCATCATGTACTCATTGTACTGTCCTCCAGCTCATTTTACTTTGCTGCTGTTCTTTGCTGTTTATTGGACAACCCAAAAACTATATTTATTAAGAAACTTTCAATAGGTAATAAATAAGAATAGTCTATGGAATAAAGGATTGGCTTGAAAGCAGCACATAATCATACTAGAATAACAATAGCTTATATTTATAGAAAGTTTACTATTTATGGGACACTTTTGTAAGATTTTTCTCATATGATCTTCACAATAGCCACATGAGGCTAGTACTACTGTATCATCTTCATTTTCCAGATGCGGACCCTGAGGCAATAGTTAGAGAAGCTGAGTCACTTGCCTACAGTCATGCAGCTTTAGCTAGTATGGTCAGTGGTGCAACCTAGATTTTAACAAAGTCAGTCTAATTCTAAGCCCAGATTCTTTTACGGAAAATATGAGCCTTTAGGAAAACTATGGGCTGTCTTTCTCAGCAGCCTTTCTCCTGTGGGGTTGTATTCTAGAACGTTGACATTGATGGAATTCTGATCCCTAGACAAGTGATTGGTTGTTTTATAATAGTTCATTTTTTCAGATCCACATGTGGCCAAGCTCATCCAGGCTACATAGTCATAAGTACTGTCCTAGCCGGTCTAGTTACCCCTATCATATGTATTTCTGGGGAACCCTTTAGGCTCGTGAGGAATACAAATTACTTGCCTTTTGTTGAGCCCTAAGAATTTTCTGTTGCCAGAACTTGAAAGCCTTCCCAAACTGCCCAGTAGATTCTAACAGAGAGGCATTTCCTCTCTACTCTCTTATCTTTCTCTTGAAAGCAGATGCTGGTTCTACTTCTGAGTTTTATAAGGTTTGGATGAGAAAACAAGTTGAGTTTTCCATTCAGGTTGTAAGAGAGGCAGCCACAGAAGACCAGCAAGCCTAGGAATCATTAATGAGCCGAAGAATTGACTGGTCTTATAGTTTACAGGTCTGACGTTGATTCCCTGTTCTGCAAGCTAAAAGCTCTATGATTGTGGACACCTCAATGAAATTCTCTTATCTTAGCTATTGTATCAGTAAAATTAATATAATCATAGGCACCAAGTTTTTGGAAGGATCAACTGAGAAAACTAATGTTAAAATCTTTTGAACCACCTCAGAGCACTGTATGCAGTTTAGTTGTTATTAACCTGAAGTTTTTGTTTTAGATGAATATAATTGGTCTGCAATTCTTTGACTTTACTTTCTAGGACTCTACCCACTATCTATACTTATACACACCTATATACCCCTCTTGAAGGCTGAGAGCCTTGGCCTCTTCTTCAGCAGTAACCAGCTTTGCTGCACTTTGAGGCCCCATCACTAGATTCCCACTGTTGGGTTACCTCTCTTTCATATCCCTGGTGGCCTGGGCTACATAACTCAATCTGCAGTCATCTACATGCTTTGCCAAGTGAATTTGATGACTAAGGGATTTGGTAAGGACCTGAGATAAGCCTGGATACATACTGACAACTTCTGCTTGGTAGGGGCCTTTAAAATTGCACTGTTCCTCACTATGCCAAACCAAGGGGGGGAAAATAATTCTCATTGTTAGAGGGGACATTCATGGAGCATCTCCCTTAAATCTTATCACTCTGTGAGATACTATTATGTTATTTTGTTGATGATCATTAGCACTGTTATCTAGGATATATGCACCTGTCTTTATCACTCAGACTTCGGAAGGAATTTTGGTATGTGTTGCGCAGTATTGAATTTATAATGTTAGAGATAGAATTACATTTTGGATTTAACTATCCTGACATCTTTTTCTTTAATTCTTCTAATTCATTTTTATTAGGTGATATCCAAAGCCATCCTTTGAAATGTTAGCAGGAAGACTGAGGATTAAGAAGGACAGATAGTGAAATCACAGAACTTAATTCAAAATACACGAAAGAATTCCAATGAAATTATAGCCAATAATATCCTTAATACGTAAAGCATTCAAACAAATCAGTAAGAAAGAAGTCCTAGGACTGCAATAAATAAATGAGCAAAGGACCACAATATATAATTTGCAAAAAAGGTTAAAGTGTTAAATCTCAGTAGCAATCAAATACATGTAATTCAAGATAATGAAATAACATTTTTTTTGGTTTCTTTTTGTTTTTTTTGTTTGTTTGTTCGTTCTGTGGTACGCGGGCCTCTCACTGTTGTGGCCTCTCCCGTTGCGGAGCACAGGCTCCGGACGCGCAGGCTCAGTGGCCATGGCTCACGGGCCCAGCCGCTCCGCGGCATGTGGGATCTTCCCGGACCGGGGCATGAACCTGTGTCCCCTGCATCGGCAGGCGGACTCTCAACCACTGCGCCACCAGGGAAGCCTTTTTTTGTTTTTTTGTTTGTTTTTTGTTTTTTTTGCTTTTTAAATTAGTGATTTTACAAAAAGAATACTGGTAAGAGCACAACAAAAAGGCATTTTTATACCCTGTTTATAGGAATATAACCCGATACCAACTGTTTGGACAGCAATTCAGCAGTATATATCATAGAGGTAAAATTACCCTTTGGCTAATTCATAATCTAACCTCAAAAAAAGGCAAATACCTGAAAAAGCTTTATGTTCAAATATAGTCATTACAATATTATGTATAATATTAAAGTTGGAAATAAATGAAAAGTATAACAAGTGAAGAACAGTTAACTTATGCTTCATCCTTATAATGAAATATTTTGAAATAGAAATAGCAATTTAGAGAGACTTTGAAATAACACAGATAAACATCCAGGTTGTAATGTAAAATGAAAAATGTACATGTGTAATGGATCAACTTAAAGCAATTTAAAAGCATTGTGAAAGAATTGAAGGAAAATACCAAAATGTTAACAAAGATTATCTCTTGTTAATAGAGCTGCGACTATTTTTTTCCACATTTTCCAAACTTTCCATGATTAATGTAATTTCTTCTATTTTAAGGGAAAAAGGAAGTTTATTTTTTAAAAGAGAAAAAATACAATCAAAACAATTTCTGTGGTGCTGGGGAAAGGATATCCGCAAACGTGGTTTGAATGGGAAGGCTTGTGATTTTTTTTCTGTATAGCAACTGAGTATTTATGATCATTTCATGGGATTAATTTAAAATCCATTTTGAATAGCCAGCAAAGACAAGCTCTCCTAAGCTTACACTTAAAAGTGTGAAGAAGATAGCGAGAGAGAAAAGTTTCATCATAGCTTAGATCCTAAACTAAGCTAAGCAGCTTTTTGATGCTTATGCAAAGTACATTTGTTGCCTTCTAAATATTTGTCCTATTTGAAAAATTCCAGCTCTGATTTCTTAGACCAAATTGCAGTTCCGCCAAATGTAGCTGCTTCTACCCTATAGGAGTTGGTTATGGCCGTGTCTCTCCCTTTCTTAGAACCCATAGGAACAAACAATAAAAAGTAATAAAAACAAAATAGTTATTAAAATGTAAATAGCATGGCTGGATCCCTGACATGTGATGCCAGCAACCTCGCTGGCAGCCCGGGAGGACCCAGGCGCACAGGGGTCCGACTTATCTGGAAGCTGACAGGCTCTGAAGGGAGCCTTTTGTTACCTGACCTCTGTGGCAGGTTGCTGGCTCATTCTCCTGCATGGAATAGTTGAAGCTTGTCTTTCAACTAAATAGAGTACATGGGGGCAGAGATGCTTTTTTCTTTCGGCAACCTAAGTATATTGGAAAAAAAAAAAGCCACTGCAAAATAGCAGGAAAGCATGAAATATGCTTTATGAAGAAACATAAAAGAAAACCAGAGCAAAGCTTATTCAGCCTTGGTCATTAAAAAGCACACTTCTGCTCCCAATCCTGTCTCCTACCCCCACCAGAGTTCGTTTGTTCAAAGAGTTTCTTCTGTAGAACACCAGATGCGCCCCAAGTATACTGAAGTCTGTAACAGCTGGTTCTAGAATGAGAGGGGCTTCTCTTGAGAGAGACAGAATCTTCTATTTCATTGGGAGTTTTACACAACAGTTTTCTGTGTGGCTTAATTTTTGGCATCCAACTGTTTTGACAGAAGCTGTGTCGTGTTTTTTCAGCCAGATCTTTGAGAGCTAGTGTCTTCCCACGATGCCCCTGGCCGCTGATGAAAGCAGGCCCACCCTGCAGAAATGCCACAGGTACTGCCTGGGATAAAATGACACACGAATGCCTCTGAGAACTTGCTTGCCTCCTGACTCTTATTTTCCATAAAGAGGCTGTTTTCAAAACCGACAGTGTCTGTAGCCTGATTGTGGAAGACAATGATTAACATACCAAAATGGGCGTCATCATGGGGCTATTTGACACTGTCCTTAGAAAAATCCTTTACCTGCAAAGCAAAGAACTATTTCTAAATGACAAATGTGTATACATTTTCAAAGTGGCTTGCGATTTCTCCGGCAGCCAGAACAGAGTTATGCTTTACAGTCTAAGGTGACCTAATTCTTGAGATAAACTCCATTCTGAGCAATGGCATGTAGTTTCTAGATGGGAGGAGAAATTGTTATTGCTTATAATAAAGAACAGGCTGTTTTTCTTACTTGAGAACCTCAGGGGGATGAAGCAAGTTTTAATACTATAAAGAAGTGGGCTGCGAAACACTGGGATAAGTCTTGTTTATTTAAAATTTAATGCCCGTAGTCTGTTAGGTGCTGGAGAGATTCACTTTGGTGCTGTTATTTAATGCTGGAACAGTAAAACAGTCTGACTTAGATTAGGCAGTTGACTCAAAGTAATCCAGCTTCAAGGCTCAAAAATGAATAAATCGACATGGTTATCACACAGAGCGCTTGAACATATGTGTGGCTGGGTGCTGGAGTAGTGATCCATCCTCCCTCCTTAGGTCCTTGTGAAGTCCAGACCTTGAGGAAGTGGCCTGACATCTCTCTTTTTTTTAAAAGCTCTTCAATGCCAGTTGTCATTTGAAGAATTTAAAGACAAAATTACTTGCCCAGAACGAGTTGATGCTTTGTGCCATTGATTCCCCAGTACGCAAAAGTAGATTTAAGCAACATGGTAGTGAGTCAGGCCAAGGAGAAATGGGAAGCTGGATCGATAGCCCAGTAGATCCTGAAATACTATGTTGATTTATGCTTGGAAATTTTAGACTGTCTGCTTATGCAAAATGTGTACAAATGTACCTTCAACTTGCAGCCAGTGTGGGCCTAGTGCCGACAGAATAGCTCCTCCCCTGGACTGGGTTCCTCACTCTTCAGTTTTGTGACTGGCTGAGCACATATTTTTCTTATTGGAGTCTTGTGAGTGTGTATCAATGATAGCATGTTCTTGTCTTCATCAGATGCCTGTGCTACTTCCCTCAGGACTAATCCCCATGTGAGTCAGCCCCAGCCCACCAGGCTCACTGAAGGGCCCCCATACAGGCTTCAACCATGGGCTTTGGGATCAGAAGGGCCTGGGTTCAAGTCCTGCTTCTGCCATTATTGTATATGTGACCACAAGTGAGTTGCTTCCTTCACCTCCCTAAGCCTCAGTGTCCTGATCTATAAAATAGGAAAAATAATACCTGCATCCTTGTGTTCCTGTGAGGATCAGTTGAGAAAAATTAAAGGAACTAAAGCCACATAAAGTGCTTATCAGACTGCCTTAGCACATCGTAGGCACTCAATAAATGCTAGCTTTCTCTTCACTTTTTAGTTTACCTCATTAGCAAACATCTCTATTCTCTAGTTAGTGTTCTCCTGTCCACATCAGGGTGAGCATGACACCATGGAAGTCTGCCTGGTTTGTATTTCAGGTGCACAGTGTGGTAATTTGATGTTTTTATAGAATACACTGCATACAGAGTTATTATAAAATATTGGCTCTATTCCCTGTGCTGTACATTACAGCCTCGTAAGTTATTTACTTCTTCGCATGCTTACCTGGTCGGCTCTGAGGTCTAGGCTGTGGCCCTGGCTTTGGATCCCAGTCAGTCCTGTGCACAACATCTCTTTACAGTCCAGGGTGGAAGCCTCCTAGCCACCGCACACTGGCAGCCTCACACAGCCAGCCGCTCGGGCCCCCGCAGATCAGCCCCTGGGCACTTGCTCCCCATGTGCACAAGCTCTGTACTGGCCTTCTAGCGACCACAGCACACCTTCCAAAGCCTCAGAGAGCCAGGCCAGATGGGCACCTGCATTTCTGGATTCTTGGAGTCTCTGTTTGACCAATTGCAGCATTCTTTCTACTTGGTCCAGACACTTTCCACCTCATCTCCTCCACGTCACATCTGATTTTTCCTTATCATAGAGGATGGATGCAGGGTCTTAGGAGGGAGCGTGGCTTGCTGACAGCTGCCCCAACCAGGGTGGTATTGGCAGAAGGGGCTGGGAGGGACAGAGTAGGGTGTCCACATCTTGAGTTTGTGGCAGTGCTGTTTATGGTCAGCAGTTTTAATTTAAGGAATTATTTATCTACTAGGGGAAAAAAAAAGATGTTCTTTATTCTATATAAAAAGAAACATGGGTTACCATCTGGTTTTTATCTTTTGAAATGGGACTTGAGAATGTCTATATCATATCTATATCTATATCTATAGCCTAGTCATTTCCTTTCTGGATTTTCTTAATTCTCGATTAGTTTTCTTTCTTCTCTTCTTTTATTCTTGTGTTCCTTCATTCATTCATATGTTCATCCATCCATTAAAGCAGGTGAGAGATCAGTCCCTGCTAAATTATAATAGAAGGTGAGGACTTTTCTCAGAGCGCCATGTGCAGTGTATAGTGGGGGAATAGGGATGGTGGTGGCTTAAAGCCTGCAGCTCACAATGTGATCTGTATAATTTCTGTGATTTCTGCAAGCAACAGGCTGGTAGTGTTTGATTTGCTGTTATGCTTTGTGTCTGCCTTTGTACCACTTCTTTTCTTCCCCACACTTTTCCATTTATCTCAGTCCTTGTTTTTCTGGGGAAGGTTGCACTGGAAACTTGAGGGGTTAGAAGGTGGGGACCTAATGGAAGTGAATAGAGAACTTGAAAACAGGCCTTGTTCTCCACCGTGATGATGCCTGTGACCTAACACTGATGACTCCATATATCGTATTGAAGTTCAGGCCACTGTGGTCTCCCTATGCCTTTAGTATTTGTCCTAAATGATTTTTGTCTTTCGTATGTCAGAGAATGTTTTCAATGTAAGGGAGCCTGGATCAGGGTTTCTAGTTGAGGAGGCCCAGATACTGGGTTCATATCCAGCCTCTAGCACTTATCAACTCTGCAACACAGTGCAAGTCACTTACGTTCTTTTAGCCTTTGTTTCTTACCTGTAACTTGGGGATAACAGCCCCGGGTATTATAATACTCCCAGGTATTATAGGATTGCTGGGAAAATTAAGTGAGATAATGTCTGGAAAGAACTTAGCATGGTGTTTGGCACAGTGGTTAACACCCAGTAAATCCTGTCCTCCTCTCTCCCGCAGCCTCACCTCCCCACCAGCTGGCCAGCTGTCTCTAACACAGGAGCAGTGGAGCTGCAAATACTTTCACTATGATGGAATCACTCTACACCAATCCACTCCTTGACTGCCTTTTTGCCCTGCCTCCAGATCTTCCTAAACTCAATTGTCACTCTCCCACTGGTATCATCTTCTTCACAGAAACAGTGAAATCTTGATGTTTAAAAAATCATTTTTCCTTGAGAAGAAGTTAAAGCTCCTGCAATGTCCTTGTGAGTTTTTGTTTTCCAATAGGATATATTGTTGACAACAAAAATTAATATATTTACATTTGGAGCTGATTTTTCACAATAACCTTGACAGTAATATTTTCCAATTTTAGAAAAGCCCTCTGATTTCGGTCTGCAGAGAATGTATTTTGTTAATTTTTCTAAGCAGATGCTAGGCTTTTTTAGATCTTAGATTTCATTTCAATATTTGTGGAGCTCAGGTCCCCAAAATGCAAGTGACTCTTCAGCAACCCACACAGAAGATAAGGTATTCTCTTTCTCGGCCTCCTACTTATTTTGAGTTGGTGATGATTTTTGGACCCAACAGTTCAAGACTTTGGTTATTCCTGTTGCTATAAATCTGGATACTCAAGTGTTGTTCAGCTTCTGCGTGTCTTAGTGTCTGATTGCTTATCTCTATCAACCTAGAAGATGTCCTACTTTGCGTTGGTCCCCTGGTCCTCAACTCTACTGACCCAATACATTTACCCAACCGTCTATAGCCATATTCTTGCCCCTCTGTCTCTTGAAATTGGACAGTTTGAGATGGAATTTGAAGGCACTAATGTGGACCTCTGAGTAATGGGACAGATACATCAACTTTGTTAGAATGTATTCTCTAATGTGAGAGTTTCACCTAAAAAAAAGAAGAAAGCAGAGGTTGCACAGGATGGGTCAGATCTTTCCATGCAGCTTATTGCTTGGGAAGGCAGTAGCCGGATGTGGTTAAGAGCAAGGATTGGGCATCAGACAGTCCCAAATTAGAATCCCAGCTCTGCCATTTACCAACTGTGTAGTACTGGGCAAGTGACTTAATTTCTGTATCTCTCAGTTTCATTATTTGTAAAAAAGGAAGGCACTATTACTTGCTTTGCAGGATTAAATGAAGTCATGTTTCTGAAATTATATGATACAGTGTCTGGAAACATCTCGGCACAGTGGCTGGCGTGGTACTGGTACTGAGTGCCCGTAAATCTTGGTCCCCTCTCCCCCCATCCTGTGCCGAATGTTGGCCATCTCTAAAATCACACTGGTGAAGCTGTGATTGCTTTTACTGCTACGTCACTGCTCTCCTCCAGTTCTTTTCTTCATTACCTTTCTGCCCTATCTCCCAGTTTTACCCTTGAACCTACTTAAGTCTGTCTCTGGTGTAACCTCATTTCCCATCCAGAGCAATGATAACTTAATTTCTAAAAAATCAGTTTTCTTTAGATAAATTCAAAGTACCTACAACAATGATTATGATTAAAGGTGATGGCAATGATGATAAGAATAACGGGAATTTCTTATCCACTTTATCTTCTAGATTGTAAGTTTCAAAGAACGTGACTGTCTTTTTCAGCCCTAAACCCCTCACTCCTGGACCAGGAAGAGTTGTTGAATGAATGAGTCTGATATTTCAAGTAGCTTTGACTGTGCCATTTAATCTTCTTGATTTCTGCACAGTTAGTCCAAATGAGTATTTGTTGATTTGTATATTCACTTCTCCTATTACAGAACGTTCTTCCATTATGGAATAGAATTCTTAAACGTATGCTTGTGTTGATACCTCCAAAGATGGACCATGCTGATGTGTTTTAATAAGCGTCATATGTGCATATTAAATATCAATAAGTTAGAACATGACAGGAAATAATGTTGTTGAAATGTCACGGTCTACACAGGGAAAAAGAACTCTAGTAGGTTGATTTTAAGGTTTGAGGACAGGGGGTCCTGGGAAAAGTTCTGAGAATGGAGGCATCACATTCCTTCCCACACTGAGCACATAACTCTGCATGGGTTTAGTTTCATTTCAGAAGTGAAGTATTCACAGACTCTGAACATGCCTTGTAAGCTTGGCCCTCGGAGGGCAGCAGTTAAACTTGGAGAGTCTTTCTAAGATGACAGTCTGCTGAAGTCTAAAGTAAACTTTTACAAGTGCCTATAAATACTTTAACAGACTATATAAAATTTCTCCCTTACCTAATGGCTTTTATGTGTAAGATGTGACATAATGACCTGGAAAAGCAAGAGGCCCATGGGGGGCTTCCCTGGTGGCGCAGTGGTTGACAGTCCACCTGACGATGCAGGAGATGCGGGTATGTGCCCCGGTCCGGGAAGATCCCACATGCCGCGGAGCGGCTGGGCCCGTGAGCCATGGCCACTGAGCCTGCACGTCCGGAGCCTGTGCTCCGCAATGGGAGAGGCCACAACAGTGAGAGACCCGCGTACTGAAAAAAAAAAAAAAGAGGCCATGGGGTCAGATAATCCATTACCTTGGCAATGTGAGGTGCATAAATTACAAAGCATTAATTTCACGTAAATACCCTGAGTCTTCTCTAAGTTTTCTTTTATCTGGAGAATACAGATATGTTCACACTTTTCATAATTGAGGAATGAAGATATTTGAGATAAACAGCACATCTCCTATAAGGCCAAAAACTTCTCTAGAGAACAGGTCAATCTCATGTCCCTGTGGGTAGAGTTCAGTATTTGCAGAGTCACCAATTATAATATTGTGGATTTAACAGAGATTCAAAGATTCCAGTCTATTTCCATATTCCAAACCTGTCCAAGCCCAGCTTTTTTCCAGGCTTTACTCTCCCTTAGGCAAATGTAACTGATAACTGATTTAATGTTTAAAAATGTCCTCTGTCCAAAAGTTCTTTTTACAGATCTAATCTATATCCGTCTTGTTTCAATTGAAAACAATTTCCATTAGATGTGCTAATGCATTCATCAACAAATATGTATAGGGTTCTTTGATATACCAGGGGCTGTGTGTGGAAATCAAGAGCAGAAAGTACATTAGTCATGACTAATTGCCAAATGGTTAGTACAGAAAAGAGCAACTTTGAGGTTCAGAGGAAGAAGACTTCCTTCTTCCACTTGGAGCAGGAGGAATTGGAACTGGATCTTGAAAGATTGGTTGGGATATGGGTAAATCAAGAAAAAAAAGGAAAGGCAAAGAGGATGGGAAATAAATGGCGGGAGGAAAAGCACAGAGGTAGGAAGAAAATGAAGAGGCCAATTTACCTGGAAATCAGGCTTTGAGAAGGGGAGTGGAAGAGGCAAGTCGGAGGAGCAGATTGGAACCAGTCTGCGTAGGTCCTCGAATGCCATACTAAACAGGACAGACTCTGTGCTATAAACTAGTGGCCTCAAAAGCCAGGCACTATGTAGGACCATCATTTGGGTACAGGAAAATGTTTATTCTCTATCTAAAACAAGAAATGTTAATTTCTTACTAATATTTCTGGCATGTTTTGACAATATTGTATATGTGTCATTTATTCATAAATATACGTACATGTGATGCATGCGCAAATATTTTACTGGTAGAGATGCATATTCAAAAAAGTTTAGAGGCAGAGTACTTCTATAGATGATGACTGATTAAAGATTTTCACTTAGCCAGTGACATATTCAAAGCAGTACTTTAGGAAGATAAATCTGGCAGCACTTGTACAGAATCGGAAGAAGCAGTTAGTTGGCAACTGCAGCAATTCAAAGGGCTTAAATAATGGCAGCCACAGTGGGAATGGAAAGGAGAGGGGGTCTGAAAACTGAAACTTAAATGGAACCAAGAATAAAAATTATGATTAATTTATTGGTCAAAAACAAGTTTAGATAACTTTGCAAATCATTTTATACACAAGGAAAATCTTTAAAAATGTAGATAACATCCTTTCCACCATAACCCTAAGAAAGAGCACTTGGGGGCTTCCCTGGTGGTGCATTGGTTGAGAGTCTGCCTGCCGATGCAGGGGACACGGGTTCGTGCCCCGGTCCGGGAGGATCCCACATGCCGCGGAGCGGCTGGGCCCGTGAGCCATGGCCACTGAGCCTGCGCGTCCGGAGCCTGTGCTCTGCAACGGGAGAGGCCACAACAGTGAGAGGCCTGCGTACCGCAAAAAAAAAAACGAAAAAAAACAGCACTTGGAAGGGTTAACAGGAGCAGCTTAAAGATGGTGCCTTCATTATAAAACATCTATGCTTCATATCTGTTGTTTGATGTTGAAAAGGGATCCCAGAAATGTTCTCACCTCAGTTGCTTGTTGGAGATGCATTGCTTGTTGATAATCTCTGATTCAAGTACAAACACTTTTGTGCTCCCTCAAACAGCACCATCTGCACAAGAAGTGCAATTTAGAGGATCATATTGGTGAATGTGAATTTGCAAGAGAGGTCTTGATTTATCATCATTTCTTAAAAATTGCAGTATTTGTTTAACTTCCCCACTTGATGTTTTTGCAAGGTAGAACTCTTAACGGAAGTGTGATTCAGAGTTCAAATCTATCATTAAGCAGGCTTCTCTATTACCCCGTTGCAGATAAAAACACTCTAAATAACGATAGGGAAAAAGAAATAATATGTTTTAAAATTCCAGCTAGATCAAGCTTGTGATCCCTACATACTAACATTATCTTAGAAATATATTACTGAAAGAGCCCTACTATCAGGCATTTTAAATAAGAAAAACAAATTCACATATTTTAACTCTAGTCAAGCATCAGATACAAACTTAACATTTGTCTCAGTCAAGTTAAACTAGACTGCAGATTAAGTGTGCATGTGTGTGGTGTAATCATTTTGGCTGAAAGTGATTAGAATGTAGTATCGAAAAATAAATATAATGTATTGACAGACATAAAAATTAAGGAGATAAGATTAAAAGTTCCACATTAAATAGAAGTGAATATTCTCATACACTGCTGGTGGGAATATATATTGATAAGCTTTTTTTAGGGCATTGGTGACATGTTTCAAGAGCCTTAGAAATGTTTATACTATTTAGACTCATTATCTCTACTTTTAAGAACTTGCCCTAAGGATAAAAACCTTAAATATCCAACAATAAGAGAATAGCTAAAAAAATTTAGAATCACTTTCTTAAAGATTATTGATTATTATTATAGATAGAGGCCACATATGCCATGATTTTTAAGTGGAAAATGTAGTATAAAATTATATATAAAAATCACTCTTTATATATGTATACAAATGCATGAATACAAAAATTATAAGGAAATAAAATATGCTTATAGGTTGTTTTTGTTTTCTAATTTTTTTATAGTTTTCCATTTTTTAAAGGATATATTGTTTAATAATCAGAAGAAATATTGAAGTAAAAAATTAAAGAGAAATGTCAGAGCTTAGAATGCAGATACCTATAATTTAATACAATTAGCTGTTGGAAAGATTTCTGTGACCATAATATATTTGTTTAATGACTTGATCAACAAGAGCCATTGAGGTAATAATTTTGACTAGATCCGTCTGTGCTACAAAAGTAGGTAAATGTGTTAACGACTGAAGCAAATGTAGAAGTTGAAGCACATCTAATTAACTAGGCCACTGGGCTTTGGTTTCACAAAAAGAGCATATCTTAACTTTCTGAACTGAGGAGTCACTGGTATGCTTTATTTATTTATTTATTTTTCATAACATCTATATTGAAGTATAATTGCTTTACATTGTTGTGTTAGTTGCTGCTGTATAACAAAGTGAATGAGCTATATGTATACATATATCCCCATATCCCCTCCCTCTTGTGTCTCCCTCCCACCCTCCCTATCCCACCCCTCTAGGTGGTCACAAAGCACCGAGCTGATCTCCCTGTGCTATGTGGCTGCTTCCCACTAGCTATCTGTTTTACATTTGGTAGTGTATATATGTCCACGCCACTCTCCGAAAAGGTAGTAGCTGTATTTATACTTATATAAATATATTTATTCACTCATTCATTCATCCAGTCAGTCAATAAACAGTTTTTCAGCACTTGTTATACATCAGGTACTGGACCAGGGTTATGAAAAAGAGAAACGAGTGTCTCAGAAAATTAGTGGTCTAGTGGGGAGATCAATGTGTAAATGTGGTTGAAAATGAACAGAGAGATCCATGTGAAGATCTAGAAGAACACTGAGAAAGAACAACCAACTTTTCCCTAGAGTTAGGGGAGCCTTCCCAGATAAAGTAATGTTAGTGATGGGCTTTGTCGAATGAATAGGAGTTTGCCAGATGGAAAAGTTGAAGGGGCATTCTAGATAGGAAGAAGAGCATCTACAAAGGACCAGAAATCTGAGATATCATGGCATCTCAGGTCAGGGACTGGTAGGAAATGTGATGTGGCTGGAGCTTAGGATGAGAGGTAGAAGCAGGATGATAAGGGTGGAAAACTGGGTTAGGGCCAGAAATGACCTTCACACCCATGGTAGTCACAGCATTTCTACTTCAGCAATGATTAATAGTGATTTTCCTGGCTAATAGAATCCTAATCATTATAATGAGGTAGGACTGTTCACTTTGAATTATGGAAATTATAACTGTTATGACCTGCTCCACAAACACAGGTTATAAATATGATCACATCCTTCAGTCTCCTTTATAGGGAATCGTCCAAGCCTCTATAGGCCTTATTAGCAGGAAGTCTGTTATCTCCTCCTGAGGTCTCTGGGACTTAACTCAGGGCAAATGGGTCAGTCCTCCTCCAGAAACCTGTGGCTGGATCCACCTGTGACTACTACTCCTGGCTGCTGCACGGCACTGTTTGCAGCCCTAAGTTACAGTGGTGCCCATTTTGGGGAGCAAGGTTTCAACTCCCTTTGTTGATATTCCCATCCTCAGTTCTCTAAATAGTAACCTCTGTTAGGGTTGCTGGATCTGAAGGAGCTTCTGGACTTGGCCACATGCTAGACTACAATTAGCCCTTCCCCTGAATCTTAGGCCACTGTGTTGAGCCCAGGTCAATAACCCAGACCCCTTTCTTCAAGATCACTTTATTTTAGTGATTTCCAGGACCTTCCCTGCCCCGGGACTTTAGTCATTGTCACCCTGACCCAACATTTCTCTCATCCCCAGTCTTCTATCTAAGGAAGCAGGGGTGAGGACACTGGGCTTTCCTCCCAGAAGACCCTGGGCTCCTCTTTTTTTGTTTGTTTGTTTGTTTTTTTGCGGTACGCGGGCCTCTCACTGTTGTGGCCTCTCCCATTGCAGAGCACAGGCTCCAGACGCACAGGCTCAGTGGCCATGGCTCACGGGCCCAGCCGCTCTGTGGCATGCGGGATCTTCCCGTGTCCCCTGCATCAGCAGGCGGACTCTCAACCACTGCGCCACCAGGGAAGCCCCCCGGGCTCCTCTTACACTCTGATTTATCTCCTTCCCAGTGTCCAGGTTGTTCCTCCAGATAGCTCAAGGGGAAGCAGCTAGCAAGATGGAGTTTTAAAAAGCTTGTTGCCCTGTCCCAATGCCCCCCAAAACTGTCTAATTGCTTTATATTTACATGGCTAAGAAAGATACAAGTGATTCTTCCAAGAACAAAAGATCTTCCTCCAAGTGATTTTCTGTTCCTGCCTATAAAGAGTAGTAGTTGTAATTTACTTCACTAAAATAATGAATCTTTGTGTAACCATGCCCCCTGTTTTAAAAAAATCAGTGATAATGTGCGTATATATTATATAATGAATTATGTAACTTGTCCAAGGTGGAAATAGGTCTCAACCCCAAAACCTGTATGCTTAACCACTATGCTTACTGCCTCATCTCATTCAGTTTATATACTAATATGTCATGATTTATTCTTTAATTCAGATACTGCACCTATACTAGTCAAGTTTATTGCAGTATTAGACATCTCTAAATGCAGCGCTCTTTTGAATTGTTGATAAAGGAGAGCTGGACAACAAGTGGATTTATGAGCTAGCGCATATGTGTGGAAACTGAGTATATTTACTGTAAGAGAAAATTGTGTTTTCTCTACAAAACTGGTGTCAGAACGGAGAAGAGTACTTATACATAGTTCTGGCAGTACTGAAACGGAGTAGTAAACAGGCATTTGAGCTAATACACTTTGTTAACAAATAGTGTTCTTTAGAATTCATGATTTGGGAAATCTATCTACAAGGCTGGATTAATCTAAGTTTATTTTATTTTGGCCCACTCTTAGCGCAAGTGCAGGACAGTCAGTTGACCTTTTCGATTTATTGCTTTAACTCTCAGACTACTTATCTTTAAATTTGATAATAACAGAAAATAAACTCCAGCCAGATTGTTTTCACCTTTTCTCATAGGCACTATTTTCCCAATAGCATTATTACTCTCCTCAGTAAAATGAAAGTGAAATGCATGTGTCTTATTTCATAAACAAAGACAAGACTCTGACATATTATCTGTAGTTTATGTTCTTTTAGAGAAAAACTGTAATGCCATCAAAGTTTGTTGTGCTATCTGAAGTTCTTAATAAAAATTCCAGGAGGCCAAGAGATCTCTGGGCGGTTTCATTACATTTATGGGGGAACTAGTTGCCCATCTTCTGACAAAACCTCAATGAGACCTGACTCCTAGCCAGCTCAGCCGGGGTCTTCCCTCTCACCTCCAATTCTAAGGTTTACTTCATGTGCTTGCCTTAGGCTGGTGCTGTAAACCACTGAGCCAGGGCCACAGCTGTGAGCTAGGATTACTGTGGAGCTATTCATTTGCCCTAGTTTCACTACAAGATGAGATCCCTGCATTTGACCTTGTATCACTTTGTTGTGTTGCTGTCATTATTACTGTTTTATTATTGTTGTTGTTGTTATTTTTGTTACTTTATATACTTAAAATGCCTAGCTTTGAAACCAGTTTGGATTTGAGACACACAATACATTCTATTATTTTAAAATGATAAATGCAGACATCTCTGTATCAACTTTATTCAGTTTTCAGATTTATTAAGCTTTTTTTACTTTATCCAGAAACTAAAAATTCTGATTGGCCTTCAATTTTTAGAGTGAGGAAACAATTTCTATTTATTTGGATTTGGATATGCTCTATGTTGGAATGAGGGCCTACTCCGTGCTGAAAGAGGTTATGTGTTTTTCTATGAGCTAGGTGAAATTTGTGTTTCTCCCTTGGTGGGTATGCATTATGCATAAACAAAGATGTTCTACGGTTCCTAGGGAAGAAGAATGAGGAAGATGCCTCCTTCCTAGTTCTCTCACAGGATTTCCCAGGAAATCATTGACACAGACTGAAGTTCATGGAGTGACGTAGAGTGAAGCTAACAGACAATTCTTGAAAGCCTACTATGCGCCAGGAACTGTGCCTCCTATATATTTGCCTGGTCTCATTTAATTTTCTTAACAAAGTCATGAGGTCATTCCCCTTTTCCTTATGGTGTAGATGAGGAAACTGAGGCTCAGAGAGATTGGGCAACTCATCTAAAGTCAAAGAGCCAGAGGTGGCAGAGCAGGGAATCAAACAATGTTTATTGAGGTTCCACAGCCAACACCTTTCTGTGCCCCATGCTGCCTGTCTGTGGACTCAGGTGGCCTGGGGGCTCCAAGTCCACACTAAAGTCAGGGTCTAGTACTGAATGAAGTCCCATGCATTTCTCGTAGGTTCTAGCGACAATCAGAATGTCAGAGTGGAAAAGAGACTTCGCAGCTCAGTCAGGTATTTGCTTAACCACTGGTTTCCTAACCTCTTCTGTTTGGGCCTTAAACTTGAATGTGGAGTTGGGTGGGGACTGAACTTCTCCAGGGCTGGGAGGTGGCTCTGTCTCCTGAAGGCCAGCCATGCACCAGCTATGCTGTTGTTGTTTGGAGGCCTTAGCATTCTTCCCTTCAAACCGATTACTTTTTTGTTATCTTAATATAACATCATTGGTTATCTAGCTGATTGAAATGTGAAGGAGACTAATCCTGTACGGTAATGATTTGCAAGTAAAACACCAAATCTATGGGGATATTCAGGGCATTTGCTTTTAAAAATTGATTTTTCTCTAACTTGTGCTAACTGTCCCTTGATCCTTATTTAGAGAATTCCATCATTTTAATAACTTGGTACTGTTTTGCTGGTAAATGAGGAGATATGTAAGCAAAGTTTTTTCCTCTTCTTTATGGACCTAAAAACATGTTCAGAATTTTCATTTGCAGCACTTTATCTTTCTTTATTTTTTTTCTATGTTGCAAGCAAAATGTCATTTGATTTAAATTGACGCTAAGCACATTTCTGTTAGAGGAGCCAGTGACTATGGTCTTTAGATATAGACTGATTATATTTCTTAATCCAACAGCAGTTTAAGTTTGTGCTATGAATGTGAGTCGGTGGTTTGACTCTGTGCAGCAGGCAGTGGGTACTTCACGATTCTTCTTCAGCAGGGGCTCAAATGACTTTGGAAGATTGTCCTGAGTATTTAGATGCTCCTTCTCTCTATGGGTAAAAGTGTGTGCTCTGTGCCTGGCTATGCATTATGTAGTTTTATAATTCATTCATTGAATGTCTGTTGCATGGCAGACGCAGATTGTCTTCATCACACCTCATTTCATCCTCACAACCACCCAGGGAAGCTGTTATGTTATGAGCATGTAATAGTCCCTCCACTCTTTAGATAAGGAAGCTGAAGTTCAGGTAGATCTATTTCCCAGTGGTTACACAGCTAGTGCCTATTAATAGCAGGGCTCACCAGATCTGTCCGCCTTTTTCAACTACAACATTTTGCCTGGAAATGAGCTAGCAGGAAAGTTTTAGGAAATGAGGTTGAGACAGTGGTAGAGGGCTTTGAATTTTACTAGTGAGGCACCACACTTTGGATTAATTTATTCATTCAAGACCTATTTATTGGGCACCTAATATGTGCCAAACAGTCTGGGCATTGGGGGCATCACATTGAATCACAAAGCTTAAATACCTGCCGTTGAGAAGCTTACAGTATGGCTCTTGGAGGTTTTGAACAGAGAAATGACATGCTCTGGTATAAGTTTTACAGGAGTCTTGCTGACTGCCGTGCAGGCCATCAGCTGCAGAGGGGCACAGGCTGAGTCAGGGAGACCAGTTAGGAGGACTGTTTTGCAACAGTCCAGGCAAAAGAAGGTGGGGCTTGAACCAGCGTGGTAGCAGAGGTGAAAAGTTGGATTCTAGATGGACTTAGAAGAAAATACCAATGGGATTTGCTGAACAATTGGATGTGGACATTGCTTGTCTAGGCTTTAACTGGAACTCAGGTCAGCCTGCCTCCTAAACCTGTGCTCTTTTAATTATGTTAAAATGCTCAAGTGTAAAGTAGCTTCACAGTATTCAATTTAGTGAGAAACGTAGCTCCTTTTCAATGCCTTGGCACTAGACTTGTGAAAGCAGAATACTTGTTGGTGTCCGGAGGAGGCAGGACAGAGCTCCATTTCCCAGGAGCATTTATCATCCAGGCTGAAGTCGACCCGCCGGCTCCCTTGAAGAAGGCCACGTGCCTGGGTGGTAGCAGTTGGTTATACTCGACGTCTATAGTGTGTCCATCTCGGAGCCATTCAAAGTCCTTCCCTATGGTTTCCCTGCAGTGAGGCAAGAGGACAGATCTTATTAATAAGATTTAAGCCCAGCTTCACATGTTTCTGCCTTTGTTATCTCTCAGAAACCACATCATCAGGTCCAAATCAGAAATGAATTTTAATTCTTGGTCAAAAAGTGGAACTTTTAGCATACTGTTTGACCATTGTAGTGAGCTTTTACGGAGCGGACACAGTCACTCAAAAATGGTTCTAGATACGCCAGGTCTGCTAGTAGCTTTAATAACTGCAGGATACAAGTTTGTATTTCCCGAGTCAATGAAATTGCCACCAAGCTGTTTGTGCGGTAATGAGATGAATAAAGTGTCATTCTCATTCAGTTCATTTTCATTGACCTTAAGTGAATGACCTTATATGTCCAAGAAGGAGGGGAACATGACCCTGGGCAAACATAAACATTGCATCTGCTTCACCGTCATTACTAAGGACAGCATGGGCAGCTAGCTATACTTGTGGATTTAGACTAAGACGCAACTCCCGACACACCTTGTCTTGAAGCAGAGGCAAATGATTGGGTTTCAGTTAATCATTGGAAGGCCTCGTGATCTGTCTAGAGCCTAACTGCATCTTCTGGATGCAATCTAATATCCCAATGAACTTGGCCATCCATTGGGTCCTACTGGGCAGGTTGTCCAGTTAAGGATATGAATAGAGGCTCTCAATTCCTGGCCGGCAGACCGCATTTATCACAACCCCTTTCTTCATTAACCTGCCCTGGAGATCAGCCCTGAGGGTACTCCTTTGTTGTGTCAGCCACACCCTAAATCAAGCAGCCCCACCAGTAAGAGATGAACGTGCACACCTCTGATTCCCTCCTGCCTCCAGGAGGCAGATAAGAGGCCCTGCCACTTTTCAAAAATTCAAAAGCAACTGAAGAAGCACTTGTTTTATTTTATTATTTTTCCCAGGGCTGCGTCCAAAGAGGACTCTGCGTTTGGTGCTCTGGACTGCAGAGGAGCAAGGTGGAATCGGTGCCCTGCAGTATTACCAATTACACAAGGTAAGAGAGCAGCCATGGACTGCTGGACATTTGCACATGTAATACCAGTGTAAATACAGCAAAAGCACTGATGCTTTTAGTTTAAGAATTTCCTCTATTGTCCTGAAGACTCAGCAATACTTTGCGGTAGGCTGGCCCTGGCAAACACCCCTTGCAGAAGTCTTCATCCAGCTCCGTAAAGGAGAATGCACTGGTGAGCTGAGGGTGCTGGGATGGAGCTGAGTGATCTTCTATTTCTACATTAGTCTGTAGCCTTAGGAAAATTATACCTGCTATGTGGCCATTTTCCTAAACTCTCTAGTTCTGCTATATTCATGTATGCCAGAGAAATAGTAATAGGTTAACATTCCCTGTTCCTACTGAGTCCACCCCCATACCCCAATGTCCCAAATCCTCCTGGGAGCGCTGGCATTTGAAAGCCACATCCTGAGACCTTGAGTCAGCCAGGAGCATTGATAATGGCCATGGGAATAGCAGCAACGAGAGGTCTCAGACCTGGGAATGTGGAGGCCAGTGTGGTTTGACAGTGACCAATATAAGGCAAAAGTGAAGCTTGAAGCAAGAAGGTGATAGTGGAAGATCATAAACAGAAATAAAAGACCACGTTTAAGGCAGGGGACAGGGACTCCCAAGGCAAAAGAAATAAAAGCAAAAATAAATAAGTGAGATCTAATCAAACTTGAAAGCTTTTGCACAGCAAAGGAAACCACCAACAAAACAAAAAGGCAATCTACGGAATGGGAGAAAACATTTGCAAATGGCACGATCGACAAAGGGTTAATAGCCAAAATACACAAACAACTCATACAACTCAATGTCAAAAAATGGGCAGAAGACCTAATAATACATTTTTCCAAAGAAGACATACAGATGGCCAACAGGCACGTGAAAAGATGCTCAACATCTCTAATTATTAGAGAAATTCAAATCAAAACCACAATGAGGTATCACCTCACACTAGTCAGAATGACCATCATCAAAATGTCTATAGATAATAAATGCTGGAGAGGGTGTGGAGAAAAGGGAACCCTCTTGCACTGTTGGTGGGAATGTAAATTGATACAGCCACTATGGAGAACAGTATGGAGGTTCCTTAAATAACTAAAAATAGAATTACCATATGACCCAGCAATCCCACTACTAGGCATATACCCATAGAAAACCATAATTCAAAAAGACACATGCACCCCAATGTTCATTGCAGCACTATTTACAATAGCCAGGTCATGGAAGCAACCTAAATGCCAATCGACAGACTAATGGATAAAGAAGACATGGTACATATATACAATGGAATATTAATCAGCCATAAAAAGGAACGAAATTGGGTCATTTGTAGAGCTGTGGATGCTTATAGAGACTGCCATACAGAGTGAAGTAAGTCAGAAAGAGAAAAATAAATATCGTATATTAACGCATATATGTGGAATCTAGAAAATGGTACAGATGATCTGGTTTGCAGAGCAGAAATTGAGACACAGATGTAGAGAACAAACATATGGACACCAATGGGGGAAAGCGGAGGTGGGGTGGGGGTGGTGGTGTGATGTATTGGGAGATTGGGATTGACATGTGTACACTGATGTGTATAAAATGGTTGACTAATAAGAAAAAATAAATAAAAAATAAGCATAAAAAAATCATATGCTAAAACTTATTGCCTAACTAATTTTCAAAATTCTAATCAGATTAATAGCTGCCTTTATGTCATAGTTATGCTTATGAAGTATTACTTCAATTATTATAATAATTGCTAGCCTTAGTAAATTGTTCTGTAACATGTGAGATTCTTTGTGGTTTGTGTATAAATTTTGAAACTAAAGTAGAACTTTATTGTAATATCTAAAACACACTTTCCAAGGAAACAAACTTCGGCTCAAAAAGGTCTATGAGCATTTTGGCAGGCATTACTAAGTAAAATAATTCTAACAGGAAGTACTGAGTTTTTCACTTTACATGTGTAATATACATGTACATTTATATTATTTATAACAATAATATTTTCCTGCAAAATACTTATATAATTGGCTCCAAACAAAATTTATAAAATTATCATTTAGGTCGTACAAAGTTATAAATAATTTATTGTATGGAAATATATTTTGGAGTCAACTAGAATAGCAGTCATTCCTGGTATCCATCCAGCATGCCCGTAACAATTCATAGCATAAAGTCCTATAAAGGTTGTGTACATATTATTCTCTTATTTTTTAAAAAATGCTACTTCGCGTATTTTGATAAACTGTAAACTTTTTTCTCCTAGTGTTCAAGTTCTTTCCACTGTATCTTCACATTAGCACATGAAGTTGAGAATTATTTGTATGTATATTGTTTGTGCTTTATGTTTATTGATTTGTTTATAAGTAACACACATTTTATGCTAACAGTGTTTTATTGAGGTATAAGTAGCATAGAGTGATAAAATGCACAGATCTTAAGTCTACAGTGCAATATATTTGGCAAATGTATACCCCTGTGTAACCATTGCCCAGATCAAGACATAGAGCGTTCCTGTTATCCTAGGAAATTTCCCTTTCAGATCAACCTCTGACTCCACCAAAGATAACTAAAGATAACTATTATACTGATTTTTATGACCACAGATTGTTTATGCCTGTTCTTGAACTTCAGTGATACAGTATATACTCCTGGGCTTCCTGCAATATGTAAACAAGTATGGTTTTGTGATTCTTCTGTGCTGTTGCGGTAACAGCAGTTTGTCTCTTTCTGTTGCAGAGGAGTTTTTTAAAAAAATTTTAACACCTTTATTGGAGTATAATTGCTTTACAATGTTGTGTTAATTTCTGCTGTATAACAGAGTGAATCAGCTATATGTATACATATATCCCCACATCCCCTCCCTCTTGCGTCTCCCTCCCACCCTCCCTATCCACCCCTATAGGTGGTCACAAAGCACCCAGCTCATCTATACTAGCTATCTGTTTTACATTTGGTAGTGCATATATGTCCATGCCACTCTCTCACTTCGTTCCAGCTTACCCTTCCCACTCCCTGTGTCCTCAAGTCCATTCACTACGTCTGCGTCTTTATTCCTGTCCTGCCCCTAGGTTCATCAGAACCTATTTTTTTGGGATTCCCTATATATGTGTTAGCATACGATATTTGTTTTTCTCTTTCGGACTTACTTCACTCTGTATGACAGATTCTAGGTCCATCAAACTCACTACAAATAGTTCAATTTCATTTCTTTTTATGGCTGAGTAATATTCCATTGTAAATATGTTCCACATCTTCTTTATCCATTCATCTGTCGATGGACACTTAGGTTGCTTCCATGTCCTGACTATTGTAAATAGAGCTGCAATGAACATTGTGGTACATGTTTCTTTGAATTATGGTTTTCTCAGAATATATGCCCAGTAGTGGGATTGCTGGATCATATGGTAGTTCTATTTTTCGTTTTTTAAGGAACTCCATACCGTTCTCCATAGTAACTGTATCAATTTACAATGCCACCAACAGTGCAAGAGGGTTCCGTTTTGTTCGCACCGTCTCCAGCATTTATTGTTTGTAGATTTTCTGATGGTAGCCATTCTGATGGGTGTGAAGTGATACCTCATTGTAGTTTTGATTTGCATTTCTCTAATGATTAATGATGTTGAGAATCCTTTCATGTGTTTGTTGGCAATCTGTATATCTTCTTTGGAGAAATGTCTATTTAGCTCTTCTGCCCATTTTTGGATTGGATTGTTCTTTTGATGTTGAGCTGCATGAGCTGATTGTATATTTTGGAGATTGATCCTTTGTCAGTTGCTTCGTTTGCAAATATTTCTCCCATTCTGATGGTTGTCTTGTCTCGTTTATGGTTTCCTTTGCTGTGCAAAATCTTTTAAGTTTCATTAGGTCCCATTTGTTTATTTTTGTTTTTATTTCATTTCTCTAGGAGCTGGGTCAAAAAGGATCTTGCTGTGATTTATGTCATAGAGTGTTCTGCCTATGTTTTCCTCTAGGAGTTTTATAGCGTCTGGCCTTACACTTTGGTCTTTAATCCACCCTATACTGTTGTATACGGTGTTAGGGAGTGTTCTAATTTCATTCTTTTACATGTAGCTGTCCAGTTATCCCAACACCACTTATTGAAGAGGCTATCTTTTTTCTATTGTATATTCTTGCCTCCTTTATCAAAAATAAGGTGACCATATGTGCGTGGGTTTACCTCTGGGCTTCCTATCCTGTTCCACTGATCTATATTTCTGTTTTTGTGCCAGTATCATACTGTCTTCATTACTGTAGCTTTGTAGTTTAGTCTGAAGTCCAGGAGCCTGATTCCTCCAGTTCCATTTTTCTTTCTCAAGATTGCTTTGGCTGGGGCTGCCCTGGTGGTGCAGTGGTTAAGAATCCACCTGCCAATGCAGGGGGCACGTGTTTGAGCCCAGGTCCAGGAAGATCCCACATGCCGTAGAACAGCTAAGCCCAGGTGCCACAACTACTGAGCCTGTGCTCTAGAGCCCACGAGCCACAACCACTGAGCCCGAGTGCCACAACTACTATAGGCCGTGCACCTAGAGCCTGTGGTCCACAACAAGAGGAGCCACTGCAATGAGGAGCCCGCACACTGCAACGAAGAGTAGCCCCCACTCGCTGCAACTAGAGAAATCCCATGCACAGCAACAAAGACCCAATATAGCCAAAGAATAATTAATTAATTAATTAAAAAGATTTCTCTGGCTATTCAGGGTCTTTTGTGTTTCCATACAAATTGTAAAATTTTTTGTTCTAGTTCTGTGAAAAATGCCAGTGGTAGTTTGATACGGATTGCATTGAACTTGTAGATTGCTTTGGGTAGTATAGTCGTTTTCACAATGTTGATTCTTCCAATCCAAGAACATGGTGTATCCCTCCCTCTGTTTGTATCATCTCTAATTTATTTCATCAGTGTCTTATAGTTTTCTGCATATAGGTCTTTTGTCTCCTACAGTAGGTTTATTCCTAGGTATTTTATTCTTCTTGTTGCAATGGTAAATGGGAGTATTTCCTTAATTTCTCTTCCAGATTTTTCATCATTAGTGGACAGGAATGCAAGAGGTTTCTGTGTGTTAATTTTGTATCCTGCTGCTTTACCAAATTCATTGATTAGCTCTAGTAGTTTTCTGGTAGAGTCTTTAGGATTCTCAATGTATAGTATCATGTCATGTACAAAGAGTGACAGCTTTACTTCTCCTTTTCTGATTTGGATTCCTTTTATTTCTTTTGCTTCTCTGATTGCCATCCCTAAAACGTCCAAAACTACGTTGAATAATAGTGGTGAGAGTGGGCAACCTTGTCTTGTTCCTGATCTTAGTGGAAATGGTTTCAGTTTTTCACCATTGAGAACGATGTCGGCTGTGGGTTTGTCATATATGGCCTTTATTATGTTGAGGTAAGTTCCCTCTAGGCCTACTTTCTGGTGGGTTTTAATCATAAATGGCTGTTGAATTTTGTTGAAAGCTTTTTCTGCATCTTTTGAGATTATCATATGTTTTTTTTCCTTCAGTTTGTTAATATGGTATATCACATTGATTGATTTGCATATATTGAAGAATCCTTGCATTCCTAGGATAAACAGCACTTGATCATGGTGTGTGATCCTTTTAGTGTGCTGTTGGATTTTGTTTGCTAGTATTTTGTTGAGGATTTTTGCATCTATGTTCATCAGTGTTATTGGTCTGTAGTTTTCTTTGCTTCTGACATCTTTGTCTGGTTTTGGTATCAGGGTGATGGTGGCCTCGTGGAATGAGTTTGGGAGTGTTTCTCCCTCTGCTATATTTTGGAAGAGTTTGAGAAGGATAGGTGTTAGCTCTTCTCTAAGTGTTTGATAGAATTCCCCCGGGTCCTGGTCCTGGGCTTTTGCTTGTTGGAAGATTTTTAATCACAGTCTCAATATCAGTGCTTGTGATTGGTCTGTTTATGTTTTCTCTTTCTTCCTGGTTCAGTCTTGGAAGGTTGTGCTTGTGTAAAAATGTGTCCATGTTTTCCAGGTTGTCCATTTTATTGGCATATAGTTGCTTGTAGTAATCTCTCATGATCCTTTGTATTTCTGCAGTGTCAGTTGTTACTTCTCCTTTTTCATTTCTAAGTCTATTGATTTGAGTCTTCTCCCTTTTTTTCTTGATGAGTCTGGCTAATGGTTTACCAATTTTGTTTATCTTCTCCAAGAACCAGCTTTTAGTTTTATTGATCTTTGCTATTGTTTCCTTCATTTCTTTTTCATTTATTTCTGATCTGATCTTTATGATTTTGTTCCTTCTGCTAACTTTGGCATTTTTTTGTTCTTTCTCGAATTGCTTTAGATGTACAGTTAGGTTGTTTATTTGAGATGTTTCTTGTTTCTTAAGGTAGGATTGTATTGCTATAAACTTCCCTCTTAGAACTGCTTTTGCTGCATCCCATAGGTTTTGGGTCATCGTGTTTTCATATTCATTTGTTTCTAGATATTTTTTTATTTCCCTGTTGGTTTCTCCAGTAATCTCTTGGTTATTTAGTAGCGTATTGTTTAGCCTCCATGTGTTTGTATTTTTTACAGTTTTTTTCTTGTAATTGATATCTAGTCTCATAGTGTTGTGGTCAGAAAAGATGCTTGATATGATTTCAATTCTCTTAAATTTACCAAGTCTTCATTTATGACCCAATATATGATCTATTCTGCAGAATCTTCCATGAGCACTTGAGAAAAGTGTATTCTGTTGTTTTTGGATGGAATGTCCTATAAATATCAATGAAGTCCATCTTGTTTAATGTATCATTTAAAGCTTGTGTTTCTTTATTTATTTTCATTTTGGATGATCTTTCCATTGATGAAAATGCGGTGTTAAAGTCCCCTGCTGTTATTGTGTTACTGTTCATTTCCGCTTTTATGGCTGTTAGCTTTTGCCTTATCTACTGAGGTGCTCCTATATTGGGTGCATAAATATTTACAATTGTTATATCTTCTTCTTGGATTGATCCCTTGATCATTATGTAATGTCCTTCTTTGTCTCTTGTAATAGTCTTTTTTTTTATTATTATTTTTTACAAACCATTGTGTCAAGGGCTGACTTTCAATAGATCGCAGCGAGGGAGCTGCTCTGCTACGTATGAAACCCCGACCCAGAAGCAGGTCGTCTACGAATGGTTTAGCACCAGGTTCCCCAATAGTCTTTATTTTAGTCTATTTTGTCTGATACGAAAATTGCTACTCCAGCTTTCTTTTGATTTCCATTTGCATGGAACATCTTTTTCCATCCCCTCACTTTCAATCTGTATGTGTCCCTAGGTCTGAAGTGGGTCTCTTGTAGACAGCATATATATGGGTCTTGTTTTTGTATTCATTCAGCCAGTCTATGTCTTTTGTTTGGAGTATTTAATCCATTTACATTTGAAGTAATTATCGATATGTATGTTCCTATTAACGTTATCTCAATTGTTTTGGGTTTGTTTTGTGGGTCTTTTCCTGCTCTTGTGTTTCCTGCCTAGAGAAGTTCCTTTAGCATTTGTTGTAGAGCTGGTTTGGTGGTGCTGAATTCTCTTAACTTTTGCTTGTCTGTAAAGGTTTTAATTTCTCTGTCGAATCTGAATGAGGTCCTTGCTGGCTAGGGTAATTTTGGTTGTAGGTTTTTCCCTTTCATCACTTTAGATATGTCCTGCCACTCCCTTCTGGCTTGCAGAGTTTCTGCTGAAAGATCAGCTGTTAACCTTATGGGGATTCCCTTGTGTGATATTTGTTGCTTTTCCCTTGCTGTTTTTAATATTTTTTCTTTGTATTTAATTTTTGATAGTTTGATTAATATGTGTCTTGGCATGTTTCTCCTTGGATTTATCCTGTATTGGACTTTCTGGGCTTCCTGGACTTGATTGACTATTTCTTTTCCCATGTTAGGGAAGTTTTTGACTATAATCTCTTCAAATATTTTTTCATTCCCTTTCTTTTTCTCTTCTTCTTCTGGGACCCCTATAATTCGAATGTTGGTGCGTTTAATGTTGTCCCAGGGGTCTCTGAGACTGTACTCAACTCTTTTCATTCTTTTTTCATTATTCTGCTTTGCAGTAGTTATTTCCACTATTTTATCTTCCAGGTCACGTATCCGTTCTTCTGCTTCAGTTATTCTGCTAATGATTCCTTCTAGAGAATTTTTCATTTCATTTATTGTGTTGTTCATCATTGTTTGTTTGCTTTTTAATTCTTCTAGGTCCTTGTTAAACGTTTCTTGTATTTTCTCCATTCTATTTCCACGATTTTGGATCATCTTTACTATAGTTACTCTGAATTCTTTTTCAGGTAGACTGCCTATTTCCTCTTCATTTGTTTGGTCTGGTGGGTTTTTACCTTGCTTCTTCATCTGCTGCATATTTCTGTCTTCTCATTTTGTTTAACCTACTGTGTTTGGTGTCTCCTTTTCACAGGCTGCAGGTTCATAGTTCCTGTTGTTTTTGGTGTCTGCCCCCAGTGGGTGAGATTGGTTCAGTGACTTTGTAGGCTTCTTGGTGTAGGGGACTGGTGCCTGTGTTCTGGTGGGTGGGCCTGGATCTTGTGTTTCTGGTGGACATGGCTGTGTTTGGTGGTGTGTTTTGGGGTGTCTGTGAACTTAGTATGTTTTTAGGCAGCCTCTCTGCTAATGGGTGGGGTTGTGTTCCTGTTTTGCTAATTGTTTGGCATGGGGTGTCCAGCACTGGAGCTTGCTGGCCATTGGGTGGAGCTGGGTCTTAGTGTTGAGATGGAGGTCTCTGGGAGAGCTCTTGCCAATTGATATTACATGGGGCTGGGAGGTCTCTGGTGGTCCAGTGTCCTGAACTCTGCTGGCCCACCTCAGAGGCTCAGGCCTGACACCTGGCCAGAGCACCAAGACCCTATTAGCCGCATAGCAGTGAAAGTGGCAGTCTCCATTCTGAAGTCAGATTATGAGGGTCTGCAATAGCTGTTCAGCTAGAACAGGCTGACTTGGGAGCACTTTGTCTATGAGGCTGTCTCCAGCAGCTGGTGGCTAAGAGTAGGTCTCCGCATGTGCTGCCAGTATCTTAAACGTTTATATAGAGGTCTTCACTGGGTTCAGTCACAGATTCGGTACAGATCGTCTCAAGAATGCCTTACTCTCTCAAGGCTGTGTGCTTGAAACAGCCCTAAGGCTGAGGGTCTACAAGCTGCAGAAAGACAAGACCGCCCTAGGTGTCCTGGAAGCCATCATTCTTGCCAGGAACCCTGTTGCTGCTGTCGTGGAATCCGACTTCCCCTGCCACTGCCAGAAGAAGAAGCTGAAGAGTAGTTTTTTATTGTGTGAATAGTATATACCACAACTTCTTTATCCATTCTCCTATTGATGGTCATTTGGGTTGCTTCTAGTTTTAGCTATTATAAATAAGGCTGATATGACCATTTTTGAACAAATCTTTTGATGAACGTATGCATTTCTTTTCTTTTCTAGGAGTAGAATTGCTGGGTCATATGGTAGATGAATGTCTAACTTTGTTAGAAACTGCCCAAGTGGTAGGAGGCTGTACAATTCAACGTTCCACCAGCAACACGAGAGTCCTAATGACTCCCCATCCTTCCCAATACTTAGTAGTATTTGTTAGACTTTTTATTTCTGACCATTCTTGTGGGAGTAATATTTTTATGTTTTACAAGGTACCAGTCTGAAAAGTCCCAAGAAAAGTTCTGACTCCACTTTTTTTTTTTTTTTTTTCGCGGTACGCGGGCCTCTCACTGTTGTGGCCTCTCCCGTTGCGGAGCACAGGCTCCGGACGTGCAGGCTCAGCAGCCATGGCTCACGGACCCAGCCGCTCCGCTTCATGTGGGATCTTCCCGGACCGGGGCACGAACCCGCGTCCCCTGCATCGGCAGGCGGACTCTCGACCACTGCACCACCAGGGAAGCCCCTGACTCCACTTTTGATAGTCATCATTCTTTCACCCTTTCCTGCTTCCTTGCCTTAAGACTACCACCTTCATTCTGTATTCTGCCTTATGACTTAGCGAGGTCAAGGGCCTTTTACCCAGCTGTTAATGGTTGGAGTGACCTTATTTCCATTTGGAGGCACAGCCCGGAAGAGCAGGACATAGAAATGCCATCCTCTCATAAGCAACGCTGACTCCCTGGAGGCAGACTCTGCATGGGGGCTGGGGCTGCTGGAACTCAGCTGGAGCCAAAGGGAGCCTGAGGCAAGAAGGAGCCCCAAAAGCGTTTGGGGAGGGAGATTTTCCTCATGCCCAGAAAAGAGGTTATTCTAGAAAGCAGGAAAAAAGATGTCAGAAAATGCTTTGTGTTATTTTTTATTGATAAAAATTTTTTTTTAAATATGAACTGCTTTTTGGTTGAATTCAGCTTGCATTCACTGAGAAGGAAATGTCACCACATATGGAAGGATATTATTGTGCTCTAGTGATTTTTAAGAGTTTACTTATAGGAGTGGAATTTAACTTTGGAATTAAAAAATATTACAGATGATTTTATTGAATTTTCAAGTCAATGAGGAAAATGAGTATTGTCCAGATGCCATTTGCCTAATCTGCTTTTCATGGGAACAATGTTAGTTTCTTCTCTACTCTTGGAAGGAGAGCAGGATGTCATTTCTCATGTCCTGAAACATACAAAGGAGGAAAACCACCCTAGAATAGATTCAACTGGATTGCTGGCATATTTTAATCTTTTCCATTTTAAGCAAAAATATGATCTGGCATAATTATAATGAGTAAGGTAATCTGGCCTTGAGAAAGCCTCATTACACAAAGTAATCAAATAAAATAGTTTGATATGTTCTCTTTTGGCATGAAAAATATTTTAACCTTTTCCTGATTTATTGCACAAACTACTGGCAATTGAATTACTGGGATTATGAACACTGCCGTGTTCTGGTAGTCATTAATATAGGCAATATCTTAAACAGGCTTTATTAAATGAGGGATGGGAGGTATGATCATTCTAAATACATTATTTTATCCTAACTCTAGCCAACTGTAAAACAGAAAGTGTTAAAATGAATACATATAATATTTTGTCAGAATTTCTGATGTTGCCACGCGGAGGAACAAAACTTCCTCTTTACTTAAGTAAACATACAAAAATGCTAGCTTCTTTTAGTTTAGTAGTAAAGTTCTTGCCAACTTCCCAGCCCACACTGGGTTCATGTTCCACTCGAAAATAAAGGGATATTTAGAAATGCTTGTGAGAATTCTTCATGTTATCTGGGCAAATGGGTTTACTTTGACATTTTTATTTTGCCAACCCTACTGCCTCTATCTAATGTTAATTTAGCTAGATTGACAGTGCTAGAGTGAGCACAGTTTTGTACTCATCTGCAGCTCTGGTTATAAAAATAATAGACCTGATATACTCATTCAGCGTAATTGTGTCTGGACTGTGTCTCCGGAACGGCCTTGCTTGTGTCGTTAATGTTCCATGCAGTATAGATGTACTAATCAGAGGTTATTGTTTTAATCATTTCTGCTGGGCTTTTATGCATCCCATGTTTTTCTTTCAGTGCCTAGGTATTTGCATTAGTCTGTGAAGCACATCCCAAAATTGGTTTAAATTTCATTTATCTCAGCGTGTTCTTGGTCTGGAGCCCCATGTAGTTCCAACATTCACATAGTTTCTACAGCACACCTGGGTGCCCTTTGGGGTCTTATTAGAATCTGTGGATTTCATTTTTTTAAAAAAGGAAAGTGCTGTCTTTTGTATTTGTTTGCTTTCTCCTGAGAATTCCATTATGACTATGGGACTCCAGAATGTTCTGTATGGTATTTATATATAGATGTTATGTCAGCCTGGGAAGAGTTGTCAAACTGTTCCCTTTGGCATTAGGACCATCACATTATCTTGCAAATGAACATGCGTAGGCTTTCACTCACCTCTTTCCTTTATCTCTTTAGAAGGGATCCGTCTTAGCTAAGTTTTTATTATTTTTTTCCACATAAGAGAAAAGAAAGTAAGAAGACTGGTGGTGACAACAAGAATGGCATCTTTGACCTTGCCTACTACAGTTGTGGGACAATATTTATCATATAAGGCCTTATGGTTTCAGGTCACAGTGAAGTTGGCTTGGGTATTAGTTTTAGCCCATACAGGTAAAGAACCATATCCTGACTTCTCTGCTACCATCACTAACCCAAAGAAGCCAACTGCATTTCAAAGTTGGTTCTGAGAACATTGTGCCAAAACACTCAGGTTCACTGTGAGTACTTGTGGCTGGCATCTTATCTCATTTTGTTCTCCATTTGTGAAACCATGAAGGACTTCAGTTTGTATCCAGCCCATTTTACCAGCTTACTAGAGGTTGCCTACTAGGCAGTTTCTGCCTCAGTGCCTCCCTATTGCTAACCAGGTCGTGATCTGACCCGGAAGGACCCATAGCGTATTTAGTGCATGAACTTCCTAAGGAAATCAGATTGGCACACCAGGATACACAAAGCTGAACTGAGATGTCATGCTTAGGATCACAAGAGCCTTTGGGACTAAATTGTCTCATCCCCATGCACTCGGGCCGTAGTACGTTACAGAGTCAGCAAACCACTTTCGAACCAGCAGCACTATTTTAATTTGCCTGGGAATGTCGTCTTCCCTTTGTCTTCTAAAGGCAGGAGTTGGCCAGCTTTCTTTACAGTCCAAGTAGTAAATATTTTAGGCTTTCAGGCCATATGATCTCTCTACTCAATTGTCATTGTAGTGCCAAAGTTGTCATAGACAATACTAAATAGATGAGCAGAGCTGTTTCCCAATAAAATATAAGGAGGAGAAGGAGAAGAAGGCAGAGAAGGAGAAGCGGGGGGAGGAGAGGAGGAGGAAGAGGTGGAGAAGGGAGAGGCGGTTGGAATCGGCATGCTGGCCATAATATGATGATTCCTGTTATTGGGAAGAAGTTTCTAGAGAACTTTCTTCTGAAGCCTTTTCCAATCTCATGATCACACCTTTTGGTGGAAGAGCTTTGTAGCACATGATGGTATTCTAACATTTAAAGTGTCTTATCTCTAACATTTAGATCTTTTTTTTTTTTTTTTTTTTTTTTGCTATACGCGGGCCTCTCACTGTTGTGGCCTCTCCCGGTGCGGAGCACAGGCTCTGGACGCGCAGGCTCAGTGGCCATGGCTCACGGGCCCAGCTGCTCCGTGGCATGTGGGATCTTCCCAGACCGGGGCACGAACCCGTGTCCCCTGCATCGGCAGGCGGACTCTCAACCACTGTGCCACCAGGGAAGCCCCTAACATTTATATTTTAATATGACTGTTATTTGTATGCTCAGCAGTCAAGAGGTTGCAGTTTTTGTCCCTTAGGTATTTGGCCAACAGAACACACCATTACCAGGTCAGTCTGTAGCCTTAGTTCTAGCCCGATGAGCCACACAACAGGCATAGTAAGTTGATTGAAGGAAGGGGTTAACATACTTCCTCAATATTTCCTAAAGCAAGAGCAGAACCTTTTATTAAGATAACTAAATGTGATAACATTTGAAAATATATTTTACATGGCATTTTTTAAAAAAGTGTACACATGTAGAAGCATCTTTTAAAGAAATGAACACTCTAATATATCTGGACGACTTTCTACTAATCCTTAACAGTTGCCATTCACTGTTTAACCACATCCTAGTTTTATCTGTAGCTTTGCCTGCAATGTTTCTTTTTTTAAATCTGCATTATTTTCTGGGAGAGAGGCTCTTCCCAGGAGACCTCAAGAAACTCATGTCTTTCGGTAATCAGTAGCCCTTCTGGAAGTTTGCCCCCTACTCTGGCTGCTGTGGTTTTTGTGTACTTGTGCTGGAATAATGCATAATCATTGAAGAATGGTCTGTCGATGGTGGCTTGAGGGATGAATGGGCAGAGTCAAACTAGCAGGGCTGCCAGCAACATCAATGCTAGAAAGCAGATACTGGATAGTGAGTTTACTTCGTACTCTGAGAGCAGTGTCTAGAAGTGACAATAGGTAGAACTAAAACCATGTTGCTTTTAGGGCTGAAGATCAAACAGGGAACTGAGAAGCAGAATTGTGGGACACAGCTGAGAGTGCAAGCTGAGTATTGCCCACAGGCCTCTGTCGTTCTCTCTGGAACTCATCCCAACAGGTCATTCCTATAAGTATTAACCCAAGTCCTGTGCTGTCTTAAAGATGCCACTTGTCCCCTGATAGAGAAAGTCTTGCTCTGGGTTTTCTAACTTCCTTATCAATTAGGGCACATCTGTAATTCCTTCTGACTCATCTATTTGTGTTAAAAACATAAAGGCATAATTTTTTCCTAACCAAAAGATTAGAACTCTGATTCCTTATTTTCTTTCAGAAGATCTCACTCTTGCGTCCTCTTATCAAATGGTTGTCCTGCATTTACAATTATTCATTCTAGAAGCTGAGGTTACCCCGAACAACCAGCAGTTTGTCTAAACTGCTTTGGTTTCAGAGTTCTCTTAAAGGAGAGTTCGCAGAATCAATTTCTCAAGAGCTTTTGTACCCCACACAGCAAAACATATATAAACAACAATTCGAATTTTAAAAGCTTAACAAGGCCTTTCAACAAAGGTTTAAACTGGTTTCATAACATGAGTTATTTTGAGATTAGACAGAATTTTCATTACTAGTTAAAACAGGAGTGTCATTTGCTTTTATAAATTTCTGTGGTTTCATTTAATAAAACTCATCCCTGTGAAAGCAGAGGTGATGCTGTGTTAAATACTTGTAAATGTGTTTCAGGAAACTCTCCAGGTATTAACTAAGGCCCGGGAGAATGTATAGCACGCATCCTTCCCCCCGACATTGGCATAACCGGATAGTATTTTCCCCTCCAAAGCGCTGGAATACTTTATCACGCCCCAAAGAGCCAAATGGGAGACAATGAAGCTGTTTTGTCATTTGAATTAGGAAAGGTCAAAGGGAAGAAAATGTGATAGTAAACAGAGGGAAGAGTGCTTTGTGAAAATTGTCCATTTTTTTTTCATGTAAGGGAAAATACTTTGTTCCTTTTAATAGATATGGAAATTCAACACTAGAGAATTTTTTGGATGGGCTTACAGAGAGAAAAGAAACAATCAAGAATTTTGAAAGCTCCCATTTCCCAAACAAATATGTACTATGTTCTTACTGTTTACAAGGTGTCATTGTAATCTCTTGCATTTATATGATCATTTATAAATATGAATACTTTTTCATAGACATTGATAATAGTCATGACCCTGGTAGTTGCCAGGCCGTGGACTGCTTAACTTATGTCATATTTGGGGGAAAAAAAAGAGGTTTGAGAGGTTAAAAAAAAGATGTACCCAAAGTTGCACAGCACAGATATGAGGTACAGAGCCTGAACTTGAACCTAGCTTTTCTGTCTCTAGACTTCAGCCATAAGGACTTCTCTGACCATGCACTTCTCTGTATACTTATCTTACACATAGGATTTACCTACATTTTATATTGATATGTACATTTATCCGCCTGTCATAGTCTGAAGCACATACACACCAACTTATTCAGGCGTGGTGGCTACAGTAACACACGAATGGATGAATGGAGAAGTCACTTCCAAGTGCTTAGTTTAAAACACATATAGCACAGAATCATCTTCTACCACAGTTTGGAGTTTAAGGCCAAGGGATATTGTATAATCATGCAGACATTAGCTGTCACCAATAATTCTCAATGTTTTATATTCGTACTTTCTCTGAAAAGTATAAAAATATATTTATTTGTCCCTGAAGTTAACTTTTTATATACTGCTACAATGATTAATTTTTTTTTAAAATCTTCACTGAAATTTTCTTCTAATTTGGGGTATTTTCTAAGTAATGTTTTAGCTAGACAATAGATATTTGGTTGGCCAAAATGTTCCTTCGGTTTTTAAGTAAAAATAACAGACACATTTTTCATTTTCACCAAGAACTTTATTGAACAACATATTCACCCTTTTGTTCCACTACCTTCTGCCATTTTTCAGGCAACTTCATAATTCCATCCTCCCAAAACTTTTTATATTTTAGAGCAAAGAACCGTTCCAGGTGCCTTTTACAGTCTTCCGGGGAATTGACATTTTTTCCATTGAGAGAATTTTGTAAAGACCAAAATAAATGGAAATCCAAAGGTGCTGTGTCTGATGAATATGGCGGATGAATCAGAACTTCCCAGCCAAGCTGTATCAGTTTTTGCCTGGTCATCAAAGAAACGTGTGGTCTTGCATTATCCTGATGAAAGATTATGTATTTTCTGTTGACTAATTCCGGACGCTTTTCGTCGAGTGCTGCTTTCAGTTGGTCTAATTAGGAGCAGTACTTATTGGAATGAATCATTTCGTTTTCCAGAAGGAGCTCATAATAGAGGACTCCCTTCCAATCCCACCATATACACAACATCACCTTCTTTGGATGAAGACCGGCCTTTGGCGTGGTTGGTGGTGGTTCATTTCGCTTGCCCCGCAGTCTCTTTCATTCCACTTTATTGTACAGTATCCACTTTTCATCTCCCATCACAATTTGTTTTAAAAACAAAATGTTTTTGTTACGTTTAAGTAGAGAATCGCATGTGGAAATACGGTCAAGAAAGTTTTTTTCGCTTAACTTACGTGGAACCCAAACATCAGAGCAAGTCACATAACCAAAGCAAATGATTCTCAGCGCTTGACTTGCATATTTTGAGTATGTCAGCTGCCTCCCGCATGGCATAATGTTGATTGTTCTCAATTCACGTCTCGATTTGATCGCTATCAACTTCAACGGGTCTGCCTGACCGTGGAGCATCCTCCAGCCAGAAATCTCCAGCACGAAACTTCGCAAACCACTTTTGACACGTTCGATCAGTCACAGCACCTTCTCCATACAGTGTGCAAATCATTTTTTTGCGTTTCAGTTGCGTTTTTACCTTTTTTGAAATAATAAAGCGTAATGTGTCAAAAACATTGCTTTTTTTCTTCCATCTTCAATATTAAAAGTGGCTACACAAAAATTCACCAGTTTTGATAAGTTTTTTTTTTAATGCACGCTGATATGACAGCTGTCGCAATACAGTCTAACAAAATTGTTTTGAATGAAGTTAAAGACAACTAAGCTCTACTAAAGCCATCGTACGGGAAAAAAACAAAGGAACTTTTTTGCCAACCCAATAAAATCAAACAAACATCCAAACGGAACTTTCAGTGATGTGAAACTCTTCACAGTAATAAATGTTAAAATCATTCCACTATTTAGAAGATAGTCTTCAGATCAGAGGCTCTCCTGGATACCACCTTAGGACATCTCCCACTGCCTCTAATCTTAAAAGAAAGGAAAATATAGACGAAAACTCTGATCCTTGAGAGACGGATATAGTATATGTATTTATCTGTTTACATCTATTCTACATGTGTCGAGCTTAGACACCTAGGAAAATATAGCGAGACCCTCCATAAATCGAGTCCAGCTTCCTTTTTCCAGGATAGCTGTGCCTGATACACTAAGTACAGAGGATACACCAGGATGGATCCCTACTTATGTTATTTTTAAAGATTTCCAGAGACAGAGATTTCATTGTGTCAATATTTTTTAACATTATTAAACAACAAGCATATTGCAGGCCGTGTCCACTTAGCAATGTCTTAATTTAAGGATACAACTTAGAATGCCAGAGGAGCAGTTATAAAAGAAGGTAGCCATCAGGTCTCCAAAAGTTAGTGTACCTTAACCTTACCTGCCTTAGTAGTTTCTGTGTAAAACACTAAGGAAGGAAAGGTGAATTGCGGGATGGGGGCTGCATTGTGAATTGCAAAAGAGAAATTTAAACACTATTTGCAAACTAAACTCAAAGAACAAATGATTTAACACTTGTTCTGTTTTTGTTTGTTTGTTTGTATTTGTTTTTAAGTGGACTCTAATTTATTCTTTCCTTGGTGGGGAGATTAAAAACATGTATACCTTTAATATGTTCTTTTCTTCATATTGGGAACTCAGTTTGTTACTACTCTTGGCAACTGTTTTCTGAATATGTGGAAAATTGAACCTGCCAGAATGGATTGGTGTTTGCTCTTCTTCAATGAAAGGTGGCTGTGATCAAAAGCTGCCTCTCTCGGGTAGTTCAGCCTGCCGAAGTCTAATGCAACAGAAGTGGAAAGGAAAAGGAAAATGAAGGACATATTCAAGAGTGTAACAAATAATTGGAACCTAAGGCACTAAGTCTATTGGCTTCCACAGGAGCTTGGCAGAAATACTGACCGCCCATGTGATTTTTATCTTCGCATCTTTAAGGCAATTACCTTGACATGGAACACAGTAGTGATGGCTTCCATTGAAAGGCTCTATTTAAACATCTTTTTTCTGAATCACCAAGATAAGGATAGAGCAAATGAAGATGGAAAAAATAATCACTTGTATACAAAGCTTCTACCTTCAGTTCTCTAAAACTGTGTTAATGCCTAATTAATGACATTCCTATTGTACAAAAATATTGAGAATGCAAATACAACTTCCCAGCTAATTAGTTCATTATATGGAAGTGACACATGTGAAGTAATAGTTTAATGTGGTCTTCATAAAAGCCAGCAATTGTGGACTTTCCCTTAAAATTTTCAAGTGGGATGAAATTCACTTTTCTCATGACTACTCTAAGTAAAAAGTGCCTTCCTTATTTATGTGTATAATAGTACCTTCTTTTAGCAGATATTTACCATTGAAGTAGGGTAGTGAGACTTATGTGAGTAAATTATTACTGACAGCGAAACCCAAGGAATCTCTAGAGGTACGGCCACCAGCAGCTGCGAGAGTCTGGACTATTCCTCTCTCTTCTTAAACATGGCTCGAGCAGTTGATGTACGAATAGTGGTGGAAGAAATGTCCTTTTATGTTTCCAAAAACAAAAACTCAGGCATTCACACCTCTTCAGCTAGAACAACAGCATGTCAAATATTGTATTCTCAGATTTAAGCTATAAAATAATGGTGGAGCCTGAGAGAGAGGAGAGGAAACTAAGGAGGGACTTCGTGGGATTGGTTGGAAGAGATTCAATTCTCTATTTCTTTGATTTAAGGATTATCAGTTTTAAGGAGTGCAGTTAGGAATAATAAAGCTTTTCAGGAAAAATAAGACTACATTAAATGTAGTTTTAAAAAACTGACAACAACGTACAATATCTCACACTTTTGTAGTCAGAATCAAAGTCTCTCCGAGTCTAAAGATGGCACTGGATACCTTTTAGTCCTGAGCAGTGAGGCCTCATGTCGGGGTGACAGGCCGCTTTGTGTAACCCGTGCTCCTTATTTTGACGAGTCGCTAAGGATGCACCTTCAGGGTTGACAGTATGATTATGAGGCATATTGAATATAGGCTTTCCTCTGTATTTCCAGTTGGGCTAAGTTTTGGGTTTTTTTCCTTTTTAAAAGAATTTTAATATTTCTAAAAGTCATACAGCTTCTTTTGAAATTCTAAGGACGCTTTCGACAAATTGTTCAGTACCTGACTAGAGGCCTCCATGACGCATGTTTGGTGACACCCGTCTTCACTACCCCTGAACACTCTAGGGTCTAGTCTGAGCATCTGGCGACTTCTACTGCCTTTCATTGCTTTGCCTCACACGTGAAAATCAGTCTTCTGTGTACATAGAAACTTATAAAGAATTTTAATCAAAATTAGGGGCTCACATTTAAAATTTAGTGATCTATATCGATACCAATGCAAATAACTTAACCAAAGTGTAAAATGAAATCCCAGAGACCATTTGTGTATGAAGACGTTTGTACACAGACAAACAGTGACAACTAATATATGGCACGATTTGTTTCTTTGCCTGGAGTTTGGCAAGTGTCTTCTGGAATGTATCAATAACGAGGTGCATTCCAATTACCAAAATGCTAAAATAGGAGGAAAATGTGATTCTTATAATCAAGGAAATTTGGTGTTCATCTGTTGAATTTTATAGTGGCAGAAATAGGAGATACAAAAAAAATCAGAAAAGTAGTATTTAAGTAGCTTCTTGGTTCCTGATTTACCTTAGATAGTCCAGTTTCCACCCACTGTCCTGCCATAATTATTGATCTTTCAGTCTCAAAGCTCTCATCGGTTCAGATGATCATTTATATGGCTGTTTTACTTATTAGGCACTCTTGTTGGTGACACTAACAGTGAAAAGTCTCAAGAGAACTGAATAGTTTGGTGTACAATATACCTTTGAATACACGTAATAAGTTCATATGATCCTCTGAAAAGCCCTGTTAAATTGGTCTTTGTTGAAGAGGATACGAAACTCAGGGAGATTAAAAATGGCCTGCCAAATTCATTCAGCTGTTATGTTACAGAACCAAGACTGCAATCCAGATGTCCAGGGCAAACGAATTCTAGTGAGTTTAATAATAATAACAACAGGAGGAATGATCACCATCATCATCGTCACCATCATCACCTTAATGGTGAAGCTACCACTTACCCAACAGAGGTTCATGGCCATTGTTTTGTTCCATGCACCACTTTGGCAGTCTGGTAAAGCCTATGGACATCTTCTCAAATAATATTTTTGAATGCATAAAATAAAATGCATAGTATTACAAGGATATGAATTCTATTAAAATGAAGTTATCAAATTTTTTTAAATAAATACATGATATTAGTATGTTTTCTAAATGCATAAAATAATAAGATCTTGCAGTATTATCTATTACTGTAATTTCAAAGTAGTGATGAACATAAAGATTATTTTGAGATTTCTACAATAAGTCTAATATGATATGAAAATATCTGTGATTTCTATTGGTGACAAAGTGACAGGTTCTGCTAATACTACTGTGGTTTGTTACTTACATCCATAATTGAAGGAAATTCTAAATTTCGGTTAGAGGATATTGAAAGTAAAGATGTAATTTTTTCCCACTCAAGTTCACCGACTGCCTCCAAATTTATGAACCGCCAAGGGGTGCCCAGTTAAGAACTCCTGCTTTGAATAAACTGGCAAAATAACTATTATTATCCCCACCTTACAAATGAATAAACTGAGGCCCAGGGTATTAAGTAGCTTGCCTAATTTTTCACCTAATGGCCGAGAAGCGTATCAAGTGATATTAGCATGTGTGCATCACCTCCTCTAACTTCCCAGTGGCGATCACCATTGAAGTGGGAATCGTAGCATCCACTCCACTCTGAGACAGATGACCCTGTAAGGATTATTACCCTAATCACTTGTATCTCCTTCAAACACTAATGATACCCTTGATGAAGATTGCAGATAACCAAAGAGAAATCTGGGGTGAGGTCTGTGTGCCTGACTAACGGTTTATGTTCAACTTGCCTCAAGCGTTTCTAGTGTTTGGTCTCCCCTAAGTGGTCCTCAGGTGGCTTTTCAGAATGATCATTATTTCCAACGTGTTTGATGCTATTTTCTACTGTAGCCATTTTCCTCTTCTACCTTTAGGTGATTACTGCTGTTGCTTATTAATATTCTCAGATGAGGGAAATTGTTTTTCTCCACCTCCCCTATCTCAATATACATACCTATTTGGATTTTTTTCTGTAACTGCTCTAATTCCTTAGCCTCTTTTTATCTAAACTATACCTATTAAATTAGCCTAACTCTTCTCAAAGCTAAATTGCCTCATTTGTTTATTATTTTTCCTTCATTTTGTCTGAATGCTTTAACGCTTACAAAGTATGCAAAGCCATTGTTAAAGCTCTAAGTAGTCCCAGGATGCATGTATTAGTTTCTGTAATTAAGTCTTAGTGATGACACCACGTCTTATTTGCCTCACATTGTACTAATTCTAGCGTAACAAACCTTAAGGTTTCTTTTCAGAATTATTTAATATTTGAAAAAATCGATGTATATGACCCCTTGGCAGTTCAGTTGTTAATTGCTCATCCTTTCTCCTCCTGTTAATGGTGACCATTTTATTTTGGCAAATCTTGCATATTAGGGTTTCTCATCTCTGATAGTGAAATGACCATGACATAGGGATGCCACATAAGGATGTCTTCCAGCGCTGTTTTCACCTGAAAAGGAGATTCCTTTTGCCACACAGCTTTGAGAATAAGAGTATCTTAGTATTTCACTATTGAAGGAATTTTAGAAGTTTCACTTGTATTTAGGGAGCTGAAGGGCATTTTTGATTGCTATCACTTTATACAGCCTTCTAGGAAGGATTTATTTTTAGCACCTATAATGGATGTCGCAAAAACGTGTATATTTGAAGAGCTTTATAAAATATACACTAAAGATTCAGCTTTCACCTTTAGCTGTTGAAACTTATGCTTTCTTGAGAAGATTTTTTTAAAAAAAGACATATTCTGAAAAACTGATGTTGCCTTTTACCACCAGCACTAGCAACCATCTCATCGTTGTAATCTTCACCACCACCGTCACCCAAAATAGCATCTAGAGGAGTGTTTACAGGGTTTATACATGCATACATACACACATATGTGTTTAAACACATACATACACGTATTTATTCATTCACCCAGCACATGTTTGTTGAGGGCCTTCTAAGTTCCAGGCACTTTAAACTCTGCCCTCCTCTTACTTCCATTCTTGTGCATCAAGGCTGATGATGTGGATAAATAAATAAAATGATATGAGAACAGCTGAAGAGAAAAACAAGACAGGGGACACAGATAGGGTATATGTGGAGGGAGTGTTTGAATTTTTGTTGGCGGGGGGCAAAAAAGACTTCACTGCAGAAGGGTTTGAGTAAAGGTCTGAAGAAGATAAAGAAGTAGCTCTGTGGGTATCTGGAAGAGAACATTCTAGGGAAGGTGCTGATGGAGTGTAGGGGACATTCTGGGAACAGCGAGGAAGCCAGAGTACCTGAACTGGTGCAGGGAAGGGACAGTAGCAGGACAGAGGAGCCCAGATCATGTCAGGTCTCATGGGCCATATTCTCTGAGGGAGATTAGAACTCTTGGAGGCTGTTGAGCAGAGAACTAACCTGATCTGAATTAATAGTCTAAAACGATTGCTCTGGAAGCCGGTTTGAGAATAGACTGAAGGAGGACTAGAACCGAACAAGGCTGAATAATCCAGGTGAGAGATTATGGTAACTTGTGCCAGGATGGTAGCAGTGGATGAAAAGTTGTCAGCCTCCGGATATATGGTAAGGAAAGAGCCAAGAGGATCTGATGATGGATTGTATATACAGTGTGAGAGAAAGAAAAGAGTCAAGTGTGACCCCACAGTTTGAGGCCTGAGCAAGTAGAATGGGAGGAGTTGGGTAGAGGGGTGTGAGGAGGGGGTCAGGAGCTCAGTTTTGGACATGTCAAGTTTGAGATATTGGGCATCCACGTCGAGAGGTCAAGTACACAGCTTGGGAAAAAAAAAAAAAGACTAGAGTTTAGGGGAGAGGTCTAAAGATAGCCATGGTCATGGATTTTTCTCCATAGAAATGTTCCATCTATATCGACAATACATAAAAATGTTCCATCTATATCGACAATACAATATCTCGACACCTCTGCCTCCCGTCCAGTGGAAGCTCAGCTTCTGCACTTTCAACACTGGCATTGCTATTTTTGCTCTCCAGGGGATATAAGATCCTCTGGTTCCCAGGGTTAACATTCTCCACAGGTGTCCTCCATCCCATCCTCATGGGACTCATTGGGAGTCACTATCTCTGGGCTGTTCTCTCCCTACTCCTGATTCAGTCTCCATCTCTCCTCTCCTTCCCTCATGGCCATTGTAGCCTCTAAGGGGATTGGATGCACCACCACTCCATTCAATAAGTCAGTTGGTTTTGTTTGATTGGAATGGTTTTGTTCAGCCTTCTTTGAGGTTCAAGTCAATATTCTATAGACAACTTGAGGCCACTTTAATCATAAGACCAAATAACTAGTAACTCTTGCCCCCAGATTCTTCCTGGCCAAGATCATTTCTTCCATTCTTTTGGTGAAATTCAAAAGAATTCTGTCTAGAAATTCAACTGAGCAAGTACTTGGGCATTTCATCAGATCCTAAGGTGCTTCTTGAGAATGTTTTGGGCTCTGCTCATAGATATTCTCCTAAACCCATGTCAGCAGAGGAGGGATGATTCAACACGTGGGCAAGATTACAACCAGACTCTTTAATTTTTTTAATTATAAAATTCTAACTTGCCCACATATCCAAATTATATATAAACATGTGAATCTTCTTTGAGTCAATAATATAGAATATTCACTCATTCAACAAATATTTATTGAGCCCTGTTACATATTCTTGGTGTTGTTTCAGGGAGTTCCCTGTCATCAGGGAGCCTACATGCTTCCAAATATCACATAGGCCATACTTATACTAAAAACATGTTTATTGTTTATCTAAACTTCAAACTTAACTGAGTATCCTGCATTTTATCTGGTCACTGAGGTCATGTGACAGCTTGGTTGGGATGGATGGTCAAAAATGGCCCAACTTATGGAAGCTGGGGCAGACTGTCACCTGGGCTGCTCTCCCCATGTGGTACCTCAACTAGCCCAGGCGTCTTTACATGTCAGTCTTAGGGCAGCAAAAGGTCAAGGTGGCAGCTGTAAGGCTTCTTTTGGTTCGTGCTCTGAAGTTGCAAGTGGTTGCTTCTGCCAGAGTGTATTGGTCAAATAAAGGCACAGGGCTGGCCTACATTCAGAGGGTGGGGAAAGAGATTGCACCTCTTGATGAAAGGAGTGGCAAATTCACATTGGAAAAGGGAATATATACAGGGAAGGGAAGGATTTATAGCCATTAAACAATCGATCACAAGTCGTAAACACAGCAGAGAAGTCTCTGCCATCAGGGACCAAACACTATTCTAAGAAGAGACAGACAATAAAGATAAACATTCATTGTTTATACAAAGGAGAAAAAGAAAGCATAATCAGGGGGTTAGGGAGTGTTAGGGGAGGTCTTCTTTTATATAAGGTGGGCAGGAAGACTTCCCCAAGAAGAGGACATTCAGCAGAGCCCAAAAGGAAGTGAGAAATATCCAGAGGAACGGGGTAACAGTCAGAGGAAGGAACAAGTTCATAAGCTTCAGAACCCAAGCATTATTGAGGAACTGAAGGTGGCCGAAACAATGAAGGTGAAGTGGAGAGTAGGAGGAGATGAGGTCAGAGGAGTTACGGAAGGTCAGGCTCAATCTACATCTAGGGCCTTGCAGGCAAATATAAGGGCTTTGCCTGTTAGCTTGTGTGAGCTAGAAGCCACATGCAGGGTTCCAGAAGAGGAGTAGCATCATTTGACTTAGATTTTTTTTTAACAGGGTTACTCTGGCTTCTGTATAGGGAATACACTGAAGAGTGGCAAGGGTTGAAATGGTTGTGAAGCTATTGCAGTACTCTAGGTGAGGGGCAATAGTGGCTCGGACTGGGTGAGAATAGTGGAGCTGGTGAGTTGTTGTTGAACAACAGGTCTGTTTTGAAAATAAAGCCAACAGGATTTGCTGATAGATTGCATTTGGGGTGTAAAAGCAAGAGAGAAGCCAAGAATTTGAGAGGAGTCAAAAGGTTTAGACTCAGCAACTAGAAGAATGGATTTGCTGTTTACCGGGTTGGGCCCTCCTTATAAGAGGGAGGCAAGAACAGCAAAGGCAGAAGAAGGCCACGTGATGACAGAAGCAGGAGGAGAAAAGGCAATGAGATGAGGAGCCATGAGCCAAAGAATAGAGGAAGAAGCTTCTAAAGCTGGAAATGGCAAGGAAATGGGTTCCCCCTTAGAGCCTCCAGAAGGAACCGGCCCTGTCAACACCTTGATTTTAGCCCTATAAGACTCATGTCAGACTTATGACATCCAGAACTGTAAGAGAATAAATTTATGTTGTTTTAAGCCACCAAATTTGTGGTAATTTGTTACAGCAGCAATAGGAAACTAATACATGATTAGACCTTTAAATAGAGATGCTGAGTAGCTGTTCATTATGAGTCTGAACTTGAGGAGAGAGGCATAGAACGTGAATTGGAGCTCATCACAATACAGGTTTATTTAAAACCATAAAGCTGGATGAGAGCACCTGGCCAAGATCATTTCTTCCATTCTTTTGGTGAAATTCAAAAGAATTCTGTCTAGAAATTCAACTGAGCAAGAACTTGGGCATTTCAAGTACTTGGGTGAGGATAGAGAAATGAAAAACCTTTTGACTGTTTTTGACCACCCCAACATCTAAAGATCAGGAGAGTGAGAAAACCAGCCAACAAATGAGAAGCCATATCCAGTGATGCATGAGGAGACCAGAGAGTCTACGGTCCCAGAAGCCAAGGGAAGAAAGTATTGGCAGGAGTAAGCAAGTGACAAATTCAGCTCCATCAAATATTCACAATTTAGTGCTAAGTGATCTCAATCTTGAATTTTTCGCTAACTTCTACAAAAATTCTATGAGAGACAATTGATATTTGAGAGTGGGATAGAAAAAGGAGGCACCAGTAATAATTATACCAAGACAAAGGATGTAAATTGGGACTGCCCAGGGCAAGCAGGAATGTACGGTCCCCCTGTTTGGCTTCTGTCTCAATAACTGTTAAATAAATACCGTTTACTTCCTAAAGAAACATCTTTACTGAAATATGACTTAATATTTTGCTTTTGGCTTTAACTGAGGATCAATATTTAGGAAATAGTGTTAGGAAAGATATTTCTGCCTCTTTTATCAAACTGTTACTGGAGACTCTGTTCTTTATTATGTTCAATGTTCCTCATAGAAAGAACCATGTGGTAATTCCTCTTAGAATGGAATGCTGGAAAAACTGTTGCTTTTTTCAAGGAGCTGGTGGTATCCTTTCTTTTCCTAGATACTAAGAGCTTCATAGTACATCGTTCTTCCCTCTTACCTTGGGAGCACGAGCTAGAACTGTTATATCTTCAAGTTGCAGTTACGGTATCATGTCACATTTTCCCAGCTGTGACTTTCTTTCTCCTCAAATATTTCTTGAGTACCCACTATGTGCTGAGCTTTGCTATTTAAGCTGCAGGTATGGCAGAGGTCCACACAGATTTGATCCCTGCCTTCATGGCATTTTCTTGGTTCTCAAGAGTTTCCATACTTTTAAAATATGGTGTTAGTATCTTATAGGAAGCCTTGAATTCTTTCAAGAGCAAAGTAGGTATAAAAGACATATAGAATAAAGCGCAACAGTGCAGTATATTATTCAGATAGGGGTGTGGCGTGTTAGGAATGGAAGGCGAGGGGAGAGGTAGAGCATGAAGCCTTGAGTAGAACCAGAGCCTTGAAGCTCCTCATGTTTTTCATGAGGTTTCAGACCCACTATTGTGCTTTTGAGAGAAAAGAAGGCACGTTTAAGGAAATAAAATGATTTCTAAAGCTGCGTTTAGCATCTTTACTAATAGTAGTAAAGAGTGCTTGATCAAGTAAAGCATTTGAGGATATTGTCATAATCCAAAAATGCTCTAAGTGCTGTCTACTGGCTATAGAGAAAAGAGAGTTAATGATTAATTTTGTTGTAATATGATATGCCCTAGGATTGAGTGAATATTTCAGTTCCAGATTATAAAGTAGCCTATTTTTGCAGGATGAGAAAATAAGTACTATATTTTTAAAAGAAATAAGCTGTCTGCTCCTAAGAAGAGGAACTCCTTTCAGTTATGACCTTGGCTAGGGATTTAAGGCTGCTGTAGTCTTCCCAGTCAAGAGAAGGGGATTGATTAGAAGTCAACCAGAAAGCACTGTCCTGGCTGGTAAGACCGCACCATCAAAAACAAGAAACATATCTTTATGTTTATTAAGCATGCAACAGTGTCAAAGAAGAAAGGTCAAACAAAGGAAGGGATCCTCTTTTAGACAGTTTAGTTCTTACACTTTGATAGCAGCATGATGAGTACAAGAGGAGACAGGGGGATACCATGCGACGGAGGAGGTTGAGAGGGATAGAGAATGATAAAGGCAGAGACAGCTGCTTTCACAAAGCCAGCTGCGTTGGAGATGTCTCTTCTACAACTGCTTATTGAAATGTATATGAAACTAGTAACATGAAACACTTGGGCAATATATTGTGTTAGAGGAATCAAAATTTAATTGTGGAGACTTTGAGTCCCACTGATTCCAACTATTGATTATGTTGCTTCAACGTGCAGGAATAAAATTAAAAGCTGAGCTTGACAGCAAGCTGCCATGTAAACCATTTTTTAAGTCTGTCTACCAAATACCCTGGATATTGGATTGTTTTTATTCCTAAAAGAAATGTAAATACAGTCACAGTTCCTGTATAATATACATAAAATTTAGCCTAGGTATATTATTTCTTTTAGCCTAGGTTTATGCCATATTTTCAGCCTTCTGACTCACTATTGTTACCATAGTGACATTTACAGAGGGATCGTGTGTTTTCCATAAGTTTAAGGGGTAGCCACGGACCTTAAGTAGCTCAAGAGGAGAATTCACTGAGATCTAGAGTGCTCCAAACAACGCTGTGAAAATTGGATTGCCTGAAAACACAGGTTTGTCTCCCAAGAGAAACCTTCTGTGCACACGCAGAGAATGATAGGGCTGGAAAGGGATCTCCGGAAGCCATTTATTCGGTCCCATCTCCCGGCAGCATGGTGACTAAACCACAATAGGTGTCTGTGATTTTCGTACTAATGTAACTTACCCAAGACTGCCTGTTCCCCCAAGCCACAGCCAGCTTAGCTGTCAAACAAAAATAACTTATGGCACTCCACCTCGTCATCATCCCTTTCCTGGCCCTCCCCTGGGTCCCCAGGGCTGTTCAAAACTGAATGCTGGGGCTTCCCTGATGGCGCAGTGGTTGAGAGTCCGCCTGCCGATGCAGGGGACGCGGGTTCGTGCCCTGGTCCGGGAAGATCCCACATCCCACGGAGAGGCTGGGCGTGTGAGCCATGGCCGCTGAGCCTGCGTGTCCAGAGCCTGTGCTCTGCAACAGGAGAGGCCACAACAGTGAGAGACCCGCGTACCGCAAAAAAAAAAAAACAAAAAACTGAATGCTGGAGACTGCCAGAAATAAAAGTGTGAACCTCGGGGTAGACCTGACCAGAAAGTAAAACCTATTCTTGGTTTTACACAGCAGGGAGAAACCTCTTTACCTATATCCCATCATGACAGGGATTTGAGCTAAAGCTCCGTGAAGCAGCCCCGCTCCAGTTACACCCTCTGAAATGGGAATTCCAGGGTCACTGGCAGCACTGGAGAAGATGATTATAGCAACTCAGCACATGGTCTCATAGGATGATTTCCTTTTGAGAACTCGTTTGTGAGCCTACCACCTGACCAAATAGCATCACCACCATCGTCTGTAAAATATTAACATTTACCGGAGCGGGGAAAATGGTACCGAGACTGATTGCCCTGTGTCGGGGGCGGAGTGGGTGGGAACCGTTTACTTCTTTGAAGATTGAACTGAGGAGGCTACGTGATTAATTCGAATAATTAGGAGTCTTTTTTCCTCGTCAGTTGATTTTGGGGATTGCAATTTTAGTTCAAAACCAAAGACAGGTTACCTAGGTTATGAGAAAATAAAGGTTTGAAACAAGAAGCTGCATTTGGGAGGAAAGGAAATGTTGAACTTGGGTCTATATTTCCGAAGAAGAATTATCTGGAATTTTATAAAAGCAAAGAACACAGACATCATCCCTGTGTTTATATGAGGAAGTAAGCATTTGAAAACATGCAATACGTATTTTAAACATTGTTCTACTTTCTAATCTTGCATTGCTCCCAAGGATTGCTAATGGTTACCAAATTGTTCTTTGGCAGCGTAAGCTGACGCTTAAAAAAAAAGAAAAAAGGCAAAGAGGTGATAAGATGTGATTCTAGCACAGGACAAAGTTATGAATCCTCAACCCTGAGCAGATATTAACTAATCCAGCAATCCCAACCTGGAGGGTAGCCAGGAGCATTTCTCTGCATCACATTATGTCCGTTACATGGCAATGAAGGACAGTTTCCATGGCTCCTAATAAAGAGATGTTTCTCTTTATGAAGAGAGCAGAGTGAAGGGTTAATAAAGCATTCAATCTCTAGAAGTAGGTTTCTCCCTACATCCCATAACCAGGAGGATGGATATCTGGTTTTGTGTGCTCAGGTGGGTTGAATGAAACCAGCATGGCTCTGCTCTGCCTTCACTAGCTATAATCAGCTTTTCAAATCTACACTATGTCCCCAGTGACTGATGGCACAGTGAGGAACATGTTTGTGACCACACATTCCTGAGAAGCAGCAGTTCTAACAGCCCAGTGACCCGACTTATTCATTCCTGTTTCTTTGTGCAGAGACATTTTGTTTTCCAAGCTCTTTGGCCATGTGCTAACGATTAGACAATGACTCCATAAATGAGGAGAAAAAACGTGTCATGGACGGTGGGTGGTTTGTTTTCTTAGTTCTTTATTGAAAACATATGGAGATGTTTATATATAAATAGACAACAATAGACTGCTGCCATCACGTTAGCAGCAGCTAATAAAATTCTACATGAATAGAGATCTAACTTGTGTCTGCCTACTCCAGAATTCTGGTTTACTGAGATCTGCATATCCTATCTAATTTGGGTTGAAAAGATGTTTTATTGTTTTACTTTTTATTCCTAGTTGGAAGGAAATGGTGGACCAAGGGTTTTGTCCTTGTTTTTGTTTCATTCTTCTCTTTGCTTAATCAAATTACTTCGTTAGCAGGGACAATAAATTCTGTCCAATCAGACCTTGTATTGTGATCACGCAAAAATATTTTAAACTCCATACATCTGTTTCACTACAGTCTTTGTATTTTTGAATTAGAAGTGAGGACTTGTGGCCCGACAGCTGGAAACAAGCAGCAGCAGACAGGGCAGTGGAGGGATTGAGAACACAGGCTTGGGGAGGCAGACCTCCGGGTTTGAATTCTGGTAACCACTCACTAGCTAGGTAACCTTGGGAAAGTTAGTTAACCTGACTAAACCTCAGTTGCTTCATCTGTGAGATGAGAATGATGGGGAGCATTACATGGGATAAGCTGTAAAGCCTTTCATACAGTGTCTGGCATATAGGAAGCACTGCAAAAAAGCTACATATTATCATTGTAAGCAGCTAACAGAATGGTTTATATGGAGGCCATCCTTGAAAATCTGAGAGGTACTGATGTTTAGTGGTAAGACCAGTAACAGCAACTATTGATCAAGTGCTCGTTATACGTTGGGGTCTACATTGCACTCTTTCTTACAACTCCATGAACTGGGTACCAGTATTATCCCCATTTCATGGCAGGAGAAACTGAGGGTTACACAGACTGCCCAGAGTCACAGAGCCCATGATTGGTTAATCTGGTGCACAAACCCAGTCTGAATAACCCCAGAGTGCATACTTGTTACCACTCTGCTAAAAAGGCTGCCACGCAGACAGCGTCTGGCACCTTTGAAACCTCCTTTATTTACATTATTCTCAACATTCCCATTAACATCCTGGCATTGCACGGTACCATTCACAAACTGTGGGGTGCCCTGTCCCAGGGACATCTGTTCATTTGCAGTGGAAGAGGGTCAAGAAGGCTTTAATGCATATTTTGTTAGGAGCCCTGACACGTTCAACTCGCACACCACTTTCACTTTTGGTCTACAAATGTCTTTTCTTTGAAGACCCTCAAAGCTCCATGTGCCCAGGCCCATTGTTCAAGCCTGGAAAAGAGCATTTGTCCCAGCCTACAGATGGAGAAGCCAGAGGCCAAGGTGACATGACTTGGGGACAGAGGGAGAGGCCAGTCACTCCCCTCAGCAGCCTAGCATGTCCGTTGCTGAGTCAGGAATGGAGTCGAGTGGGTCCAGGGCTGTGTCCATCTCACCAGGCTGATGGCCAAACTACTGACTAGCTCTTCTTTTAACTAAATTGTATATAGTTAGGAGCAAATTGCCTGATTTTCTTGTTGGAAGGATGGGATCTTCCAGAAATATGGGAATCCTCACATACATCACCCAGCTGTTTTTATTTGCAGATATATTATGTTATTTCTTTTCTCATTTTTACAGGGCAGGGAGAGAATTTGGGGCGGGGGGCAGCAGGGCACATGAGGGGACAGGGTTAGGACTGCCAAATTCATGTCAACTTGCTCACGTAGCACCAATGTGCTCGTTGAACGAGCCCTGAATGTAAGACATTAATGCAAATATTTTGCATGTTATTAACTCTAATGATGCTACCGTCATGCAGTAGCCACAGCTGAAAGCAGAGGTGGTACGTTTTATCATAAATGCCTTGGGTCTTTCTCTGATAATCACCATGAAGACAGAAATTCCTTAGAAGTGAAAGTGGAAATATGAACAGACTTCTGCTTTGTTAACCTTCTCATCATCATCAACAAAAACAGAATGATATCCCAGGGCCATGAAGTTCAGTCCTTTAAATGCTGGCAACATCCTCCTTTAGAAACGAAGGGTACTGTTCTTGCCCTTGTAACAACAGTACCCTTCCATGGCAACAGTTAGGAAGTCATTGTAAAAACATATCTGTTCTACAGAAAAAAAAAATGTATGCAACCCTGAAATTGTTATGTTGTAAGTGAAAAATCATTCTAATTCAAAACAAGCATGGCCTACTACTTCCTCCCTCCCATGCTAGTGGTGACAGGGTGGAGTTTTGGAAAGCACAGAATTTCAGACCCAGCTCTCTCATTTGCCAACTGTGTGACTTTGAGCAAATCACTTGACTTCTCTGATCCTCAGTTCCTTTTCTATAAAACAGCATCAACCATAAAACTGCTCCGTCTACTTTATGGATTATGGAAGAAGATCAAAGGAGATTGCAAATATGAAAGCTCTCTGAAAGCACTGTAAAAATATTATTATTGATTTTTACTAGGTGAATAATGAGGATGACAGCTTGGGAATAACTCAACCGAGGTAGTATATGGTCAGTCTGGAAGAAGTGAATGGGTCCTGGGAAATAGCTGGCCAGGCCAGTTTGAAGGACCTTAAACTTGCAAGTCTTAGGGCAGTGTGGCAATTTAGCTGTGCAATCTGGTGAGAGGCTCTTATATTCTAAGCTCTTGCTGTGACAATACTGGCTACTTGGAATCACTGTGTGCTTTCTTACCAGACTTTATCTGGAAAAGGTTTACACACTAGTGGCCTGGCAGAGTTGCCGGGGTTTAGATGCTACAGCTGTACCCCAGAGAGATCAGCATTTCAAGTGTTGTTCTATTACCTCCCTCCCTGGGGATTCAACAGATGGAACAACAATGGAATCAGAAACCCAAGACAAACCTGTCAGTTTGATGCCTTTAAGCCTTCACAGAATTCACGATTAAAATAAGATAGAATATCCATCTAGGGGGAAGAGGTGCAGAGAAGTAGGCCCACAGGTTACACCTTTTTTTGTCTAAGCACGGCTAATACTATCCGGAGGTCCCCGCCATATAAAAGGAATTGTATCTGGTGCAAGGTAGGCTCTTAAGAAAATTGGTTGAAAGAATATTATTGCTAGTAGCAATAATTGAGTAATTTTTATATGGAGTTTTATATTTATTTTCACTGAATTTTAAAAAAAAAACCTTCCAAGTCAACTCAAATTCGGCAAATTCCAAGATGAGTCATCTTGCATCTCAGAACTGTTAGGTAATATGCAGACTGGATCCTAAGTCAAGCAGAGCAACATGTGCTTTGGCAACAACTGGTGAGGAGATAAAGTATTTGGTTATTGTTTTTTTGATAACTTCCAAAGAGAAAGCAGAGAAGCAACAAATATGACCCAAACACTTCTCTCTTTTGTTAAGGCAAATATTTCCAACTACAGCCTCGTGATGGAGTCCGACCTGGGGACCTTCTTACCCTCTGGGCTGCAGTTCACTGGCAGTGACAAGGCCAGGGCCATCGTGGAGGAGGTCATGTGCCTGCTGGAGCCCATCAATGTCACACAGGTCTTTAGAGCTGGAGAAGGGACAGACATTAACTTCTGGATCCAAGCCGGAGTACCTGGTAAGAGCAATAGATGAAGTTGGGGTTCTTTACCTACTGCTACCAATTTAAACTAAAATTTCTGTTCTAACGTGCCACAGTAGATACTTGTAGGTCATTTAAAATATGGAAACCCTTAGGGCTTCCCTGGTGGCGCAGTGGTTGAGAGTCCGCCTGCCGATGCAGGGACACGGGTTCGTGCCCCAGTCCGGGAAGATCCCACATGCCGCAGAGCAGCTGGGCCCGTGAGCCATGGCCGCTGAGCCTGCACGTCCGGAGCCTGTGCTCCACAACGGGAGAGTCCACAGCAGTGAGAGGCCCGTGTACAGCAAAAAAAAAAAAAAAAACATATATATATATATATATATATATAAAAACCCTTAGCTTTGTCCACAAGGTATAATCTGATGATTTCCAATATTGGGATAATAATACTCCTTTTATTTATTTACCCATCTGTCTTCTCTTTCTGAAGTATAAGTTCCTCACTCCAAGAGATTCTGATTTAATGACTCTGGGATTGTGCCTAGAAATTGTTTTTTGTTTTAAGCAGGTGTCTGGTAATTGTAGCACAAATGATCTCCTGACCAAAATTTATGAAATAGAGTAGAAGGCAATTATTAATACTAATATCCTTCTAGTTCTAGTCCTATGCTGCAGAAAGTTCTCTGACCCAAATAATTCCCTACCCAAATCCATGATATCTGAAATTTTACCATTAGAGATGTATTCTTTGAGGTTGGGTACTTCTTGCTAATCATATTTTCCTAATGCAGAGACTACTTTAAGAGGTTGGACATAAACTAATTTACCCTGATCAGTGATTCATCAGGTTGATATTTTTAAGACAAGTCCTGAGCAGGGATGAAATTATGTAATAGGAATAGGCCTGGCTGTTACAGGACTAGAAAGGAGAGCAGTCCTAAAGAAGACAAACATAGTACTTCACAAATTTGCCCTAGACTGGCCATGAGAAAGGGTTATTGTTGATATTAGACCTCTATGACCTGGGGTTGTTCCCTCAACACCATTATCTCCATAATCAAAAACACTGTTAAAGAATCTATTTGCAAATTATTCTGTACTTGTATTATGCAAACAGGAAGTCCAACTTTTGAATAGTTTTAAAATTATGGTTTCCAGAACCATTTCTATGGCTACAAAACATTTCACAGGTTTAAAAAACAGTCTCTCTAGATCCACCCCACTCCAGCTTTTTTTTTTTTTAGCCTGCAAAGTAGACTTTACCAATAGCATACTGTATGGATTTAAACTTTTTTAAAAGCTCATTCTTTAGATATTATAGATTAAAGCATATTTTAGATGGTAAGGTTGCTAATAATCTTACATAACTAAAAATAGAAGGAGCTCTTCTTTATTCTAAGACAAGAAACTAAATTCTCTCCAATGGTTTGTGTATATTTTAACCATATTGTGAAATATCTTAAAACAACATTTCCATTTTCAGTGGGTCATCTAGACAGACACAAGACTCTACATATATGTTTTTAATCATGATCAAGGTCTAGGGGAAGGGAGTTTGCCCTTTAAGTCCTATAGAACGATTTTGTTTGAATTTTAGATTTTTCCTGACCCTTAACTTTTTCAATAAGAATCTTGGTAAAATTTCAGAAAAGCTAAGTAAGTTTGCTGGGGATAGAGGTGAGGAAAAGACTGATGGATTGTGGGTGAATTCGAGTGAAGACCGGGGGTGCTTAAAGGGGAGGTGAGGAACTGAAGCCTGGACCGAAGTAGAACAAAACGTGTGCTGCCTCCTCCCAGCTAGTTTTGCTTCTGTTGCACTGGATCAACAAAAGAGAATCGGCTCTAGCTTTACTCCTTCCATGTAGATACTCCATAAGAATGGTTCTCTTTGGAATTAACAAGTTGATTTGATTGTCTTCACAAAGGTAAGAAGGGCTTCCCCTCTTGCCACAGTGCCGTGGGGAATTTGAGCCCCCTTGTGGTTGCTTCAGCATTAATGCGAGTTCTAACTTACTGAACTAGTTGTCAGACACACGGTTAGGCTTTTTGAAGACCCTGTCTGTTTGATCTGTACAACAATCCTAAGAGGTAAGTGCAATTATTCCTCTTCTTCAGATGAAGAAACGGACTCAGAGGGACTAAATGACTCGCCCAAGTCTCTCCGGCTCTTAAGTGTAGATGTCATCCTGAGAACAGGCCACTTTGGTTTCAAGGCTGGTGGCCCCTTTCCCACAATATGCAACAACACAGGGGCGTCTGGAATGCTGAGATGGTCTTCCAAATCTATGGCAGTGTCTGAAATGTTTATCTTACTCAGCTCTTGCTTATGCAAAGGATTTCAGTTCATTCCTGCTCCAGAATAATTTACCCCGGGGGAAAGGAGTTTGTTATTGTAAATAATTACTTATTTCTTCTCGCATTCTTTGTTCCACTCCCCTCTCTATCTCTGTAGATCAGGAAGGTTTATATAAACTTGGTAGTTCATTTAGACTGCAACTAATGTTTCCTGGAATTCTTTTTTATTTCGTTTAGAGTATTGTAAGATGGAACCAAATTATTGCTGTTTTTCCCTATTACTATTGAAGCTATCTTTTGATATTTCAAGTTTGGGCTCTTCCTGGAAGAAATAATGGAACTGTTTATAACTCTTGTTACCGTTGAAAATTTCAGGGACTTTAGAAAAAAAGATGGAGAACCATAGTTAATCTGAAAAAGAAAATAAAAATATACTAGTTGTGTACTCTGAATTCTTGAAGATATGGTAAGTTACAGTGAGTTAAACCTAAAGATAGGATTCAAGATACTAATTAAGTATGAGTTAAATAACTGCTCACCTAACTTTTGGAAAATTAATGAGAAATACTTCCACACTCTATTCTTGCTCTCTTCTTTCTCTTTTTCTTTCCTGTCATCCATTGAACTAATATTTATTGAGCCCTTACCATGTCCTTGACCTATCAAATTTCTGTAGTCTGATGACTGAGCCCCAATTTTTTAATGTTTCATGTATACTCAGTATCAAAATACTAATTAAGAGCACAGGTAGAATTAAAATTCAACATGATTTTCATAAATTATAGAAGCCAGATAGATAAATTTATGAAAGGATCATCTTTGGAGAGGAGATAGGATATCCTTCATCCATCTAAGTGATGTCCATGATGGACAGGATGACTGTCAACTTAAGTATAAGGCTTTGGGGGGAAAAGTTAAAATAATAACAGATGTATTTTCCACATAAACTCTCTGTTCCAGATACCTTTATACTCCAGCCTTCTCCCATTTCTACCCCCTTCCATACGCCTTCCTATTTTCTCCTCCAAATCCTAAATGCTCTTTAAGTCTCACTCCATATTCATTGGTGACCGCAAATCCATCTTTAACAGACCCTGGTGCTGTGTTGCCTTTCTGAATTTCTAAGACGCTAATGTAGCCCCCAGTCTCGCACTTGAATCACACACAAACGTTCTTGGGTTACTAGGAATTTCCGTGCATCCCGCCTCCTGTACTCAGTGATCAATTCTTTGAGATCAAGGTCAATGTTTTCTACTTCGTTGCCTCCTCTGTAGCTCTTAGTTTAATTTTGGGAAACATTTAAATTCTTGTAAATCTCACAAGAGAAAAAACAGAAACATAGAGGTAATTGTTTTCCCGACAAGCTTTGGGTCCTTCAGCTTAAGACTGTGGAGAAAATTAAGGATGCTGAGAAAAAAGACAGAAAGATAGAAAAAACGACAGATGGAAGAACGACATAAATTAAGGAGGCTAGAGCAATTAGGATTATTTATTTACAGGCGTAAAGACTGAGAGAAGATGCTGAGTCATATCTTCTAGTACATTAGTGCAGTAATACACATAGATAATTTACCACATAAAGTGGCAAGATTCTTGTTCCCTGACTCAGTCAAAGGTAATACAAGAGCATAACTCAAAGGAGTGCAAGAGGGATTTAGGTTAGTCTCTATTGGCCCCAGATAGCAGAGAGGCCTTCAACCTTAAACTTTTGCCTGATCCTCCAATTATAAGCTCCAGGTTAGAATGACAGGAATCTATTTCATTCTGAACATGTCAGTAATAAGATATGATTCATGGTTCTCAGAGGTCCTTAATGCATCCTTCTTGAACACCTTTCTTTAGGAACTCTTCTATAAAATATATTGATACGTTAATGTAAAAAATGAGATGCTCTCTTCTTGTGACCTGAGGCAGTGAGCGCACCATGATTCCATATCTACCAATGAGTTCCTTCCTCTGCTTCAGAATCTGAGAGGCAATCTTTTGCTGATGATCTCGGCAAGTGGCAGACAGTGTGCTGGGAAGAATTAGAGTCTGTGTTCTAGCTTCACAACTTTGAACTTCATGTGCCATCTAAGGCAAATGATGTAAGTTTTCTCAGCCTCACACATTGATTATTAAGCATTCTTTTTTTTTTTCTTTTTTGCGGTACGCGGGCCTCTCCCTGTCGTGGCCTCTCCCGTTGCGGAGCACAGGCTCCGGACGCGCAGGCTCAGTGGTCATGGCTCACGGGCCCAGCCGCTCCGTGGCATGTGGGATCCTCCCGGACCGGGGCACGAACCCGCGTCTCCTGCATCAGGAGGCGGACTCTCAACCACTGCGCCACCAGGGAAGCCCTATTAAGCATTCTTATTACTCATCTGCTGTATGGCACTTGGGAATCAACAGTAAAGAAGATAGACAAGATCTGTACTCTCACAGTCTATACAGACTAGTGAGTGAGACTTGGTTATCTCATATGCAAAATAGGTATGGTCACCACCAAGCCCCATGTGCGTTCCTCCTCCTCCCCTGTCCCCTCTCTCATTGACTGCCACCACCTCCCAGAAACCACACAATCATCCGGAACATAGAACCAAACACTCTCAAGTCCTGTTTACTCCAGATTCCTCCTATTTTCAAAGCCCATTCCCTTCTCTCTACCCCACACACCTTGTCTCAGGAGTACTCACTGATTTTCCTATAGCAGCCTCCTACTGACATATCAACCTGCATTCTTAGTTCCCTTCCATCTAACTGGCTCACTGCTTCCAAAGTGAACTTTCTAAATTAAAAGTCAGACTATCAATTGGGATGCTTTCGGCTGCAAAATATCACAGAAGCTGCCACTTAGAACAGTAGTAAGGGGATTTTTTTAATTTACTTTAAAAAGAGCTCTCGAGTGGGTGGTTACAGAATGCTTGATTTAATCATCAACCACATCAGAGACCCTGGTTCTTGCCACCTTTCCACCGTGCCACCCTCGGCATGTTGACTTCTGTCTTCAGGCGTGTCTCCCCGTGGTCCCTAGATGGCTGCAGCTGTCCCAGGCAACACATTCTCACACATAGTGCAGTAGTGGAAGAGAGAATGTCTATAATGGCCAGTCCTTCTTAACAGTAAGACAATCGCATCCAGAAGCCCCGAAGCAGATTTTTCCTCAATTTCATTGGCCGTGTTGGTGGCAATGGAGTAGAATTACCAAAATTGGATTATATTGATCGAATTTTACTTCCTGGGTCTAGGGTAGAGCTCAGTCTCTGCTGAAAATGTAGCCTCCTGATGTGTGAGAAAAGCTGGGATTCTTTAGGAAGGAGATGAGGCTTCCCACTGATAAGCAACTAAGAGTAGCGGCATATCTGATCATCTCTCCTCGTTGCTTGAAGTCCTTCAGTGTCTCCCCATCGTCTTCAGTGTCAGGTCTCTGTTTAGCATGGAATTCAAGGTCCTTCTGGTTCCACCCTGGGCTAATGTACAGCCTTGCCTCTCGTGGCTGCCCCACTGCTCTCTATCCATCTCTCACTCATACAAGTTTCATTAACTGAGGTTCCAGTGCACCCTGTGTTCTCAGCTTCCTAGCCATCGGACCTGCCCTTTTCTGTCTTCTTCTCCAGCTAATTCCTACTCATCCATGATTCAGCACCTATTTCTCCTCTCACAAGCCTTCTTTGATCCCCAGCGGTCTGGGTGAGTGAACCTTGAGTTATGTTCCCATAACCCCCTGTTTGCCTCTCCTCATGGCACTTACCCTTAGAATTGTGATTGATTGTGAATGTCTCATAGTTTCCAGCACCTAAGGAGAAGCGCCTGGCCCTTGACAAAACACCCTGAATCAAATGCTGAATCAGTAATGTCTAGGTTTGCAGGAAGAGTTAGATGATGTGAGAGAGGTTTGTAAGCTGTAATGCCGTAACGTAAGTTGTGATTACTTTAGTAATAACTTTGCTTCACTGAGCTGTCCTCTCTTCTTGTATCTTGAATTGTTTTTAAAATCACATTTTAATTTCTTTCATCTTTTCATAATAGCTCGGACTCCATAGTGAAGTACCAAATACGCAGATTACTCAGAACTTCCTTCTCGTGTCTTTCTGATACCTTACATGGCATTAAGCAGAACTAAATGAAAACTTTTCACTTCTACATCTCCAAAGGCCTTTCTTTTAAAATTTTCCAAGAAAGGGGAAGATCAGGACACAAGCAGGAATGTAAAGTAAATTGAAGGTTCAACCTCTGGACCCAGGACTCATATGTTTTCCAGTCACCAGATGGAATAGGGCCATACAGTAGTTCTATGTCCCCTGCTGTCGCTAATTAAAAGATGCCTCCTTGATGGTGAAAAAACTCTGTGCTAGTGATGTTGGAGAGGTTGATGCTGCATGGTGAGTAGACCTCACCCCACTGGGAACATGAAAAGGCACTTCCTGGTTTGCGACTATAGCCCTTATTTAAATAGCCTAGCAGTTTCATTCAATCAGCAAGCATGTCTTGAGTGCCTACTGTAAACCAGGCATTCTACACACTGAAGATAGAGCATGAAAAAGACTTACCAGCTCTCTGCCCTTATGGAGTTTACATTGTAGTGGGGAGTGGGGAGAGGACAGTAGGAGGAGACAAACTATAACAAAGAAATCAAGAATGGAGGAAAACATTAGAGAGTGATAAGGGTAATGCAGAGTATTGTAGCAGGTGGCTGCCTCTCACCGCTGACTCAGGTGAGTCAGAGCTCTTGCTTTAATGCTCATCATCTGCTGTATGCTAGATAGGTGTGTGTAACATCCACGTCAATACCACACTATTGGGAACTGCGCATCAGAACAGCTGATAATAACAGCTAACAGAATAAGCTGCTCATGTTCTTTCCTCTTGCAGTAGGCCTGCTGCAGCTCCAGAGAAGCCATTGGGTATCTTGACCAAAGCAGGCTGGGCTCATACCCTGTAGTATGACTGACAATGGCCTAGAAGGAGAGGGCATTGTTTCTACCATCGGGCAGTTAGTCATGCACTGCCTTCTGAAGTGTCTTCTGTTGTTGCCCAATCTGTTATTTAAAGCCCACATTTTCACTTTAAAGTTAATATACTTTGTATTTTATCTCCTTAACTGTATTGAAAACCAAGAGAGTATTTTATTCACCCTTAAACACCCAATACCTATTATTACCTGGAACATAATAGGTGTCCAATAAATGTTTACTGAGTAGATGTATTTGATTTTAAGATGAACATACAAAAGAATTAAGTCACAGAAAAAGGAAGTTTTGGTACAGCGCCAAGATAAATAACACATGCAGAAAGCGATAGGAACTCATAGGGTAGAAGAAAGGAAAGGCCTGGAAGAGGTGAACTGAGCTGGAAACTGAAGGATTTGTAGTGTCAGAAGGGACAGAAGGGGCGAGAAGGGCATTCCTGGTGGGCATTCCTCCTTTGTAAATATTTTAATGTATCTCTAAAAGGTAAGGAGATGTATATATTATATATATATATTAGGAGGAATAATAATATTGTAGTCATATATTATTCCTCCTAAAATATTTTACAATAATCTCTTAATATCATATCCAATATATCGCCAGTTTTCAAATGTTTCCAGTTTCCTCCAAGCTGCATTTTCCTTCACAATTTTCTTGTGTAAAACAGGATTCCAGTAAGGGTCAAACAATGCAATCGGTGGATGTGGTCGATGTCTCCCAAGTCTCTTCTAATCCATAGGTTCCACCTTCATTTTTCTTCTTTCTGCTGCTTGTTTGTTACAGAAACCAAGTACTTTGTTCCATGGGATTTCCTATAGTCTGGATTTAGATAATCCCTTTTCTATGGAATCATTTAACATGTTCCCACTCTCTTATATTTCTGTTAATTGGTAGTTAATTCTAGAGGCTTGATCTGATTCAGGTTTGATTTTGTTTTTTCAATTTTCGGGGGCAAGAATACTTCTTAGGTATCGATGTTTATTTCCGTTATGAGTGATGTCTAGTTTTCTCTCTTTTTATGATATTAACTGTCATTGAAGATTATTGCCGAGATCTGTTATTTCATTGGGGGTTTCAAAATGGTAGCTTTGATTATTAGTTGAAATAATTCTATAAAAAGAACTCTCTCCCCATTGACTATCTGGTTACTCGGAGGTACTTTCGTGTAAGAAAAGTAGGACATATGTTTCATTCTTTCCCTTTATTTACCTAGTTTTAAAATTATTAGTTGATTCCCTAGTACCCTCCAAAGATAACTGATTGGGCTAATTTTTACTATCATAATTTACTAATGGATTTAAAAAATATAGATGTGCTTCATTCTGTTGTAGTAATTATGCTTATTTATGCTCAAAATTGTCCTATTTTTGGCCAATGAGAGCCTCTTTAAACTGGTTCCTGAGTTCTTTTGAAATGCCCTTGTAGTCACTGATAGTGTCCTAGCTTTCTGATGTGACAGTGTTCCAGGCTATCTTGTGTATTTCCTGCCCCAGATGGAATCAGCTATTTCTCCAAAGAGCTCCACTTTCTTCTACTAGGTCACTGTATTTAGAGACCACAGTCTGAACACTAAGTATGCTTATTGCTACTGGGTTGGTCATTGTTTCTAAGTCTTTTTAGCGGATAGAACTAGAATTTCTTTTTCTCTTAAGAAAAAAGATATTGTGGGGACTTCCCTGGTGACGCAATGGTTAAGAATCCACCTGCCAATGCAGGGGACATGGGTTTGAGCCCTGGCCCGGGAAGATCCCACATGCCGCGGAGCAACTAAGCCCTTGCATCACAACTACTGAGCCTGCGCTCTAGAGCCCGCGAGCCACAACTACTGAGCCCACGTACCACAACTACTAAAGCCCGTGCGCCTAGAGCCCATGCTCCGCAACAAGAGAAGCCACCGCAATGAGAAGCCCACACACCACAACAAAGACCCAACGCAGCCCCAAAATAATTAATTAATTTTAAAAAGAAGGTATTGTGAATTATATATTTCCAGTTCAGGTTGAGGACTCCAAAGCTGCTCTTTACCTCACTGGTGTCATGTCTGTGTCTCCTTCTTCCTTTGCCAGAAATCCTGGTTCTTAGTGCAACAGCATAACCACTCACTTGCTTTCTCCCACAGCACACACAGTAGTCTCAGAATAACACCACCACACAACCAACAACAGCGTGATTATTGAAAATGGTTTGTTTATTGCAGGTTCTTTTTATGTCTTTAGGATACATTATATATTCCACTAGAGATGTACACATTTCTGTTAACCTGTAATGCAAGTTACCCTGAATGAAATATCATTTCCATCTTTCATATTTTTGTCTTAAAATCTGAAACTAGTGATTTCTAAAATGCTTAAATGCTTATTTATAATTTTTCTTTATAAAGCGAGAAAAAGGTTACAGACAAGACTAGTTGTAAGACTTATTAAAGTAATTACCTTGGAGTGTCATAGTTGGATCCTCAACACATACATTGCCTGTGCTTTCTTATTAGGTCTGACTCAGACAGTTTCATTCATTCATTCATTCATTCATTCAAGAAATATCTAGTAAGTACTACATGACATTCAGACAAGGGGAATAAAGAGGGAATTTAATACGTGTTGAGCGTCTTTTGTATGTCAAGTATTATTTTAGCTGCTTTACATACATTATCTTATATAATTTTATAAGAACCTTCTAAAGCATACAGTAGTAGTCTGTAACCAATTTTCAGATGAGTCAGTTGGAACTCAGGGAGTTTCCTTTGTCCAAAGTCACAAAGATATTAAGTGGAAAAGCCAGAATTAACATATGGGCCTGTTTTATTCCAATGTCATATACAAGGTTCACTCTCTGTCCTCAAGGAGTTAATGGAGGGTTTAGACACAGGAAGAACAAAGCACCGTAGGAGTTCAAGGAAGAGAGGAATTAAAATCACGGGGCATCACAAAAGAGGTGGCATTTCACCTGATTTTCCAGAAAGAGCAGCATTTTGTTGGATGGAGAGGGACTGCATTGCACATGAAAAGATGGAGATACACAGAATTGCACAGGCAAGAAAGTTCAACAGGTTCTTGAAATGATGAGTAGTCTGGTTTGGCCAAAGTTTAGTTTAATATAGGGAAACAGAGCTAAAACTGAAAAGGTCCCTTGGGACTCCAGTTGGACCCTGAACGCGATTCAAAGAATTTGAGACAGCCAGAAACTTTTGAAAGTTCTGAACAGGAGTGAGACGTGATGGGGCTCAATCCCAGCCACTGAGTAGGCTTCATCTAACGCACAGCATCCTCCTTTGAGAGACTCAAGACGAAAACCAGCTTCATAGATCTGCACATCTCGTGGGCTGGTCTGCATGTCTTCTGGCAATTTCTTGCTAAAATTGCACTTTTTTGGATGTTTTGCTACTTGATGTTTTGCCAAATTAAACTGTACAGTTGGAGAGACTTGGAATAGTCCCATAAGGTATTGCACTGTGATTGGCAGGGGTTGCTGGGGTTCTCAGATATTAACAATGAAGTCTTACTGTAATTGGACATAATCTGCTTGTTGAACCTTCTTTCAGTCAAAGAAGTCTTCACGTATTGTGACAACTCATCAGTTTCTTACAAGAGCTCTACTAAAAATATGCTTATCAATTTAATTACTTTAATAAGCATAGGATTATGGGAAAAACAGGAAAAGCATCACAATTCAAGAGATTTTGGTAAAATTGAGTTCTGATTGGGTAAGGACTTTTTACTATAGAAATGAGTTGTATCTCAATTGTGTACGATAGACTCCTTAGTCTGGGTACTTTCATTGGCTTAAGATCCTTCCTTTGCTCAGTATTAAAGTTCAAAAATGACTACTTAACCTGATATTCTTGTACATTTCCCTCATGGGAATTTCTAACACTGTGAATTAAGTCTCCCTATTATCTCGTTTTTATAGGAAAGTGTGAGATTGCATAATTCATGGTAACTAAACTTTCTTTTACAGTATGACATTTGCTATCTTAATTGTCCTTCCAGTTCGTAATGCATAAATCAAATATGGTTGAGATCTGTGAAATCTATTAGTTGTGGATCGCTTGTAATCTGGCAAGCTGTTGCCTGTAATAGGACTAATTATGAAGTGTGTCCTCAGTATTCTTTCCTTTCTTCCTTCCTTCCTCCCTCCTCCCTCCCTTCTCCCTCCTTCCTCCCTTCTCCCTCCTTCCTCCCTTCCCCTTCCTTCTTCTCTCCCTCTATCTGTCCCTCCCTCTCCTTCTCCTTCCTTCCTTCCTTCCTTCCTTCCTTCCTTCCTTCCTTCCTTCCTTCCCTCCCTCCCTCCCCCCACCCTCCCTCCCTCCCTCCCTCCCTCCTTTCTTACTTTTTTTTTATGCACTTCTTTCTAATTGTATTTCAAGTTCTTTCCAAAACAAGGCCTTTGGATACCCCAGGTTCAATATGCCCCTGGGCCTGGTCCACTGCTGTCTTGTATTCATGTGTGGGTATTCATTCGTTCACCAACATTAAATCCCAGGATAGGTGTGGTAAAACAGGACTCCCTCCTCCATGGCACAAGTCCTTTGCTGGTTTTAGAGGTGGACTGCAGTCTTTGCAGAAAACACACAGGAACGTTTTCTTGGAACTGAAGTGGGATGAAAAGTGCCTGCCCTGAACATCACCATCTTTTCCCTGACCCTTCCCCTCCAGTTTCTGAAGATACAGCAGAAAGTAATCTTCCTTGAAGATACTGGATAACAATTCCATAAAACAAAAACACATGCTTCCACCTGCACAGATATGTTGGGTTTAGTTCAGCTGCTGGATGAGCTGATTGATGCATTCACCTTGACAGCCAGGTGAGTCCACTTCCTTGAGGAAGCCCACTCTATTTTTGGTAGCGTGACAGGCCACTGAGAGTTGGAAAGGGTGCAAGAACCCTGAGATCACCGGAAAATTCTTCCCCGGAAAGGCAATTTCGTGAATGAGGTCTTCCAAGCAAGTGACACCAAACTTCCCCAGGTGCTCCTCAGTCACTGTGTTGTCTGTCAGAGGGATGATTTTATTCTTGACCTTGGCTTGTCCACGTTTCAAGATGAGTTCCCGAACAGACTTCAGATTTGGAAATCCCCAGGTCACATAAGTTTCCACTATACAAAGCATGTTTATGGTTTGAGGGGTTACTTGCATAAAGACACCACTGAAAATCTTATTCAGGCGAAGTCTTGCAATGGTCCTCTGCACCAGTAAACTCACCCCATTAATCCTTTCGATGCACACAACAAAGGCCAAGCAATGTTTATCTGGCACTTCCAAGCCATGAGGTTTCACTTCTAGTTGTCTGAGTCGCACCCTGTCACGTAGTTGCCGCCAGGAATCATGTAGGAACCATTCTAGTCGCTTAAACTTGATCTCTTTTCCTTTCCTCTGCTCCTTCCTTTGCAAAAGCGCCTGCTTTGCCTGGGTGGCTTTCAGGCCCTGATAAGCCTTCCTCTTTTTCAGGAGATTTTTCTGAAACCAAAGGGATCTTTTTTCTTGCCTCTTCCTCTGCCATCTTTCCAACTCTCTCTCTCTCTCTCTCTCTCTCTCTCTCTCTCTCTCTCTCTTTCCTTCCTTCCTTCCTTCCTTCCTTCCTTCTTGTTGTAATGGCTGAAATAGTCTCCTGACAATTGAGAGAACAGAATCCTATGTAGAGATAGGCATGGCTTTCATCAATACCCAAAACTACCCAGTTATGGAAGGTTTAAACCTAAGTGGAAATGTTTGCTGGACACATCTATACAAAATCCACATTTTTTGCAGAAATAGTTTATTAAGTATCATTGATGCCATATTTAAAGAATGAAGGTACTCATAGATATCATTTTAATATCTTTAGTCAACACTGCAGTGCAAAGCACAGATGGAGGGGTCAGTGATTCCACACTCACTATTCCTGACAGAAGATTTTATCCGAGATAACTGTAGTCATTTAATATGTTAGCTTCAATTGCTGTAATTTCTCATCTTGTATTGGTGTAGACCCAGATATGTGTTCAGGTTACAGTTGTGGTTCACACCCTTGACTGAACTTTAAAATCACCTGGAGGCTTCTAAAAATATATCAGCACTGACGCCCCATCTCCAAAGATTCAGATTTAACTGGTCTGGCTGCAGGGTCACAACAGGTGCACCAGTTCAGGGAGTACATTTACCATAGAACATATTCATCCCTCAGGGCCCACAACCTCCCAGAGCACAAGTCCATTGTGTTCCATGTGAAAGGTGCCTGCTGGACTTGTGCAAACTTGGGGCCAGAGAGAGGGCTTGAGCACACCTGTTTTTAGAAGCCCCCCAGGAGACTGCAATATACAGCCAGACTTGAAAACCATTTTGAGGTAAAACATAGCCTAGATGTTAAGAGCATGGATTTAGGAGTCAAGCAGAAATGGATTCAAAATCTTGCTCTACCACTCTCTAGCTGTGTGACCTTAAGAAAGTCATTTAACCTCTCGGAACTTCAATTTCTTCGTAAATAAAAGGGTGATACCTGCCTTGTGTGATTATATTCAAGAAAAAAATAGACAATCTGAGTGAAATGCTTGGCACAAAGTTAACTCTCAAGAAGCCACTGTTATTATTTCAGTTATTAAAGCATAATTTCTGTATTAGTCCAGACTCCTTCAGTACTAAGTGACAGAAATCTAACTCAGACGAGCTGGAGCAAAATGGAGAATCTGAGCGAGCCACAAGAAGAGTAGGGCTGGATTGGGTCTTACGGACTCCAGCAATGGGATGCTGTTAGGACACGTACTCTCCCTCTCTGGTGCTTATTCCACCTTCTTTCATGGTGCCTTCATTTTCTCAAGCCAGCTGTCCCCTTAGAGGCTGAACTATGACCTTATGCAGCTCAAAACTCAAGACTTAACATCTTTACAGCCCGTTAAGCACAGAAGAACCAAGTAATTCATCACATCCAACTCAGTTGGGAAAATCACAGTAGCCCAGCCTCTCTCCTTTGTTCATCCCTGTTGTCAAGGTGTGTAATCCTTGAAGTGGGGAGAAGTGGTGGTGTGCAGATGAACACAGTAACTACCTTTATTTTCACTGTTGAGACCTGATTCAAAATACATAAAATACATAAAACCTCTGCCATCTAGGATCTATTAGCAGATAAGGAAGGACAGCAGTGAAGTCCCAGGAACAATAAAAAAAAGTACCCTGAATTTATAATACCTGTTCTCTCAGCTCTTCATGACCTAAAATGAGTTTAGGGCGAGAAAAGCATTTGTTAGACTTTTCTGGCCCAGTTTACCTGAGACACTCAGGTGACCAGGCAGATGCGGAGCTGGATAAGTTGATGCCACACTCCCAGCGATCCGCATGATTGAACACCTGAAGTGTTCTCTCCTGCCACCTCTACCCCACGGTCTCTCCTTACCTCTACAGATGGGAAAACTTAGGAGACTTATTTATAGGAACACACTCTACAGATGCACTGTGTATTTATCCAAGAAGGAGGCAATGAGGAAGAATGTCACTACAGACTCAGACACATCCTTTAACATTTGAATTGTTCTGACCACTTACCTCACATTTGTCTTAGAGAGGCAGCAAGTGTCATGAAGGAGGAACAGGCTTCATAGTTTTATAGCAGTGTGGTTCTGACAAGTCATTTAACTTCTCTGAGCTTCAGTTTCCTGATCTGTGAAATGAGGGCAATAATATTCCACAGGACTATTGTGAGAATTGAATGTATTTGATAAGTGATAACGTATTTGAAAGTCAATTGCACTCTACACAGTTGATCTTCAATAAGTGGTTTCAGTGTTTGGGGTTTAGTTTTATATTTTAAGAAATTACCGAAGAGGCCTTGCTATGAACATGCTTTCGTGTGTTTAGACCCAGTAGAGAGGGTGACTGGGCATATGGTTGAATATTCTAGGACATACTGCAAAAGATGCGTGAGTATCATTGCTGCTCACTGACCTTTGGGTCTTAGCATCTTACTTTGTGGTTACATAAACGAGTGAGGAAACTGCTGGCATTCACTTCAAGTGACCCTGATACTTTACTGGTTCGGCGGCATTATTTAGGAAGGCACCTGACTCACTTCATTCTGACATGGTGAACACTGCAGAGAAGAAAGCAAAGAAGAAAAAAGTCAAATGTTAATGCCATTGGTAGCTCTTCTATGTCAAATGATGCTTCTGGGATTTTGAGACCTCTTTACAGTTCCTATTCAGCCAAAGTAAATTGGTTATGGGTGGATAAGGGTTGGTGGGAGGATTATATAAGTGAATGTGTAAAAGCCAACTGGCTCGTGGCCAAGGACACAGATGGCATTCTCATTGACTCTCTTGGACAACATCAAGCTCTAGATTCTGTGCTGTGGACCGACTGGGTATTCTCTGTTGGCAAGGAGCCTCATCCCAGACAGTGATATTCAGATAGTACGCACCAAAAATATGTATATAGTAGGCATCTTCTCTGACCTAAAAATGGGGGAATTACCTTTCTAAGCTTATACTAGTGTTAAGACTCCATAACCTAAAGCCCATATTTTTCCAGAAGCGAAAATTGCTTTTGGTATAAAGCAGAGATGATTCAAACGAAGGAGAATGAGATTACCTCTGCCTTTCAGGAGCAAGAGATTAACTAGCACAGAATTGCCTATATCAAACAAACATGAGTGAAGGTCAGCTATGGATTTTAAATTGTTCAAAAGATTGTTACTTTGACATGACTAAAATGTAGGGAGCAAATTGATGAGATCTCAGCAGTGAAGGAATGTATTTTCTTAGTACTTTTTAACATCCGGTCTTGGTACAATTTTATTTCAATTTCTGCTAATACAACCACATAAATGCCTGATTTAAGTCATTTAAGTATCCCGTGGCAACGTGATCTTGTGCTTCTCTCTTTCATTTCCTTCCTGTCCCTCCCGTTCTTTTTTCTTGAGAGAATCAGGAAGAGGTTTCCCATTTCTCAACTCTTGAATCTGTTTATGAAAATTGGAACTAAACAGCTTAACACAATTAAGCAGGATGCCTCATTCATCAAACCTTCATTTTTCTAAGACTCCAGCCTGTCAGTCACCAAAAAGCGTGTGTTAAGTGGAAGCTGTGCTTCTACTCTGTTGGCATGCTACATCTGTTGACAATTACAGAGGCACATGTGATGCCATTCCTGTCATGGCATGTGCTTCCTTGTGCCTCTGGTCACAGGCCTTCAGGGACATTTACAAAGCGTGTCCTGGAACTAAAGAGTTTAATTTTGCCTGCTAATGTGTTTATGTATCTTGTAAAGGAACTAATCATTCCCTTTTGCTTTCCCTTATTATGGGGTGTGTGTGTGTGTGTGTGTGTGTGTGTGTGTGTGTGTCTCTGCACCAGAAAAGAACCATGCCATATAATAAGCATAAAGACCTTTTTCTCATACCCACCCACCTTTCTTGTAAACCGCTGCTTTTATTTTTTTTATTATTATTTTGTCAAATAGCATATTTCTTGGCTTTTCTTGGATTTTATCTATTTTTGGAATACTACTGAATTCTGATTTCATATTTAGTCAAGATTTGGATCAGGTTTTTAAGAAATATAATCCATGTAATTATAAGTCACTGGGACGCCCTCTGGAGTTATGCTTTCTTTCTTTTGGATCGCTAATTGACCTGTGAGCATATAGCGTTTTGCATTCTATAAGCCATATTATTCAGGAAGTATCTAGAACCTAGAAGAGTGGAGCTGAATTTACAAGTCATCTATCTAGGTATTTTATTGCTCTAAGCTTAGTACCTAGAATATTTGGCAATGTCCAAAGTATTGACCTTTTTTCCTGCTTTCATTCAAATATTTAGCACTGGGTATGCATGACTATAGGAATACTAATTTTTTTTTTTCATTTAAAGGAGAGGTACTGATTTGGGATATTGTGAGTACCTCATTAATATTATGAACAATTAAATGAATTCTAGTAGAAGAGCTACCTGAAAGAGAGCTAGAAGATAAAGAAGTTCAGACTGAATTTAAAGCCAATGGTAGTTTCATCCATGGTGGTTAATGATGTTTCTTAATCTTTAAATATCAAGTGTGTTGTAATGCTTAATTATCCTTGATATCTAAATGAATTACCACCATATTGGAGAAGAGTGGAAGTGACCTACAGATTCTTTAGTGCTTATTGAAGAGGAGTAGCTTGAAGAGTTTGGAGAATTCTACAGAAGAGAGGAAGCTGTTAGAACCAAGGTACCGCCTTCTTCAAATGGGGAAAACAGGATGCACGAGTGTGCCTCTTCTCCAACATTAAGTTTTGCATCGGTTTGCTATTAAACTCAAGGATTTGTGAAGGAAGCAATTCTAATTGCTTGGCTCTTAAAAAACTTGCTCTGTTAGAAGTATTTTGAAAATTTGATTGCATTTTGAGTCACGCAAATGTACCTGGAATAAATTTTTGCTGTACGCCTAAATAATCTGTCATTTAAATGCAACTATAGAATTCTCAGAGGAGAAAAGGAAGCTAATATTTATTGAGGATCTACAAGATATTACATTCATTGTTTTATCTTCTCTTAACATCCATGAGTAGATATTGCTATTTCTGTTTTACAGATGAGGAAACAAGCTAACACTGCCTAGGAGCATTTTCCTAACTAACATGAAGTGTAGTACAATCTGAAACCAGCTCTGTATGATTGCAAAACCTGTTTTCCTTCTCTGCTATCTTCACATCCCTGAGATTTTGTTGAAAACAGTAAAGAGTGGCAGCTTCTTAGTTCATGTAGGCTTTACGATCAGTGCAGCCTAATTGGCCAAAGACATACACCCAGCCTCACACCTGCAAATCAACTTGAGGACTTATTGATCTGGATCTGAGCCTGAATTATACCATATATCAAATGATGCTATATCCTCTCTCTAGTTTCTGCTTTGTAGCCAGCTTAAAATGTCTCAAAAACTCACATTGTCCCAGGGGGATACTAAAAATGTTGTCTTATGTTAATTAAGTATATGCTGTGCTGTTTCATATTAATTAAATTCATGGCGCCTAAATTAAGAATCCTTCAGGTTGGCTCATGAAGTGTGCTCTATCTCTGGTGTGGGAAGAGCCCATTTTGAGATGTTTCTACACAAAAGGAAAGAAAGCAGCCAAGATTTATTGTTTCAAGCCCTTTTAACTATATCCCCAGACAGGAGGAATCTAGTTTCTATGGAAGTTTTTTTTTTCTTTTTTTTAACATCTTTATTGGAGTGTAATTGCTTTACAATGCTGTGTTAGTTTCTGCTGTATAACAAAGTGAATCAGCTATACATATACATATATCCCCATATCCCCTTCCTCTTGCGTCTCCATCCCACCCTCCCTAACCCACCCCTCCAGGTGGTCACAAAACACCGAGCTGATCTCCCTGTGCTATGTGGCTGCTTCCCACTAGCTATCTATTTTACATTTGGTAGTGTATATATGTCCATGCCACTCTCTCACTTCGTCCCAGCTTACCCTTCCCCCTCCCCGTGTCCTCAAGTCCATTCGCTAGTAGGTCTGCATCTTTATTCCTGTCCTGCCCCTAGGTTCTTCAGAACCATTTTTTATCTTTTAGATTCCATATATATGTGTTAGCATACGGTATTTATTTTTCTTTTTCTGATTTACTTCACTCTGTATGACAGACTCTAGGTTCATCAACCTCGCTACAAATAACTCAATTTTGTTTCTTTTTATAGCTGAGTGATATTCCATTGTATATATGTGCCACATCTTCTTTATCCATTCATCTGTTGATGGCCACTTAGGTTGCTTCCATGTCCTGGCTATTGTAAATAGAGCTGCAATGAACATTGTGGTACATGACACTTTTTGAATTATGGTTTTCTCAGGGTATATGCCCACTAGTGGGATTGCTGGGCCATATGGTAGTTCTGTTTTCAGTTTTTTGAGGAACCTCCACACTGTTCTCCATAGTGAGTGTATCAATTTACATTCCCACCAACAGTGCAAGAGGGTACCCTTTTCTCCCCACCCTCTCTAGCATTTATTGTTTGTAGATTTTTTGATGATAGCCATTCTGACTGGTGTGAGGTGATACCTCATTGTAGTTTTGATTTGCATTTCTCTAATGATTAGTGATGTTGAGCATCCTTTGATATGTTTGTTGGCAGCTGTGTATCTTCTTTGGAGAAATGTCTATTTAGATCTTCTGCCCATTTTTGGATTGGGTTGTTTGTTTTTTTGATATTGAGCTGCATGAGCTGCTTGTAAATTTTGGAGATTAATCTTTGTCAGTTGCTTCATTTGCAACTATTTTCTCCCATTCTAAGGGTTGTCTTTTCGTCTTGTGTATGGTTTTCTTTGCTGTGCAAAAGCTTTTAAGATTCATTAGGTCCCATCTGTTTATTTTTCTTTTTATTTCCGTTTCTCTAGGAGCTGGGTTAAAAAGGATTTTGCTGTGATTTATGTCATAGAGTGTTCTGCCTATGTTTTCCTCTAAGAATTTGATAGTGTCTGGCCTTACATTTAGGTCTTTAATCCATTTTGGGTTTATTTTTGTGTATGGTGTTAGGGAGTGTTCCAATTTCATTCTTTTACATGTAGCTGTCCAGTTTTCCCAGCACCACTTATTGAAGAGGCTGTCTTTTCTCCATTGTATATTCTGGCCTCTTTTATCAAAGATAAGGTGACCATATGTGTGTGGGTTTATCTCTGGGCTTTCTATCCTGTTCCATTGATCTATATTTCTTTTTGTGCCAGTATCATACTGTCTTGATTACTGTAGCTTTGTAATATAGTCTGAAGTCTAAAAGCCTGATTCCTCCAGCTCTCCTTTTCTCTCTCAAGATTGCTTTGGCTATACGGGGTCTTTTGTGTTTCCATACAAATTGTGAAATTTTTTGTTCTAGTTCTGTGAAAAATGCCATTGGTGGTTTGCTAGGGATTGCATTAAATCTGTAGATTGCTTTGGATAGTAGAGTCATTTTCACAATGTTGATTCTTCCAATCCAAGAACATGATATAGCTCTCCATCTGTTTGTATCACCATTAATTTCTTTCATCAGTTTCTTATAGTTTTCTGCATACAGGTCTTTCATCTCCTTAGGCAGGTTTATTCCTAGGTATTTTATTTTTTTGTTGCCATGGTAAATGGGAGTGTTTCCTTAATTTCTCTTTCAGATTTTTCATCATTAGTGTATAGGAATGCAAGAGATTTCTGTGCATTAATTTTGTATCCTGCTACTTTACCAAATTCATTGATTAGCTCTAATAGTTTTCTGGTAGCATCTTTAGGATTCTCTATGTATAGTATCATGTTATCTGCATACACTGACAGCTTTCTCTTTTCCAATTTGGATTCCTTTTATTTCTTTTTCTTCTCTGATTGCTGTGGCTAAAACTTCCAAAACTATGTTGAATAAGAGTGGTGAGAGTGGGCAACCTTGTCTTGTTTCCTGAATTTCGAGGAAATGGTTTCAGTTTTTCACCATTGAGAACGATGTTGGCTGTGGGTTTGTCATATATGGCCTTTATTATGTTGAGATAAGTTCCCTCCATGCCTACTTTCTGGAGGTTTTTATCGTAAATGGGTGTTGAATTTTGTCAAAAGCTTTCTCTGCATCTATTGAGATGATCATATGGTTTTTCTCCTTCAGTTTGTTAACATGGTGTTTCACATTGATTGATTTGCGTATATTGAAGAATCCTTGCATTCCTGGGATAAACCCCACTTGATCATGGTATATGATGCTTTTAATGTGCTGTTGGATTCTGTTTGCTAGCATTTTGTTGAGGGCTTTTGCATCTATGTTCATCAGTGATATTGGCCTGTAGTTTTCTTTCTTTGTGACATCTTTGTCTGGTTTTGGTATCAGGGTGATGGTGGCCTCGTAGAATGCGTTTGGGAGTGTTCCTCTCTCTGTTATATTTTGGAAGACTTTGAGAAGGGTAGGTGTTAGCTCTTCTCTAAATGTTTGATAGAATTCTTCTGTGAAGTGATTTGGTCCTGGGCTTTTGTTTGTTGGAAGATTTTTAATCTCAGTCTCAATTTCAGTGCTTGTGATTGGTCTGTTTATATTTTCTATTTCTTCCTGGTTCAGTCTTGGAGAGTTGTGCTTTTCTAAAAATGTGTCCATTTCTTCCAGGTTGTCCATTTTATTGGCATATAGTTGCTTGCAGTAATCTCTCATGATCCTTTGTATTTCTGCAGTGTCAGTTGTTACTTCTCCTTTTTCATTTCTAATTCTATTGATTTGAGTCTTCTCCCTTTTTTTCTTGATGAGTCTGGCTAATGGTTTATCAATTTTGTTTATCTTCTCAAAGAATCAGCTTTAAGTTTTATTGATCTTTGCTATTGTTTCCTTCATTTCTTTTTCATTTATTTCTGATCCGATCTTTATGATTTCTTTCTTTCTGCTAACTTTGGGGTTTTTTTGTTCTTCTTTCTCTAATTGCTTTAGGTGTAAGGTTAGGTTGTTTATTTGAGATATTTCTTGTTTCTTGAGGTAGGATTGTATTGCTATAAAATTCCCTCTTAGAACTGCTTTTTTGCATCCCATAGGTTTTGGGTCAGTATGTTTTCATTGTCATTTGTTTCTACGTATTTTTTGATTTCCTCTTTGATTTCTTCAGTGATCTCTTGGTTATTTAGTATTGTGTTGTTTAGCCTCCATGTGTTTGTATTTTTTACAGGTTTTTTCCTGTAATTGATATCTAGTCTCATAGCCTTGTGGTCAGAAAAGATACTTGATATGATTTCAATTTTCTTAAAATAACCAAAGCTTGATTTGTGACCCAAGATATGATCTATCCTGGAGAATGTTCCATGAGCACTTGAGAAGAAAGTGTATTCTGTTGTTTTTGGATGGAATGTCCTATAAATATCAATGAAGTCCATCTTGTTTAATGTGTCATTTAAAGCTTGTGTTTCCTTATTTATTTTCATTTTGGATGATCTGTCCATTGGTGAAAGTGGGGGTGTTAAAGTCCCCTACTATGATTGTGTTACTGTCGATTTCCCCTTCTGTGGCTGTTAGTATTTGCCTTATGTATTGAGGTGCTCCTATGTTGGGTGCATAAATATTTACAATTGTTATATCTTCTTCTTGGATTGATCCCTTATCATTATGTAGTATCCTTCTTTGTCTCTTGTAATAGTCTTTATTTTGAAGTCTATTTTGTCTGATATGAGTATCGCTATTTCAGCTTTCTTTTGATTTCCATTTGCGTGGAATATCTTTTTCCATCCCCTCACTTTCAGTCTGTATGTGTCCCTAGGTCTGAAGTGGGTCTCCTGTAGACAGCATATATACAGGTCTTGTTTTTGTATCCATTCAACCAGTCTATGTCTTTTGGTTGGAGCATTTAATCCATTTACATATATAGTTGTTATCAATATGTGTGTTCCTATTACCATTTTCTTAATTGTTTGGGGTTTAATATTGTAGGTCTTTTCCTTCTCTTGTGTTTCCTGCTTAGAGAAGTTCCTTTAGCATTTGTTGTAATGCTGGTTTGGTGGTGCTGAATTCTGTTAGCTTTTACTTGTCAGTAAAGGTTTTAATTTCTCTGCTGAATATGAATGACATCCTTGCTGGGTAGAGTAATCTTGGTTGTAGTTTTTTCCCTTTTATCACTTTATATATGTCCTGCCACTCCCTTCTGGCTTGCAGAGTTTCTGCTGAAAGATCAGCTGTTAACCTTATGGGGATTCCCTTGTATGTTAGTTGTTGTTTTTCCCTTGCTGCTTTTAGTATTTTTTCTTGTATTTAATTTGTTTTAGCTTGATTAATATGTATCTTGGTGTGTTTCTCCTTCGATTTATCCTGTATGGGACTCTCTGTGCTTCCTGGGCTTGATTGACTATTATCTTTCCCATGTTAGGGAAGTTTACAACTATAATATCTTCAAATATTTTCTCAGTCCCTTTCTTTTTCTCTTCTTCTTCTGGGACCCCTATAATTCGAATGTTGGTGCACTTAATGTTGTCCCAGTGGTCTGTGAGACTGTCCTCAATTCTTTTCATTCTTTTTTCTTTATTCTGCTCTGCTGTAGTTATTTCCACTATTTTATCTTCCAGGTCACTTATCCATTCTTCTGCCTCAGTTATTCTGCTATTGATTCTTTCTGGAGAATTTTTAGTTTCATTTATTGTGTTGTTCATCATTGTTTGTTTGGTCTTTAGTCCTTCTAGGTCCTTGTTAAAATATTTCTTGTATTTTCTCCATTCTATTTCCAAGATTTTGGATCACATTACTGTCATTACTCTGAATTCTTTTTCAGGTAGACTTCCTATTTCCTCTTCATTTGTTAGGTCTGGTGGGTTTTTGCCTTGCTCCTTCATCTGTTGTGTGTTTCTCTGTTTTCTTATTTTGCTTAACTTACTGTGTTTGAGGTCTCCTCTTCGCAGTCTGCAGATTCGTAGTTCCTGTTGTTTTTGGTGTCTACCCCCAGTGGGTAAGGTTGGTTTAGTGGGTTGTGTAGGCTTCCTGGTGGAGGGGACTGGTGCCTGTGTTTTGGTGGATGTGGCCAGATCTTGTCTTTCTGGTGGGCAGGACCACATCCGGTGGTGTCTTTTGGGATTTCTGTGAGCTTATTATGATTTTAGTCAGCCTCTCTGTTAATGGGTGGGGTTGTGTTCCTCTCTTGCTAGTTCTTTGGCATAGGATGTCCAACACTGTAGCTTGCTGGTCGTTGAGTGGAGCTGATCTTAGCATTGAGATGAAGATCTCTGGGAGAGGTTTTGCCATTTGATATTTTGTGGAGCTGGGACATCTCTGGTGGATCAATGTCCTGAACTCGGCTCTCCCACCTCAGAGGCACAGACCTGACACCTGGCCGGAGCACCAAGACCCTGTCAGCCACATGGCCCAGAAGAAAAGGGAGAAATAAAGAAAGGAAAATTAAAATAAAATGAAGTTATTAAAATTTTAAAAATTATTAAAAATTTAAAAAGTAATAAAAAAAGAAAGAAGAGAGCAACCAAACCAAAAAACAAATCTACCAATGATAACAAGCACTGAAAACTCTACTGAAAAAAAAACAAAAAACGGACAGACAGAACCCTAGGACAAATGGTAAAAGCAAAGCTATACAGACAAAATCACTCAAAGAAGCATATACATACACACTCACAAAAAGAGAAAAAGGAAAATATATATATAGAGAGAGAGAGAGAAAAAAAAATGGAAGAGAGCAACCAAATCACTCAGGCCGGGGAGAGGGAGGGGTACGGATGCAGGGCGAGCCTGTGGCAGCAGAGGCCAGCATGATGTTGCACCAGCCTGCGATGCTGTGTGTTATCTCGGGAAGTTGTCCCTGGATCACAGGACCCTGGCAGTGGCGGGCTGCACAGGCTTCCCGGAAGGGGGGTGTGGATAGTGACCTGTGCTCGCACACAGGCTTCTCGGTGGAGGCAGCAGCAGCCTTAGCATTTCATGCCTGTCTCTGGGGTCTGCGCTGATAGCCGCAGCTCTCATCAGTCTCTGGAGCTCATTTCGGCAGCGCTCTGAATCCCCTCTCCTCGTGCACCCCGAAAGGTCTCTTGCCCTTAGGCAGATCCAGACTTTTTCCTGGACTCCCTCCCAGCTAGCTGTGGTGCATTAGCCCCCTTCAGGCTGTGTTCAGGCAGCCAACCCAGTCCTCTCCCTGGGATCTGCCCCGGCGGGTGAGCAGACAAGCCTCTTGGGCTGGTGAGTGCTGGTCGGCACTGATCTTCTGTGCAGGAATCTCTCCACTTTGCCCTCTGCACCCCTGTTGCTGTGCTCTCCTCCATGGCTCTGAAGCTTCCCCCTGGTGCCCATCCCCTGTCTCTGCCAGTGAAGGGGTTCCTAGTGTGTGGAAACCTTTCCTCCTTCACAGTTCCCTCCCAGAGGTGCAGGTCCCGTCCCTGTTCTTTTGTCTCTGGTTTTTTTTTTCTTCTTTTGCCCTACCCAGGTACTTGGGGAGTTTCTTGCCTTTTGGGAGGTCTGAGGTCTTCTGCCAGTGTTCAGTAGGTGTTCTGTAGGAGTTGTTCCACATGTAGATGTATTTCTGATGTATTTGTTGGGAGGAAGAGGATTTCCATGTCTTACTCCTCTGCCATCTTGAAGCTCTATGGAAGTTTTTAATAAACCTCATTATCTGACAGTTAGTCAAATGTCTTGAATGCGGCATTCCTTCATTATTTATTTTTCCACTTACGGTTATGTGTTAAGGCTCTTTGGATGTTGTTTGCCCCCCAGTTGGTGGTAAATGACTGTGACTGCTAATAGGCTGGCTTCCAAAGGTGCTTGTTAACAACTGCTTCATCTATTCAACAGGCATTCTGTGCGAAGGGCTGGGAAATTAGATAACCTGGCAAGTCTTTCCACATCTAATATCTATGATAATGGCTTCAAATTACATGGGACAGAAGGAATGGCCTTGCACTGTGAAACACGAGAGGGAATCAAGACAGCCTATGGCTGCTGGATTGGGCAGGCAGCGGCCTCTGGAGTACAGCTCTCCCAGCGCTGGCTGCGGAGGTCAAGGGCTTTCACCCCTGCCTAACGAGCAGTCCTTCCTCGGCAAGTCCTCACCACCCCGCAACGTGGCAGGCTCTTCTCTTTATTTTAATCTTTTGTTATACTGGTAATTAGCATTATATCTTGAACAGTCAATTAAGAAATCCTAAACAGAATTTTAAATTTTAAAAGCTTTTCCACTAGGAAACCAGTGGCATTAATTTTGTGGACTGGAGGTAAGCTCAATTGGCTAAGTTTGTGCATTCATAACCTCATTCTCATCCTCAGTATCACAAATGCAAAAGGCTGTCATTAAATTTGAGAACAGACAAGAACTGGAATTTCTTAATATGAGTGTTGAAAGATTAATTCGAAAAGATCTCACTAAAAAACAAAAGGTTATTGCTGACATGGGATATTTTATATTCATAGTCTGTACCTGGTTTAAAAAATTCCTATTTGCAGTACCCAATTTAAAAAGAGGTTATACATTTAGAGAACTTTGTCAAATTTTAAATTGAAGTAGTTATTATTTTGTTCTGGTGATATGCAAGCACAGTTTATAAGATAATATTGGAAGCTTCTTTTCTCATCAACAGATATTTGACTTGCAGTTATTAAACATTTTACATCCAAACAGAAGTTAAAAACAAAGAGAAAATAAGGGAGAAAATGAGGGGTTTTTTATTTCACCTATTTTCTTCATAATATGACCTCAAAAGAGAAAGTACTTACTTCTTTAACAGTATTTCATACTTCGTGTTTGCCCTAAAAATATTGATGGCAAAGAGGAAATGGTAGTGATGAAAGCAGTGGTAATAAATTTCAGGTAAGTAGAGTTAATTTATTATTTGCCAAGATGAGAGTGGGGTAAAAATGTAAATATTTCACCTTTGATCAATGGAATTTTAATTTTATAAATAGCTATATACCTTGATTTAAACATCTGTAGCACATTTTAAACATCTGTGCTCAAGATGACCATTTGGGAAAAGGAAGCTAAAAGGTTCATTGACTTCACTTCCTACCAGTTGTCTGGTTCTCTATCCTGCATTCAGACCCCAAATGAGACCTTTGTGAAGAGGAATTTTACACGCCTTGCTTGCCTTAGTTTAAATTGTGTAACCTAGAATGGCTTTTTAAAATTCAGTGATTTTAGTGATTTTGCTATGAGTTTTCAAATGTTATACAATTGTTGAAGAATTGAAACTTATCGGTTTCAGCAGTGAAAGTGAGAATAGTTGAGATTTAAATACTAGACAGGCTGTTGATGCTCTTAGCTCTGTTACTGTAGGCCCTTCACTCCCTTGTGTTTCCTTTATTAGTTCATGAGAGATTTTTGCATTCAGAACCTAGGGCTTGGTTTAAAAAATGCTGCTTTAGGGTAACAGACTGGTTTGTAGCATTATTTTCATCACACTTGGTTAATTTTAGCCATTGATAGCTTAAAAAGCTTGATTAAAACTACTGCATATACAGGAAGAAAAGAAATAGATTGCCTATAGCATAGCTATAAAATATAAAGTCCAAGCTATGCTTGAAATAACTTTTATAGGTGACCCTTCTATTTAAAAAATAATAATAATAATATATAATATTAGACTCCCAAGATTCCTGGGTAGCCATTGCTAATAAGAAAATTGCATTGCTTCTATCTACCCTTACTGAATATTTGTTTCTTTTCTAAAAGCACAGGCCTAGAAGTAATTTTAATAATCCAGAATATATCCTAAGTCCCTGCTTCAATCAAGACCAGACCTAAGGCCACAGATTCTGCTAACGTCAAAATAGCTGCTAGTTCCCGCTATTACTACAGGGGTCATCCCCCTGCCCCATGAGCATAAGGACAGCAGTTTTGTTATAAGAGGATCTGAAAAACCTCTGGATCCCTTTATGCTGGAGATCTATTTATTTTGTCGTCAATACAAACTAAGAGGGGCCCTTCTGAAATTTTTGCTTAGTGACCCCTGAATTAAACATCTGCCGCTTTTTCCTTTTCAACACTATTCCTAATGTGTATTGAACTCAACTTAGGATAGGGTCTGGCGGCGGGGGGGGGGGGTTGATCTTTTCTTTAACTTTGAGTGGCTTTTTGCAAATACTTGCTTACCCTGGACCAGTAGTATTCAAACAATGTGATTGAGAAGCTCTTGTAAAACTTATTAAAAGTGCAGGTTCCTGAGTCCCATACCGGAAACACTATTGTAGTAAGTCTGTGGTGGGATCTCGAATCTTTACTTTTCTTAAGTTCCCCTGATGATTAAGATGGGTGTCTGGGAAGCATCCTTTGAGGAAGAGGATGGGTTGAGTCCTTCCGTGTTCAAACAGCAACTACCTACTGCAACCACCTAAGAATCAGATGATCTAGGCAGTGTTTTCCCAGGTTTATTAATGTTATCAGGTTCAGAATCAAAGACTACTTGGCCTGAAAGCAGTTTGGTAGCTACTGAGAGGGCTCTGGCGTGGGAAGACCTGGGTGAGTTCCAGGGCCCTGTTGATGAAGCTTTGGCAGCGTTGAGCGACTTATTACCATGACTCAGTTTTCTAGTATATGAGGGGCGATAATTATCTTTGCCTCCTACCCACCTAACACCAATGCTCTGACAAATGTTGAGGCACAACTTGTGAAAATCAACTAATTCCTACGTGGTACAGTAGTTACATAAGTAACAGATCTCCAGAAACCAAACACCCATAGAAAACCCAGCATTTTCCTTATATTTTACAGTAATTTCCCTGAGTTTCAGGTGATGGTTTGTAAGACTATTTCCTCAGAGACTTTGCCCATAACTTTCAACTTTACCTTCATCCTGTCTCAATTCACTTCTATAAAGATATCGAGATGCCAGATTACATGTCATGTTTCCAAACCAGCCTCTAACTGGTACCCTTGGAAATATTACATTTCCCATGCTCAGAACCTAGGAGGTCAACCATATTTGACTCACTGAAAATAGCAAACAGCTGCTGAGCTAGCCTGAGATAATATATGGGATAAAAAGTCAGGTTAAACCACAAAGGCCTTCCCTTCCCAATCATGAGTCAGTGTGTGGGTGCCTCTATACAAGACTGCATGCAGAAGAGAAGGAGCTGAGTGAGGGAAAGCTCTCAAGTGGTTCTTTGGAATTGGAGTTTCTTGAAAGGTAGCATCCTTGCTTCTTCACTAGAGGAACCTCTCTCATTGTTTTACCCAGTTCATCCTTTCCAGACATTATGTGCACTTCAGAGCAATGTGCAGCAAGAGTGCCTGTCACCTCTGCTTTGTCAAAGGCCAGGGAGATGCCTGTGTTGGAATAAGGCGGGTCTATCCCTCATTGCACAGGAACTTCGTTTTAGTCTGGACTTACTTATGCAAAACTATGAAGTGGCTTGTTTCCACTCACTTTGTCAGTCACAGAACGCCCTTGTCTGACGCTGGTGTTCTGTGAGGTTCTTCATGTGTCCAGCAGGAGAACAAGGCGGCCTGGCTTCTTTAACAGCCCTGCCGCCTGCCTGTAAGTGTCACACCAGTTCCCGGATGTCAGGGGCTGCTTTCGTCTTTTTCAGAGCAGATGTCCTGGTGGTATAAAATTCGTTTTAGAGCAGTATGATTTTTTTTGTCGTGAACATTTCAGGTTCTCTTCATAGGTGCTGTTTTTTTAAGTTAATCTTCAGCTTTGCCATGGTTTGTTTATAATCAGTTTATCTGTTCTCAAGTTGTTTGTCCCTAGCATTTAGGAACTTATGCGTTTGGGATATTTAGGGATTTAGAAACAGTAAGAAGAGTGAGGAGAGGTTCCTCCCCATGAAGCGGTAGATCAGTAGGGAAATTATAAGGAGGAGCAAGGGGATATAATAGAACTACCATACGACCCAGCAATCCCACTACTGGGCATATACCCTGAGAAAACCATAATTCAAAAAGAGTCATGTACCACAATGTTCATTGCAGCTCTATTTACAATAGCCAGGAGATGGAAACAACCTAAGTGTCCATCGACAGATGAATGGGTAAAGAAGATGTGGCACATATATACAATGGAATATTACTCAGCCATAAAGGAAACAAAATTGAGTTATTTGTAGTGAGGTGGATGGACCTAGAATCTGTCATACAGAGTGAAGTAAGTCAGAAAGAGAAAGACAAATACCGTATGCTAACACATATATATGGAATCTAAGAAAAAAAAAAAGGTCATGAAGAACCTAGGGGCAAGACAGGAATAAAAACACAGACCTACTAGAGAATGGACTTGAGGACACAGGAGGGGGAAGGGTAAGCTGGGACGAAGTGAGAGAGTGGCATGGACATATATACACTACCAAATATAAAACAGATAGCTAGTGGGAAGCAGCCGCATAGCACAGGGAGACCAGCTCGGTGCTTTGTGACCACCTAGAAGGGTGGGATAGGGAGGGTGGGAAAGAGGCTCAAGAGGGAGGGGATGTGGGGATATATGTATACATATAGCTGATTCACTTTGTTGAACAGCAGAAACTAACACAACATTGTAAAGCAATTATACTCCAATAAAGATATTTTTAAAAAAAGAAAAAAACGATGCATTCCTTTTCCAACAGGCACTTCTGTAGAAACACTCAGTAGAGAGGGAATCCTTCCTCAAGAGGTGTGGGAAAGAGCCCAGTGATGCCACACGAGTGGCATCGATAGCTACAGAGGCTGAACTCTCACTCAATGTTTAGTACCCTGGGCACGCGACAGTGATCCCTCTTCTTTGCTGGATTCTTTGTAAGGGCTAAGCCTACCGAGAGGTTAAGCCACCAATCAAAATTTGAAATCTTTAAGGGAAACCATTTGCCTACAATTTCTTTTCCTTCTACTTTAAAGCCTTGCCACAGCCAATATCTAGAGCCTGTGGCACCATAAGGTATGAGGCTTCATAAGCAAAGGTAGGGAGTGTCCTTGGTCAGCCCCTCCTTCTACTGTTGGGGTATGTGAAAGCCTCCTTGCTCCTTTTTTCTTTTCTTTTTTTTCTTGTTTCATATTGAGCATTCTGAAAAGAACAAAATTCTTCTCTGATAACTCTTATAAAACACTTTTGTGCTTGGCTCTCCAAAGATTAAGAATTGGACACATAATTCTCCATTCATTTCTCAAGTGTCAAGAGAGAATTGAGTTTAAAGGCTCCAATTCCCTTGCAGGTTACCCTGTTGATCTAGATGAATTAGTATTCAACACAGCTTTGGGAAAATCTCAGATGATCTGCAGGTTTGCAAATTGTTCAGACTCGTAATGAAATCCCAGGCTGAGGAAATCACTAAACAGTTCGTGAGCATGAGCTTTTCCCCGGATGTCTGGACATCTTGGATCAATTCTGTCACTGCCTTCTTTGCCTCTAGACATTCAAGGGCTGCTTGAGAAAGTCACATACGCACCAACTTGGTGCCGCTGCCAACTCATGGCCTCCAACTGTAGCCGGGCCTCCTGCTTCTGCTGTGTGTCCTCAGTCACTTCCTCTCCCAAACGGTCTCCACCGACATCCTCCCGTTCTCTATTTTCTCCCTCACTCAAGAAGGGTGGTCCATCATGCATCCTTTCCCACTCTCCCTTTTGGATACAACAGGGTATGTGTCTCTCTTCTTATCCATGGCTATGTTCTGGGTCCTGTACCCTTCCACACCCTCAAGCACCTCAAACTGACCATTATAGTTTCTATTCTATAGCTTCAGTCCTTTCTCGTCCTTAAAATGTTTCCCTTCAGAATATAAAATATTCTCAAGTCTTTAGCATTAAAAAAAAATGTACACACCTTTACGTGACTCCGTGCCCTTCCAGCTCTTTTCTTTGCAGCCAAGCTTGTCTCCTCACATTCGTTCCTTTTCACACTACAGTCTGAATTCCACCTGGATCAGTCCACCAAGGCTGCCCTTCCCAGGATTCAATGGTTCTTCTTTTGCCCAAATTGAACAGGCCCATGCTAGTTCTTTCCTTACTTGATTTTTCTGAAGCATTGACACTGTTGAGCACTACCCACATCTTGAAACTGTTTACTTCCTTAGCTTCTATGCACTTCTCTTTCCTAGTTTTTGTACCTCCTTTTCCCCATTCCTTTTCAAGTCCCTCTCCTTGTGCTGGTCTCTTCAGTGTTAGTATGTATAAGGTATCATCCTTAGACTCTTCTTATTCAGTTCACTGTTCCTAGAAGATAACTCTATAGATCCCCAAATCTATATCTCCAAGTGTTAAAATCCATGTAGCCAACATTACCACTTGGATGTCCTATGGGTACTTAAACTCAGCATGCCCAAAACTGAACTTTTATCTCACTCTCACTGCAGCACATCTCTAGGAAGAGCAGAGTATCATCCTAGTCACTCAGACCGCAAGCTTTGCACCGACGTAGATCTCTCTTCCTCATTCATCGCTCTCCATTCGGTCGATCCCCAAGATATGCCAATTCAACCTAATGATAGCCTCATCTCTGCTCATTGTGCTTTAAGTTAAGGTATTCAAGTTTCTCATTACTACATTGTTTCTACCTAGTTTTTAAATGTGGCTTCTCGGGCTTCCCTGGTGGCGCAGTGGTTGAGAGTCCGCCTGCCGATGCAGGGGACATGGGTTCGTGCCCTGGTCCGGGAAGATCCCACATGCCGCGGAGCGGCTGGGCCCGTGAGCCATGGCCGCTGAGCCTGCGCGTCCGGAGCCTGTGCTCCGCAATGGGAGAGGCCACAACAGTGAGAGGCCCGCGTACCACAAAAAAAAAAACAAAGACCATCAACAATTTTCTAGTGAAATTCTTCTTGTGGTGGTAATAATTACATTTATTGAGTTCTTACTATATGCTAGGCACTCTCTAAATGTTTTACATGTGTAATCTTATTATTAATCTCTTTTAATGGGTGAGGGAACTAAAGATGAGAGAGGAAAATACCTTAGCCAGGTGATACATCTTATAAGCAGTGAAATTTGGATTTGAACACGTGGAATAGTAGTTCAGAGCACAAAAAGAAAGGGAAAATATTCTCCATGCCCTGATACTAACCTTACTAACCTCCTATTACTTTGTGAGATACCGGAAAGGTCAATTCAAATGTTTATTATATATCTAATTTGCGACTGAATTGGGTCTTTGAATAAAATACAGTTCTGCCCTCAAGTTTGCCACCTAGAAAGGTACGTAAGATATGATACCACAATAGCTAGGAAAAATATTATAAATGGTAAAACTTACAAGTGATACTTGAAACCTGAGGAAGTTTAAGGAAAAGTCAGGAAAGTCTTTTTGGAAGCGGTGGCATTTGATATGTGCCTAAGTTAGGTCCTCATGGGTGAAGCTGTCCAAGGGGTGAAGAGTGGATGAGATTTAGAGGGTGGTTATAGGGGACAGACAACAGCCTCATATTACCTGTCTTTATGGCAGAGGAGTAAAACAGAGGCAAAAGGCTTCAGCAGAGTCTCTCCCCCTCCATGGAGGGGAAGAGGAGAATGTAGTCACTCATGGCTCAGGACCCCTTGGCAGCTGCCGTGCAGGCATCTGTGGAAGCAAGGAAATATGCCCCAGCAACTCTACACTGACATCTGCTTCCCTCCCCCAACTCAGTCCATTCGCACGTTAATTGGTCTGTCTGTGCCCGCTTCCCTAGACAATGAGGTGAGCTTTTTTTTTTTAACATCTTTATTAGAGTATAATTGCTTTACAATAGTGTGTTAGTTTCTGCTTTATAACAAAGTGAATCAGTTATACATGTACATATGTTCCCATATCTCTTCCCTCTTGCGAATGGTATCTTAACATCCCGGGAGGCCTCAAATTTAAACCCTATGGTTCTAAGTCTTGAGAAAGGTGTTGGTGCCCTTTTTCCAAGCTATCATGTTATGTCTCTTCTGCCCAGAAAGCAGCCCAGTGGGCTTGGCTCTTCTACTCCGTGGGCTTCTCAGGAGATCGCAGGGACTCACTGAGTCTGATTTGTTGTTGTTGTTTAGTAGAGAACTATGTTTTGGATGCATTTTCTTAGGGAAAAGAGTTAATGATCATAGGCAACCTGAAGTTGGTAGTGGCCAACTCTGACATGACTAATTGGTGAATGTCAACCTTAGACTCACTTCTTCTAATGTCTAAGTACACAAAGAATCATTTTGAAATGCCTTGCTTGCTATTTATTTGATGCCTTGCATATGGAAAATGTTTAAGAAATGGCATTTGTGATTCAGTGTGCACATATACAAAAACGTACATGATTGTAATGTCTATTTTTGTAGCCCTAATCTGTCAGGAATCTGAGGATTCCAGGTCCCTATAACTAACACAGAATTCAATGGCCTTTTATTAGTCAGGGATGTAATGCTGGCAGCTACAACAAACAACCCCAGCTCAGTGATTTAAAAAATAAACATGTCATTCTTGCTCGTGTCACAGCCCAGTGGAGATCAGTGGTTTTTGGAGGAGACATTGTGCACCACACAGTTATTCAGGTACTCAGACTCCTTCCGTCTACTGGCCTCGCTGTGCTCCAAGCCTCAGACCCTTGAAGTCCTCCACTGAAACCTCCGCATCTATTCAGAGAGAGGGAGAGAGGGAGAGAGAGAGAGAGAGGGGGAGAGAGAGAGAGAGGGAGAGAGAGAGAGGGAGAGGGAGAGAGAGAGAGAGAGAGGGGGAGAGAGAGAGGGAGAGAGAGAGGGAGAGGGAGAGAGAGAGAGAGAGAGGGAAAAAGGGAGAAAGGAAAGGGGTTTGGAGCCAGGCCTGGAAGCAACGCATTTCACCTCTGCCCACGTCCCATTGCCCAGAGTAAGTTACATAGCCCTGTCTAGGTACAAGGAAGCTGGGAAATGTAGCCTTCTTATGTGTTCAGGAGAAAACTAAAGTGGTTTGGTGAACACGTAATATTGTCTCTATCACAGTCTGCATCCTCTTCATCATTCTAGTTATTATGCATATTTTGAAAGTTTCAAAGTCTCCCTCCCCCACTCTCAGCTATCAATAGAACACTGGGAATACACAAATAATACCATTTTCCCAAATTTGCTCTACCTACTTTTTCCTTGATCATGGCTTTCTGCAGCTGCTTCTGATTTAGCTCAGTTCAAAAACATTAGTTAAGGTCTTACCATGAGCCAATCACTGACCTAGGTCCTGGGGAGTCCATCACAAACAAGACAGTCTCTGCTCTCCAGATGCTCAGTCTATTGGGGCCAGCCTTACCTTGTCATAGCCTAGCATCAACTCCAAAAGTCTTTCTCCAGTGCCTTTCTCCCTTTCAGACTGCTTCTAGGTCCTTCAGAGAGAAGGCTTAGTCCCCTCTCCACATCAGCTCTAGACAACAGCTCTTTACAGAAAGCCTACTTGTTCCTCCAGGGTTACTCTCTGTTTCAAAAGGTTCAGAAACCTTCTACAAACATCCCTAGAATTAATTTTCAGAGATAAGGGTAGATAGCATAACCCAGAGCCATACGCCTACTTATTGCTAAGATTTTCTTTCAATCATGTCCTGAGGCATGACACAAATTCACTGTGTTCCCGGGCGCAAGGTGAGCTCGCACACTTATGTGAGTGGATCTGGCTGTCCCAGGGCTGGCATCACATGCCTCTGGAGGAAGCTTGCTCTAAGGTAGAAAGAAGAGTTGACAGTAGCCCCAAGTTCCCCTTCTCATGTCCTCCCATAGGGAAAAAGGGGTATTTATGCAAATCAGGTCCCACAGACAGCCACTGGTATCTCAGAATTCCTCAAGGGAGACGTGTATGTGTGTGTGTGTGTGTGTGTGTGTGTGTGTGTGTGTGTGTGTGTGTGTGTACAAAATTCAGAGAGAAATTTTGTGGAGGAGACTGCCTTAGGCTTTTAAATATGTTTCATTTAACACAGCAACCAAGTATCTTTTTAAACCACGTTTTACAAACATTCAAGATGCCAAATTTTCCAAGATGAATTCTCTGGAAGAAGTCCTAAAACTCCATCTCTGATCACTTCCTATCAGACTTGGGAGGGAAAAGTGGTGTTGTTTGTTTGTTTGTTTAGTGGGTTCAACTCCACCCTTGTTCATTTTGGTTATAATAAGAAGTCTTAAAATACATTTTTCTGAGCAAGTGGTTTCTCCTAGTGCTGAGCTCTCACCACCCCTGAAACGCTGTAAGAATACCTCTACTTGTCCTCAAGGAAAAGATCAAAGAAGAGAAAGACGTTAACCCTCTTAAACTGTTGTTCCCAAGTTTGGTGGAAATTCCCAGACATATCTCTGAGAAACAGATATCTGGATCTTGCTTTAGTATAGACAGAAAACCATCTCCAGGCAGTTTCCTCCTCAAGAATTCCTAAAGCCGCTTACTCAACAGTATTATAGATTCCCCAGAGTTAGAATATTACTGGAGAATGGAGTGAGCTGGTATCCCAAGTGAGTTTGCTTGTCTAGTCCCCTGACATTAGCTGGCTATCTACTTACACCACCAGGACACCACTTTATTAGTGATAAGCTATACAGCAGTGACGCTACATTGCTCTTTCATAGACGTAGAGAAAACACAAGCACGGTTACTGTCGTAAAGGAGCTTAAAATCCAGATGTGAACCCTAGAAGCAGGAGCCCCAGTTGGAACGTAAACTCTGTGAGAGGCAGCCTTATTCACTGCTGAATCCCTAGTGCCTAAATAGTACTTGGCAATAGTGGATCCTCCAGGCTTATTTGTTAAATGAATGGAGATGAAACAGCATGGAGGAACACGTCAACAAGTATTAAGAATGTCAGAGCTGAAGGAGTTCAGCAAGAATAGCAAAGATCTATGAAGATGGTAGAGTTGAGGAGAGCCATGAAGAATAATAGACTTCAAGTAGGTGCAGGAGACCAAGCCAGTAGAAGAGAAGAGAGAAGTAGTAGAAAAGGGAATTACCACAGTGCGGTGGGGAAATGGGCTTAACTCGGGTCAGAGAATCACATGGTGACGTGATAGAAACCAGGCCGACCGGGCATGGAAGTGTGGACTTTGTCACATCATTTGGGCTTCCGTCCTAGTTCTGCCATTTACTCAGTAACCTAATGTGATACCTACAATTTGGGAATAATACTAAAAGACATGAAATAATATTAATATTTATTAGATGTTAATAAATATAAATATTTATTAAGACATTCATATTAAATAAAAATCAAGGAGATATGACAGGTGAAAAGTAAACTTGAGCTATTTAAAAGATGGTATTATTTTTGTTATTATTGATGAAAATAATGTTCTGGGTGGCCTTTTGATTCCGGGGGTTCTCTTGGAGTGGGAAAAATTGTTCATAGAAAGGCCCTAGGATGTGTGCCTGGGAAGAAATAGGTAAAAAAGATGAAATCTAGTGATTTCTTATTGAATCATTTCAAAATAGGACAAGTGAGAAAATTCTCTTAAGATTCCTAAGTAAGCTTTAGAAGTGATTGTAAAGTTAAATTTGTGTCGTTAATTTAAATTATTATGAATTGGATATATTCATTTCACAAAGTTATATGTGGGAAGTAAAGAGCCATTCATTCGCTGAGTAAGTGAAGGAACTTGATTAGAATAATACCCAATCACACTTGCATCGTTAAGGAATGCTAGCCAAAGCTTTACTGTTGTTAATGATTCTTGGCCTATATAACATGCCTTATCTTCAGAGAACTTGACAAACATTGATTTAACCTTCTTTTCAAATACATTCTCAAATTAAAGTCATTGTTTCTGAGTATGCCTAGAAGCAAAAAGTAAGATTCCCTGGGTGTCAGTAAAAGAAACTATCGAAGACAGAAGTGAAAACTACGTGTTCATAGAGTACAGATAGTTTCAGAGGTGATGGCATTGTCTTAAAACAGATTTGGGCAGTAAGCTCTGCCCACAGTTGATGGCGTGAAAGGTTGCCACAGTTGATGGCGTGAAAGGTTTCGGCAAATGCGCGGCACTCCTCCAGCTCTCTTGTTCTCACTCCAAAGCAGACATCACTAATCAATCACACATTCTCTCCAGCTGAGTCTTGGCTTGGCCAGTAATTCTCTTTGCCGTATAGGGTTCTAGAAGCCAGTACCAGTAGGTCAGAGCTGACACAGGCAAAATGGAAACGACGTACTATTCTGGAGTGAAGGATGGCTCTACAAAGTTTCAAATAAAGAAACCCCCTCATCACTCTCAATGGCCTGGAAGTGTGGAAGTGCATATGATTAAAATGCATAGATGCAGGACTGATAGGAAAGTCGTCTCTCACCCTCCCTTCCCACATCTTGCTTTCTTCATTTCTTTGGCTCTTCTTTATTTATTCATTTGACTAACGATCCCCACCACCCAGCCCCCTCTGTTTACTGATGGCTCACCTTATACCGAGTGCTAAAGAGAGAAAAAATGTAATAAGACCATTTCCTGCTCTGGAAGATGTGGTGGGAGATTCGAGTGAAGACCAGAGCGATTTACGTTCAAAAGGAAGGTTGTGTGTGTTGCTGGTTTCATTCTGTTCAGCGTATAATGGAAGGTCAAGGCCGGCTGCTTTGCCACACTGACAATCAGTGTCCTTTCACTTGCCTCCTTTCACTCTCACTGTCAAGGATTCAGATTTTGGAGTTTTTATTAGGCACGTGGTTTGGGGCTCAGAAAAGCCGGAGTTCAGGTATTAGCTTGTGACTTGAGACACAAGCTGAACCTCTCTAAGCCTCAGCTTCCTCATCTTTAAAAGGAGAAAATTAGAACTAGTTCCTCACTCTTTTTATGAGGACCGTGAGGCTAGATGGTCCAGTACGATGCCCAGAACTCTGCCTAGACATGGTCAGAGCTGAATAAACATTATCTATTATTAGATAACTATTATCACTAGGAATAAGTATTATCTACTACTGTATTATTGTTATCACTGGTAATGCTTAGCGGACTGTGTCAGTTTCCTGTGGCCCCTGCAACAAATCGCCACAAACTTGGCTTAAAACGACACAAATTTGTTCTCTTACAATTTGGGGTGTTGCAAGTAAGAAATCAGCTCCATGGGGCTGAAGTTAAGGTGTTAGCAGGGATGGTTCCTTCTGGAGGGTGTGAGGGAAAACCCATTCCCTTAACCTTTTTTGTCTCCTGCTACCTTGTGGCCCCTTCCTCCATCCTCAGAGTGTATCACTCTGATCTCTGCTTTCCTCACTACATTGTCAACTCCTCTGACACCTTCTAGATCCCTCTGATAAGGACTCTTGTGATTACCTTGTATCCACCCAGATAATCCAGTATAATTTTCCCATCTTAAGATCCTTAATGGAATCACATCTGCAAAGTTCCCTTTCACGGCATAAAGTAACATTCACAGGTTTGGCGGACTGGAATTGTGGACATCTTTGGGAGCCATTTTTCAACCTCCCACATTGACTGATCAGATCTGTGACCATCATGGTGATAATTTGCTTCAAATCTCTACGATGCAAAGTGGTGAGCATAAACTCTGGGGACATGAGCGTTTGAGATGCTAACCAAACGAATCATTTAGAAATCTCAAGAGCTTCTTCTGAAATATCCATTCTCTCCTTCCACCTCTATCTTATCTCTACTTAGGAAGGAAGAGGTAATTAAATTTGTAGAAGAGCAGTGTGATCCTCAAACACAGATAGTCCTGGGTTCACCATCCAACTCTGCAACCTGGTGGCTGGCTGGGTTACCTTGGGAAAATGACGTGATTGCCCCCAAAGCATCCCCTGAGACAGGGATTTGAGTCAGGTAGTTTATTTGAAAGGTGATCCCCAGAAGCATGATGGGAAGTGAGGAAATGAGTCCAAGAATGGAAGGCAGCTAACAAGCAGCATGTTGTTGAGCAGGTCACTCCTGTGGGCCACTGGGTGAACTTCAGGGTCTGGGAGACAGTGTAGAACATGCCTCAGAGGTACCTAACCTGGGAGGAGGATGCTTTCCCCATGGCCAAGCGCTGATCTGGAGGCGTTGTCCCCAGGACTCCCAGACTGCTGCACTCCCCTCCACTCCCTGGGAGAGTGTTGGCAGCAGGATGCCCACATCTAGTGAGGAATGCCAGTGCCTTGGGGCTGTGAATGGGGCGTGACCTCTCTGAACTTCAGTCCCTCCTCTGAAGACTGAGGACAATAGTAGTCACTTTGCAGGGATTTTGTGAAAATTAGCAATCACGTGTTAAAGTACCTAGCAGTATGCCCCTTACATAATAATTGCTCAATAACTGGTAGCTCTTAAACAGTGACGATATCAAATGTTTCCCTTTAGTTTCTGCTTATGAAATTCATTGGCACTTGGGAAGATCACTCAACATTTCCCAATTTTTTGTCTCTAAAATCAGGGAGGATGGTCAACTAAACAATCCATTGCATATTCCCAGGATTAATAATTCGATTCTTCACGGTTTGGTTTCCCGTGTCCTTTGACACTAGAATTTTCCTCTGGCCTCTGTGTTTGTGATTGTGAACTGACCTGGGCTGATGTAGCCATGTGTGACCCTTAGGTTCTTTTTGGTAAATCATGGTAGCCTCTGAAGAAGTTTCAAGGTAAGAGTTTCCTACTTAGCTGACAGCTTCACTACTAGGTCATTCTTATGCCCTGGTGGAGCAAGTATGGGGACTGTCTCAAGTATTTCTGCCAATCCACATATGAATATAATGAATACTTTTAATTTCAATAATGAGAGCCCAGTTCTAACATTCATCATGCTACGTAACAGACTACTAATTTCATCAGTTAGAAAAAAACACTTCTGACTTTCAGTATGTTAATTGGCATAGCACTGCTTGCTAATTGAGATACAGAAAACAGAAACCTGTGGGAGCTAATTGGCAAGACCACCCCCGCACTGTGCTTTCTTCATTAGAATGCAGCACATTCCAGCACCTGGTTACAGCTTAACCTGAGGAATGGCCCGCAGAGTGTCACATGACACATGCTGATAATTTTTGTTTGTTTTGTAGTGAAATATACGTAACATAAAACTCACCCTTTTAACCAGTTTTTTTGTGTGTGTGCGGTACGCGGGCCTCTCACTCTTGTGGCCTCTCCCGTTGTGGAGCACAGGCTGCGGACGCGCAGGCTCAGCGGCCATGGCTCACGGGCCCAGCCACTCCGCGGCATGTGGGATCCTCCCAGACCGGGGCACGAACCCGTGTCCCCTGCATCAGCAGGCGGACTCCCAACCACTGCGCCACCAGGGAAACCCCCATTTCTTTTTAAGGCCAAATAATATTCCATTGTATGTATATACCACGTTTTATTTATTTGTTTATCCGTCAATGGACATTTGAGTTGGTTCCACCTTTTGGCTACTGTGAATAATGCTGCTATGAACACGGGTGTACAAACATACGCTGAAGTATTTTAAAGTAAACTAGAGACATGAAAATCTGTTGCTTTGACTAGGAACCTAAGGAACGAAGCAGATAATACAAGGGAAATATTGCCTAATCCTTGGTATTATTGCAGCTTAGTAGAGCACTTTTAACTTCTTCACTACCTTAGAAATACTGAAAGCGCTGGTTTTATAGATCTTCAAAATAAGATTCTGGAAGGAAACAGTTTGAAAATATTGATTTGGTATTATTATAAGACTGATTCTCTATTTCATCTCCAAAATAGCTTTTAAAATGCCGTTCACGGAATAGTTATTTAATTTCCTATATGGTATGTTCATTCCACCAAAATCACATACATTTCCACAGCTATTTGGTAATTCTGCTTGGCTTCCAGGATACAATTGCATAAAACCTTATATTCCGTGACCTCAACGTTTTCATCAGTGATGCTGAAATGTACCTTCATCTGCCTCACCATGGGGATGGTGCAGTACTTTATAGATTCGTATTAACCTTCCTCTGCAAGACCTTGCCTGTGGAGAGTCTCTGCCTTGAATTCTGATGATGGCCACAAAGGAGCCGAGTCGGTTACATATTGGCAGAGATTGGAGACTCGGATTCCGTGCAGGAGGGATCATTTGTTTCCTTAACTTATATGTGTGAGGCACTGTGCTTACTTACAGGGCGTGTCTGGCAGAAAGCCCCTGCCCAGACTTCTGGGTCTTTCTTTGATGTGCTGGGAAAGTGGGCTTCCTATCGATGAGTTCCTGGTTCTAGCCCTATCTCTCTTCCAGTGGTAGACTGCAAGGTCTTGGAAAGGTTAGCCTTGGACTTTGATCGTACATTCATTAACACATTTTTATTGACCACCTACTGTGTGTCAGGCACTCTGCTGGGTGTTTAGGTGACCTTAGTGAATGAAACAGTTCCTTGCTTTCCTGGTGCTCAGATTCTGGAGCTGTTCTGATGGTAGCCACTAGCCACATATGGCTACTTAAATAAAATATAAATTTAAGTAAAATTAAAAATTCAATTCTAAGTCCATTTGAAATGCTCAATAGCCACATATGGCTGGTGGCTACTATATTGGACAGTGCAGATGTACATCATTTCCATCATGATGTAGGAAAGAGAAATATTAAATAAACTATGAACTGTTAGAAGGTAGTAAGTGGTATGGAATAGAGAAAAGTAGAGAAGTGTAAGGGGAATTAGGTGGATGGAGACAGGTTGTGGTATTAAACAGGGTGGTCAGGGTCAGTATTGCTAAGAAGGTGAGATTCAAACAGACTTGAAAGGTGTGCGAATGTTAGTTAAGCGGATAACGGAGAGGGAAGCTTTCCACCAGACTGACCAGCCAGAGCAACGTACTGAGTCAGGAACACACGTGACACATTCCAGGACCTGCAAGGAGACCAGAGTAGCTGAAGCTGAGTGAGCAAGGGAGGGAACGGTCAGAGGAGATCAGAGGATATCAGGGTCTAGAGAACATAGGGCTTTGCAGACTATTAATGATTGGCTTTTCCTTTGCTTGAAATGGGGAAACCATTGCAGGACCTTGAGCAGAATGACGTGATCTGTCATCTTGGGATGGTATCGTGCTGAATAGACCGAAAGAGAGACCTGTGAGAAAGCAGTTGCCGTAGTCCAGGCAAGAGGTGATTGGAGCTTGGACCAGGGTCATGGCAGCAGTAGAAGTAGTGAGAAATGGTCATGCTTTGGATATATTTTAAAAGTAGAGCCAATATGGTTTCCTGATAGATTGCAAGAGTAAAAGGTGATTCCAAAAGACTCCAAGGTTTTTGGCCTAAGCAGTTGGAAGATGGAGTTGGCATGAAGTAGAATGTGGAAGGCTGTGACTAGAACAGGTTTGGGAAAGAAGACAGGAGTTTATTTTGGTACATGTGAAGTTTGAGATGCTTGTTAGACATCCAAGTGGAAATGTCAAGTAGAGAGTATAAAACTAAGAAGGAGGTGTGGGTTGGAGAAACCAGTTGGGAATCATGAGCAATCTAGCCATGGGCTGGGTGGATCATAAGGGAGTGAGGATAGAGAAGAGAAGAGGTACTGACACTGAGCCCTGGCAATTCCAGCATTAAGAGTTTGGGATAAGATAAAAGAAGGAATCAGCATATATTTTCAATATATAAAATTTCTATATCAAGCTAGCAAACTATTAATTATGTTATTTCCATTATGTTGACAAATATGTATTTCGTAAGGACCTGGAAAGCCAGGTTCGGGTTTGGAATTCTTGGACTCTGGAGTTCCACGCCATAACTTGGTGGCACAGGGAAAGGGCCTGTGGCCCACACCCCTTCCCTTCCAGACCCCAGCTTTACCCCATACTATGAGGGGCTTTGTGTGCTTGGGTGAGGACGCCCCAGCCTGCATGTCCAAGCTTTGTCCACACTCCCACAAAGACCATCTCTTGAATATCACCTGAGTCTAGGCGTGTGTAAATTAGCAGCAGCATGGTCTACCCTAAGGAAGATGGACTCAGAGAAGAGGACTGTGGACACTCTATGAGGGCCTAAGGTGTCTGTGTGGGCAGAGAATTCTGTGGTGCAGGGAGGGTACACAGAGACTGGTTTAGAAAGGGGGAACATCAGCTTTGGGTAAGCACTTCTTGGTCCAACAGACTTCTCACCCCATAGGGAAACCTGTGGCTGGGAAGGACCAGAACATAGCCTTTTAAGGCACAGAGCCAAGGGCAGGGACCCTCTCACTGGCTCTCTGAGCTGGTAGGGAAAGGAGTAGAGAAAAAGGTTTTTAACATATAGAAATAATGTTTATTTGCTCATGAGAACAATCTAATAGAGAGGGGGAAATAGATGATGTGGAAAAGAAAAGAATGACAAAAGCAATTCTCTGAGTAGGCAAAAGGGAAGAGGATCTAATGCCAAAATGTGGAAGCTGGCTTTGGGTATAAGCTTGAATGGTCCTTCTATGGTAACAGGCAAGAAGACAGAGCACGTGAGTGCCGATGCTGGTGAGGAAGTAGATATGGGGGTGGGAGGTGTGGAAGTTTTCATCTCGTTAATCAGCACTGGTTTCTAGAAGATCCCTGATCAAGAATGCCTTGCCAGAGTGCTGTTTCAGGTCAAAGTTGACTTTTGTTGTTGTTAATTTAATTTCTATTGAAGGACTCACTAACTATTCACTGTTTTCTTAGTGAATTAAAAATCCCAACCTTGTATAGCTCTTTTACTTGCAGAATTACTCTGCGAGGAACTCAAGGCACAGAGAGGCAATATTTTGTCAAGAGATACACAGTTAATAAGTGGTAAAAACAATTCTGCTGCTATTTCCCTCTGACTCATGATATACCAAAAAGCTCCCACTGGCCTTTGGAATATATTTCTTAATGTAGGAGTCTGCAAGTCCCTAAATAAGAATTTTGATTTTTAAGGGCTTGAAGGAATTACTCCAATAAAAAAAAAATCAGTAAAGAACTGGAAAGATGAATAAGAACAAAACAACTTCTTTCTTCTCATAAATTTTATTTTTTAAGTGTCAAAACACGCAACTTCTTTTCAGACACTGAAACCTATGCTGCTTTGTGCCCTTTATCTAATGCAGTCACTTTCTGAGTAGTCAGGTGATTTCAGCAATTACTTTTGTGTACCCAAGTCCTACCCCTTCAGTGTGGGGAGGGGCACTGAAGTGAGGCTCCTCGTTTATAAAATGAGAATAAAAACCACTTTCGTGTTGCTCATAGAAACTTGATTAAAATCACCTTTAAAACATACCCTGAAGCATTTTCAACTTCATAGAATAAAAAGAGTTAAATATAATCAGTAACATATTATTTAAAACAGTACTTTGTAACCAAAGTTCAGGTCAACTTCTGCTTCACCTTTGCAGAGAGAACTTGTAAGTAGGAACATTCCACCACATTTGCTCAAGGACTTCAGCTTTGGCTCAGTTTCCCCTTCCACGTGTCTTCTGCCATCATCCTTGGTGACTCCCCACTTCCAGTGCTGGGTGGCGTCACCATTCAACCCACCCATCATTCGGAACTGCTTTCCTTCAAACATCATGAATCATAAAACCACCTTCGCTGATCAACACTGCCTTATCCTTGTCAAATTTCTTATGCCTCCGGACTTACTTCTCTTCTTCCTGGCAGCCAGAACCTTGACCCTTCCGTGATCTCCACTGGCCCTGCCCTCTAGCCGTGACCCGTGTCAAGCACGTTCTCAGTAGCCACCATTTGCTTTCGTTCTCCATGCCTTGCCAGTCCCCAGCCTGGCCAGTGGTCTCTATTAGCAATCCATGCTGCAGTTCCCAGAATTTATCCATTCATCTCAGGATTCTCTTTCAGATTCTCTGTATCACCCTGTTTGGAACTTTTTCTATGCTCCTCGAGCCCCAGCCCTACCTCTTGGTCACTTTCACTGAGAGTCTGCTATACTGAGACATTAGAGGACGTCTACCATGAGCTCTCATGCTCCCTGCCCTTCACAGTTTTATTCAGGCCTCCATCTCCTCTCCTGACAGAGGTGTAGCAGGTTCACATCCTTTCTAAGTGTGAATCACCCACATCTATCAGAACCGTGCTCTGTGACTGATCTCCTCTCTTCAGTATCTCTTCTGCAGTGATTCAGCCTATTGGCCTACAAACACGCTACAAACAAATCCAAACAACATAATTTCCGAAGCTTTTGAATCCCTTTAATTATTCTATTTCCCTTCTCTTTCTTGCTGAATCTAATGAGATCTAGTCCATGATTTCTGCTCCTACCACCCCACCCACTGTTATGACCTCAGCCCACGATTTCTGGCCTTACCTCCCATGGCCAACATAGCCCTTCCTGAGACCCACAGGACACCCCCCTGGATGGCCTTCGACCCAGCCACTTTTTGAGGGTCACCCTCTGAAGCTTGCTCAAGGCAGCATTTCCATGGAGCCGTGTGTCCTTTACCCAGCTCCTATTTTGTCTTATTTTTTTTACTGAGGTATAATTGACATACAGTAAAATGCGCCTGGTTTGATAATCATAGACACCTGGGTAGCCAGCGCCCAAATCAAGATATAACACTTCCATCACCCCAGACAGTGTCCTCATTCTCCTTTCCAGGCAACCCCCAACCTCACCCCATCTCCAGAGACAACCACTATTCTGATTTTTATCATCTGAGGTTAGCTTCACCTGTGCTTGAACTGCATGTAAACGGAGTAAATGCAGGGAGTTGTGCCGTATTTAGCTAACGCTACATCCTGTTTTTGAGGTTTGTCCATTTTGTTGCCTTTATCAGTAGTTCCTTCTTTTTTATTGCCGAATACTTTCCAACCACAATTTGTTTATCCATTTTCCTGTTAAATACACATTTACCTTTTCTTTTTCAGTTTTTTGGCATTTATGCATAAAGCTACTATGTACGTTCTTATACAGATGTTTTTCGTAGATGTACATTCCCCCCCCCCTTGGGAAAATACCTAGGAGTGGAACTGGTAGGTCATAGGGCAGAGGTATGTTTAAGTTTGGAAGAAACTGCCCAGCTGTTTTGCTAAGTGCTGTCACTGTTTCCTATTCTTTACATCCCTGCCAGCAGCGGATGAGAGTCCCAGTCGCTCCACATCGGTCTTTCCTTTTGTGTTGTCGTTCACGCTTTTCTTTGACATGTGGCCCCGCGTTATTCGAGCATCTTATCTCTCTCTCCACTTGAGCTTCTTAAGGACTGCAGTTGTGCCTCCGTTGGCTTTGCACGCCCCGGTCCAGCCTTCCTTAGAGCTGGCTCTCTCTAAATCTGTACAAAACAAGACAAAATGGAACCCAGTGAGAGAGGCAGGGACTCTGGGAATTCTGTACAGACGGCCGAGCGGCCCAGCAAAATCAGTATGATGGGACTCTCCCCGCAGTGCGTTACAGTACTGCAGCTGGAATGCAGGGCTCCCGTGGCCATTTGTTCCAATCTTCAGGCGAGGCCTTTTATCAGATTCATAGCGGCAAGTGATACAAATTATTGGGTTTCTTTTCCAACATAAAAAATAGCTATTTGCAGCCTTTTGAAGCTGGGTAAATGAGCCATTGATCTTACCTGTAGAACACTGCAGGGTATATTTGTCCTGTCTTAACTTCCAATATTCTATGACGGGAGCCCGCCTCTCCAGCCAAGCTGGTCTAATCCTTATTCCCTAGGCGTACCCTGTTCATATCCTCCTCTATGCCTTTTCCCACAGTATGGGGGGAAATTCTTACTTGGAATGCCCTCTCTTTTTCCCTCCTAGAAGCTAGGTCTTCAAGGCCGGGCACAAATGCCAGTATCTCTATGAAGCTTTCCCCACGGCTTCATCCTTGAGTAACTATTCTCTCCTGTGAATTATTATAACCTCCCCAGGGGAGGGTGATAGCCCCCATCCTGGCTTCCAGGGCTTCTAGCCTATTAGGGGCATCCCAGGGCCTAACATGACAAGTGTACCCCAGATATCTGTGGTTGCATTCCAGAGGGCCAGCTGCTATGCAGAACCTCTTTTTGGACATCCCTTGCTCAGAATGAGCCACTCCACTTCTACCCAGCACTGCCTGCCTCCTGCCATCATCTTCAAACGACAAATTGCTTCAGACCACGTTTCATCACTCACCAGTCAGTCGAGAGCTTGAGTTGCAGTCAAGAGCGCATGTGAAAGCATTCAGTCCTCCAGGCATGTGGGCAGGCACTGAGCTCTGCGGCTCTGCCTCATACCGTCCATACAGGCTGCTCATTTTCCAAGGGAGACACAGAAACAGTTGGCTTAAATTTGGCAAACACCTTGACCAAGACAAGAGAGGAGGCCTTACAAACCTCCAGGTTTTCTTTGCTCTGTTCCCTCTCACTCCAACAAACCAGCACCTTGTCTGTTCCCTCGTAGACTCTGGGCAGTTCTCCCAGACGTCTTCCTGAAAGACAGCCTGGACAGAAGAGTCTTCTCTTTCAATTCCCATTGACTTTATTGGACTCCAGAAAAATCCTTCATTTTTAATACTGGAAAATGCAAGTAGGAACACCCAGGAATATTACCTTCCCATACTTCCTTATTCTGCCCTTCGGGTCATCTCTTCACCTGGCTAGCCTGCTTCACTTTCTCCTAGTCCCTGCAAAGTATACTTATTCGTTCAAAAATATTTCACATCATTTTGAGTTTTTTAATTTTTTCACTAAACACTGTGGTAGGAGTTAAAGTCCAACAAAAGTCAAGATAGAAACAGTGCCTACTTCTGGAGCTTATGTTTACTAGGAGAAACAGATACACAAAGAGACAACTACAAAAATGTGTCCTGACTGCCATCTTATTAAAAGTGCAGGGCACCGTAGGGACACATGGAAGGAGTCCGGTCTCAGGAGGTCTGGGGAGGCTTCAAAGAAGAGGTGACATTTAAGGCAGTAACACTTACCCAGAAGTCAGCTGAGAGACGTGAGTGTGGGAGTGGGGTGCTTCACGTAATAAAGGCCATAGGTGGGAACACGTAGAAACTACGAGAGCATGACACAGCAAGGAACTGAAAGAAGTTTGGTTATGTTTGGAAAGCAGAATGCAGGAGAGATGGTGAAACATGAGGCCGAAAATATAATTGCGGGCATGATCGTAACAGGCCTTTCCTGTACGTTCTAATAAGGACTAGGGATGTCTCATAGCAAAGGGGAGCCATTCAAAGTCTCAAGTAGAAGAGAGCACCCCTTTTGTGTTTTAGGGGGTGCTCTGGCAGACGCTCTGATAGCGTGGATTGGAGAGGCAAAGCCGGAACAGGCAGGAGGGCCAGACAAGGGTGATGGGAGCTCAACAAGAGGAAAGGCAGGGGCACTGGAGAAGGTGGGTGGGCTGCTGACGTCACGGCCTGGTGGTGTGATGTGAGAGTTGGGGGAGAGGAAAGGGTAAAGGGTGAGTCTAGGGTTCGGGCCTGGATTATCGCTGTCAGTCGCAGAAGAAGGAACACAGGAGCTTCAGGCTAGGGATGTCCCCGAGTCAACTGGAGATGGGTCTGGGCCTCAGGAGAGGACTGCGCTGGTGGGGCTGTACGTCATCAGTACTTGATGCTCGTGCTGCCACAGAATGGGCTAGACAGCCCAGGAGAAGGGAGGGCTGCGGACACTAAGGAGGGGCAGAGGAAGAGGAATATATAGAAAAAGGGCAGCCAGGGAGTGGGGCAAACCAGGAGAGGGGATCACCCTGACAGGAGGCAACGGAGGAGGCTTTCATGAAGGACAGATGGTCAAACAGGTCTGATGTCCCAGAAAGGCACTCTTTTTTTTTTTTTTGGAGGCTTTTTAAAAAATTTTAATTAATTTGGGCTGCGCTGGATCTTCGTTGCTGCGCACAGGCTTCCTCTAGTTGCAGTGAGCGGGGGCTACTCTTCGTTGCAGAGCACGGGCTTCTCATTGCGGTGGCTTCTCTTGTTGTGGAGCACGGGCTCTAGGCGTGCACGCTTCAGTAGTTGCGGTGAGTGGGCTCAGTAGTTGTGGCGCATGGGATTAGTTGCCCGACGGCATGTGGGATCTTCCTGGATCAGGGCTTGAACCCATCTCCCCTGTATTAGTAGGCAGATTCTTAACCACTGGACCACCAGGGAAGTCCGGGATGGAGGCTTTTTGATGGTAATTCGCTTTGCACAATTGTGGAAGGAGCTGGAAGCTCTCCGAACGCCCTCCTTTTGGATTTTTATGGAGGCTTCATTACATAGGAATGATTGATGAAATAATTGACTACTGTTGACTGATTCAAACTCCAGCCCCTCTCCCCTCCTCAGAGGCTGGGGAGGGAAGAGGACTGAAAGTTCCCACTGCCTCAGAAAGGCACTCTTATACCCATTGGAGTTAACAACCAGAAAAGTGTGGTTGGCACGTGCAATTTCAGGGGAAGAGTGGGTGTAAAGTGGATTGAACAGTGAGTGGGAAAGGAGGAAATAAAGATGCCAAGAAAGGAAACTCTCTCAAGAGGACTGGCTATAAAGGGAGGAGCTAGAAAGAGCAGTAGCTAGAGAGGGGTATAGGGTAAAAGAATGGATTTTTTTTTAAGATGGGAGAAACATAAACAGACTGTAACATGTTTTAGAGTGAGGAAGGAAGAAAAAGGCATGAAATCTGTAGTGAGAAGCAATTGGAGGATAGAAAGCAAATAACAGGAGAATACAGGCACTATGTTCACTTGATAAAGACAAAGTGCTGTAAGAGTGCATCGAGTCCCCAATTTGCAAAAGGGTTGGAGAATCCGGTTCCATGCCGTAGAAGCAGCATAGTGGGCTGGTCCAGGGGCGAACCCACGTGGCGCAGTCCCAGCTGAGGGGGGCTGGGCAAGCTACCTCATCTCTCTGCCCAAAGTCGGGATAAGCACACCCACCTCTAGATTCTCATCACTGCAATGAGATAAGACACAGAAGTGCCTGGTACACACGGGCAAGTGCTCAGTAATGTTAGCTGTAAACATCTAAGGAAGCCTACCGTTCCAGGGAGAGAACTCACCCAGTGGCTTCTCACCTGGGCTGCGAACGAGTTCAGAAAACACATCCTGTGCCCTTGTTCTCTAGACTGTTGAGAATCAGACCCGTCCTGAAGAGCTGGGCACCTTGTGCCCATAGAATCCCTTGACACTGTGCGGCTGGGCTCCAGCCAGACCTGCAGCAGAAGTGCCTGTCGTGAAGGCGGTGCGAACGCGGCCCAGAAGTCTTTTGTGGGTCCCTTCCCTGTTTCTTCCCAACGTCTATCCTCTGGTCCTCAAATGAGATTTTCTGTTCAGGAGGGGGCCGAATGCTGGGGATTTCAGAATACCCCAACCCCAGGCACCAGATCTGCGTAATTGCAGTGGCGGAGATTTGAGTTGTCTTTTTGAAGAGACCGCATACTGTTTGTCTGTCAAATCGTCTGCGTGTTGGTGGAACTGAAATTGTAGGAGATGAAGAATGTGAGAATGTGCTCCAGAGTAGCTGGCATGTGGTTGGTGATCCTTAAGCGTTGGTTTCCTTTCTGGAAGGCACGGAGACTGTGTTCTTGGGGGGCAGCATGACCGGGTAGAAGCCATGTGGGGTTTGCCCTCGAATTTTGGCTCTGCTGCTGAACAGCTGTGTGAACTTGGGTTATTTACATCTTCTTGAGCGTTTTTCCTCATTTTGGAATGAAGCCTCGTAATACTCGCTGCACCAGCGCGTGTTAGGGATTAAGTGAGACAGAGGAGATGGAAGTACCTGGCACACAGTAGGTATTCTGTGGTTTTTCTTCTCCCTTCTTTGTGTGCCTTTTTTTTTTTTTCGGTACGTGTGCCTCTCACTGTTGTGGCCTCTCCCGTTGCGGAGCACAGGCTCCGGACGCGCAGGCTCAGCGGCCATGGCTCACGGGCCCAGCCACTCCGCAGCATGTGGGATCTTCCCGGACCGGGGCACGAACCCGCGTCCCCGGCATTGGCAGGCGGACTCTCAACCACTGCGCCACCAGGGAAGCCCCTGTGTGCCTGTTTTGACTGCTAGGTAACCATGTTTACTCTCACAGATCTGATATATTTCTTCTTATCTAGTCAATATATCAAGTATTTAGTCACACCTCCACCTGATGCATGGAACTCAGGGTGTGGAAGTTACACCATCACCAGACCCGCCATTGTCTTGTTAGACACAGACAGACCTCTGGGCGGCTGCAATAGAGACATTATTGCCAGTTGTCAGTATTGAGGTGATGCTCTCCTTCAGTCTTCAGTGAAATGTGCGCAGGCGTTTCTTTCCCCTGGTTGAACATTTTTCAATCACCTTTAAAAACAACGCCTTCCTCTTGTTTCCCCTGACCTGCCTCTTCTCCTCCCTCTCAGCTTCCTAAACCCCATCTTGTTTCCCTGTATTGTTTGCTTAATGGGCACTTTACTGAGTGTGGTGTTTCCATTTTGAAATGCACAGAACCCAAGACAGAAATTGGATTTCTTCCTGGATGGTTTCCATCCCTTCTCCTCGTTTACAGCTTTCTCTCTTCTTTTTCATTCTGCAACACAACTGAAATTTGCTGAACCAGAAAGGGGTGGAAGGAGGTGTGAAAGGAGAGGCAATCCGCCTTCTCATCATTTCAGGAAGGCCTTATTAGCGACCTGTTCTCTAGAAGAGACCAAGTGCTCTAAAGATACTCCAGGTGCCTCTTCTGTTTCCACAAAAGCCCAAGGCCTGAGTATACCGTGCATGACAGAATCTAATTACCGAGATAATTATGGTTACCTGGACTGCCCAACTCTTGTGTTTTGTAATCAAAAGCAATACTGGCAAGTATGAGTCTGAGCCTGCTGAAAATTCAGGGAAGCTATCGAATGCTTATCAACCTGAAGCAATTTTATTCTAGCCAGGGGGCCTGTGTTACTCAGATTTTATGTTAGCAGAATGTTCAGGGATCTGGAGAATATACCAGAGCACTTCCGCCAACACAGACATTAGTCCCCCTGTAGGAACATCCTCGGCTGACTCAAGTACTCATGTTTCTGAAACTGGACTTCATAGCAATTTCACAAAGCTCTGTGCCGGTTTTGAATTTGTTCTCGTTAAATAGTGGGTCAGTACCTGACTTCAACAGCCTTCATTTGGCATTCAACGAGGATGAATTGATTATTCTTCGGGCCTGGACAGGCTGTAGATATTTGGTGAGTACAGGGTGTGCTACTCCGGATAGAGGTGTGTATTCATACCCCTCGCCACCTGCTTCATAAACATTCTGGCACAGAGCTACAAATTGGCTCTCTCTTCCCCATCTCAGTCGGCTCTAATTTATGTCTTTACCTCTCTGCCGTAGCATGCCAAGGAAATGGAGTTTCCACTTTCAAAATCAGGTTTGCTAAAAATGAGGCAACATGGTAATAATTGGCTTTTTAAATGCATAAGGAATCCCAAGTGGAAAACAACAAGTTTGCAAAAGAGGAAGAGGAATTAAATCACAGAGACAAGGACAGTTAAAAAGAGAGAGGCAAATAACAAAGAGATGTGGGAGAGGTTGACAGGAGATAAGTTGTTAGAAAGGAAGAAGGGTCAAGGAAGCAGCAGAAGGGACGACGGGAGATGGGAAAAGAAATGATGTGGACTTGAGTAATGGACTCGACGAAGGAAATAGAAAAGGTGAAGGCTACACTAAGGATTGAGGAGAAAAAAGTCAGAGACAGCCAGGTCTCGAGAATTGCAGGTTATTGGTGGCCTGGGAGGACATGGACGGGGCTAGATCGATCCCTAGTGAAGTTAGGTGTCTGAATGCCTTCAGACAGTCTGATGGTCAGGGGGACTGTCCCCTGCATATGCTAACTCAGACTCATTACTGGGTTTGGCCAGCCTGTAATGGCAACAGAATTCACTGATGCATATTTGAACTGAATTTTCTAACCAAGTTCTTAAATAAACAGTCACCAGATGTAGCTGAAAATTAGAATAAGGCTTTCGGTGGTGAGCGTTGCTATAGGAAAAGTCTGACAACCCTTCACATTGGGTTTTCCAAAGTTTTTAGTAATTTGTGGTTTTTAACCCTGGCTAGTATGGTAGCAACTGTTCCATTGCTGGACTGTGTAGATCCTTCTAGTACTTACTTTTAACATGCTCCAGGGCAGGGAGAGTGGCTGACATCTGGGGTGCGAGTGAATCCCCTTGGCAGGAACATTAACTCTACCGGTAACAAAGGGATCTTTGAGAGACTTGGACTATAACGGGACCATCAGAATCTCCTTTCCCCAAAGTTGGGAATGCCAGAGCAGTTCTTCTCAGCCAGCCCAAATTTGCCAAACCAGAGCTGTCAGAGGAAGGTAGAAATGGCAGGAGGCCTGACAGGAATCTCCAGAAGATGTCATTTTTGCCTACGGCTTCAGATCCAGAGTTTGGAAACTTGGCCTCACCTCCCGGGCTTCCTGTGGACCCTGCACTGGCAAGTGGATATTCTGTTGAGTCTGATGCTTACCAATAGCTTGTGGGTAGTTTTCCATGTTGAGCAGATGCCTTCAGTTATGGTTGACGCTACAAGCCCTCTTTGTTTATGTGTTTCTTAGGTTAAGTGACAGATGACACAATTTTCATCAATGAGTGGGAAACGTAGCAGTAATAATCCAGACTGATTTGTATTTGTCCATGGGCTATTCTTTCATCCATAACCTTGGATATTTTAATATAGTTGGGTTTAATATAGTTAGATTTTTCCACAAAATCATGAGGCCCTGTCATGTTCAAGTGTTGCTGAGACACTGGACAGCCCTCCTATTCTTATCCCTGGTCCCCTCCAGAGGAGGATCATTACCTCCAGGCATGCAGAGGTACCATTAGTGGTCAATTCATTCAACATATATGATTTAACAATCAGGGTGACCATTTGCCTGGGACTTTTCTGGTTTTAGCACTGAAATCCCTGAATTCCAGGAAACCCCTCAGTCCCAGGCAAACCAGGACAACTGGTCACCCGATCATCTTTCACATTCTGATAGAGGCTGAGGAGACCCTAGAAATCACAGTGATTCCTTTTAAAATGCTGGTTAAAACCGAGGCCTCTTTATCAATTTATTTTCCTTCTGATTCACACATTCCCTGGATCGGAGGAGATAATTAAGTACTATGATTGAAGATGTAATCATCAGCATTAAAGAATAAAATTAAACAAGAGGGACTGCTGTGTGCCCAAAAAAAAATTTATAATCCAGATTGGGATTTGAAAATTAGATAGTCAGACATAAAGTGAATCACAAATCATTATCCTCTATCTGGATACTGTTTAGTACCTCAAAGAGACCACTTCTAAAATGGTATCATTTCAGGAAGTTTAAAGCATGAAATACAATGAACATACTATCATTCTATCTAGTTATACAGTTTTTCTTCTGGAAAATGTTCACAATAATGTAAAGGCTTAGAAGACCAGCCTGGAAGCCAGCAGATGACGGTTCTGGTCCTGGTTCAGTCACTAACAGACAACTGACTGCAGACAAGTCATTCAGCCTCCCCAGGTCCAAGCATGTTCACATCTAAAAATGCAAGTGTAGATAAGAACTTCTTACGGAACAGCTAACAGAGGAGAAATATGAGAAGTCAGGAGACTCATGTTGCAGTCTTCACACTACATTACAACCATGCAGCCTTGGACAAGTGAGCTAGCCTCTTAGTTTTCTCATATATAAAATGGAAAGTCATTAATAGCCTACCTAGCAGGGTTCTTGTGAAGACCAAATGATAATGCAAGAAGCAAGGACAAATGTCACATTCTACTGTCATGTAGTATCCCTTAGATCCTATGGTAGCATCTAACATGGGTCACAGTTTAGTGCAAGTGTTGTTAAACTTTTATATGTGGGCCAAGTCTGGCCCATCACCTGTTTTGTGTGTGTGTGTGTGTGTGTGTGTGTGTGTGTATTTATACATATATCTAGACAGAGAGACAGAGAGAGAAGAGAGAGAGTCAGAGAGTCAGTCATCATAACCAGCCATGCTCATTCATTTACATTTATACACTGTGATAGCTTTCGTGATACAACAGCAGAGTTGAATAGTTGTGTTGCCACAGAAACTGTATGGCCCACCCAATCTAAAATATTTAGCCTCTAGCCCCTTACAAAAATACTTTGCTAACCCTGATCTAGCAGAAAGGTTTCAAGATTGGTGTTCCAAGGTCCAGGATTCGCCTAGGTCCTATGTCACTGTATGATATCACACAAATGATTTACTCTCTTGTTCTCTGGTTCTCATACTCTTAAAAAGGGGAATACAAATCCAGCCCCTGTTTTCCTCATAGAAATGTTGTTAAGTTAGATAAGAAAAAAAAGCATTGATTTATTTTTTTGTCTGAAGGAAAGATGATTTAAATTCAAAGTATTAGTCATTGGGTGGATGCTGTTAGATGATTCGGGAATGACGAATGGTATGTTATTCCTCTGTGATATTAGTTCCTTCATGTACCTCAGTGGGGGATTACTTAGGTCAGTGATAGCATACAGACCCCTGCATTGTGGTACCACATCAAAAGCTACAGTAATGCACCAGAACCTAATTTAATCACAGTATCCAGTCAAGAGAGAGAGTTTTAATTGCTTCTTTATCCCTTTATCCTCTGAAGACTATCATTAAACATTTACAAGACATGAACTTCAGATCATGCCAGCATCTCTGCTGGGGTCACCTAGAGCTGGCCATTTTAATCCAGGACCAAGAGAGAGGGGCCTTCAGGCCCACGACGAAGGACTACTCCCAAGACAGAAGAGCAGTGGTGGTGGTAACACATGGGCCGGTTTGCAGAGCAAATACCAAAGATATTTGTCTACGTTAAAACTTTAATTCGTATTTGATTCTTGGACACGTGACTGATACCCAGGCTGTTTAAGCACATACACAAGTGAGTAACAGACCTTTGCCTAACACATGTAAATATTAGAACCTCCTCTTTCCCAAGAACTCCCTCAAAGCCCCAGGGAGGATCTCCCTAAAGGAGCAGCTCTTAATATGTCTCAAAGCAGCCAGCTAAGGAGGCCAAGCCTAGTCTTTGAAAGTAACTTTGGCTCAGGTGCAGCCCATTACAAGCCCTACATACAAAACTCTGGATTTATGGCATAGATAAATTAGTGGGCAATCATTTGCTCTATAAAAGGAGTCTTCACTTTACAAGCAGATTCACTGCCATGTTCCTCTAACTGATCTATTGCCAGTAGTGCATTTCTAATCAAATCTCATTGTTAGAAATGCAGCCCACATATGCTTTTTCATTGCTAACCTAAATGGAAATGTGAAGAGCAGCGTGCATTTATGGTCCCCTTAGATCTTAATGTGGCTTTTGTCAAGGTCCTTTGTTCTCATGCTAGGAGCTTGATGTTACTTGTTACTTATGATTGGCTAGGAGAAATGGAGGTCCATGATTCTTTTTTTGTTTTTTTTTTTTGCGGTACGCGGGCCTCTCACTGTTGTGGCCTCTCCCGTTGCGGAGCACAGGCTCCGGATGCGCAGGCTCAGCGGCCATGGCTCACGGGCCCAGCCGCTCCGCGGCATGTGGGATCTTCCCGGACCGGGGCACAAACCCGTGTCCCCTGCATCGGCAGGCGGACTCTCAACCACTGCGCCACCAGGGAAGCCCCATGATTCTTTAGTATAACAACAATGAAACAATATCATGTGGTTTTATTGACTAACTTAATCTGATTATCTGCATGAGATTCCAAAACAGTGAAGGAATCTTTACTTTTTTCACAGGAATAAGCTACCTGGTCTTTTGAAGACAAGTCATTATAATATTAGCAACAGAGTAATATTAAGCATTATCATATGCCGAGCAGTATTCTAACTCACTGAAGCTCAAACAAACCCAGAAGCTAGGTTATTACCATTCCTATATTATAGATGAGAAAATTAAGGCACAGAGAAGTAAAATACCCTTCCCCATGTCACAAGCTAATACATGCAGTCAGGATTCAAACTCAGTGAGGCTGGCTTTATAAATTTGTGCTATTAACACTGTGCTATATTGACAAGTAAAGCAACTGTCAGGGGCTGAAATGTAGGAGCATATGACATATTTTCTACCTTCAAGAAGCTAATAAGTATATCTGCTTCCAGCCTTAAGAGAGAAACCTGGACTTGCCCTTGCCATAAAAAAAAAAAAAGACTAGAAAACTAGACAAAACATGTCAGACAACTAATTCATCCATTGGACAACAGGAAGGTGAGGACTGTGATCCCTGGGGTAAAGAAAACAAAAGAAGACCCCTGTGATTGCCCCAGTTTTCTGCCTAAACGCATATTTGGGGTCATGGAGCAGGGAGGGAAAATCCAAGCACAACACAGTAGTCTCACTAAGTTACAGGGATGCAGATTAGAGTTCAGGAAGCCTGAGGCAGCTGTGTTTTGTAGGACGGAGTACCAGAGCAAGGAGCTACATAGAAAAAGAACTCCAGAAGTCTGCATAAGGGTCTCCTTGAGTCTTTGCTGCATAGGAAGCTGAGCATGTGTAGGGTAAAATTCCGCAAGTATCAGCACAGAACAGCCATCAGGGAGCTGGAGACTGGACAATTCCCAGAGACCTCAGGGCTGGGAAATTTTTGAATTTTGATCAGCCAAAATGGATCAAACTTGTTGAATATGTGGTACATTCAACAGAACAAAGAATAAATGAAACAAATGCAAAACAAATAACAAGATGGTAGACTAAAACGCAAAGCATATCAGTAATTACATTAACATAAATGGACTAAACCCTCTGATTAAAAGATAGGGACGGTCAAACTGACCAAAAAAAATGAGACTTAATTATATGCTATTTGCAAGAAGCACACTTTAAATATAAAGACACAAGTAGGTTAGAAGTAAGTGGGTGGATAAAAGATATACAGCAAATTCTGAACATGTGAAGCCCATAATAACTGTGCTATCCATAAAAGTAAGTATCAAAATAAAGAATATTATTATAGAGAAAAAGGGACATTTTATAAAGATAAAATAGTCTATTCATCAATAAGGCATGTAAATCTTAAATGTGAATGCTCTCAATAACAGAGCTTCAAAAATACATAAAGAGAAAAACGACAGAACTGGGCTTCCCTGGTGGCGCAGTGGTTGAGAGTCCGCCTGCCGATGCAGGGGACACGGGTTCGTGCCCCGGTCTGTGAGGATCCCACATGCCGCGGAGTGGCTGGGCCCGTGAACCATGGCCGCTGAGCCTGTGCGTCCAGAGCCTGTGCTCCGCAACGGGAGAGGCCACAACAGTGAGAGGCCCGCGTACCGCAAAACAAAAAAAAAAAAAAGAAAAGAAGGAACACGAGGGAACTTTTAGCAGCAATGGGAATGTTCTACAACCTGATTGCTGTGGTAGTCACGCAGGTGTGTACATTTGTCAAAACTTGAAGAATGTGCACTTAAAATGGGTATATTTTATAGTATGCAAGAAGGTAATCATTTGTTGTGTAAGCAATATTAGCGCTTACTATTATCTAACTCTTTCCCAAGATTATACAGTACTTTGAATTCCTTTAGTTCATCTGACAAGTAGGAGATTAGCATGGGTTATCTTGGTCTGATCGAGCATCACAATTGGAATTGACCTTTACATCCCCTGAGCTTTTACAGAACTTTGGATCTCATGTTTCAGCTCTTGGTGTGTATTTCTTAGCTCCCCTAGTTGGCCTTATGAAGGGCAGGAGCTTGGTACAGCTATAACAGTTCTTTACTTGAAACTTTCCCCACAGCTCATTTTGTGAATGTAGTTATTGCTGAATGAACGTATTACTGGAGAGCAACTGGGATGGGCTACTTAGGAAAGTCCCGAGTTTCCTGTCAATAGAGGTGTTTAAGAGAAGACTAAACAACTGTATATTAGAAATGTTGTAAAGTGATTCAAACATCAGATGATGTTTGGACTAGAGAAGTTCTTTCCCAGCTCTGATTTATGTAAAAAGAAAGCTTCCAAGGGGATGCAGTGTTTCTCCATAGAGAAAAGAGATTCTAAAAAGTAAGAGGGACAGTGGCCATCCTGACAATCCCCTGTCCACAGATAGAGTGGGGTTCGCCCTAAACCAACAGAGTGGGATTCAACGCCTGTTACCAAGAATGTGAGGTTGAATTATAAGCAAGGGAAGGATATAATTTTGGAAATGTACAAACCAGATATTCTGTTATGAAATCTAATAGGAGTTTCAAAATACACGGGTTCGTGTGAGAAGTTCCATGGAAAGAAAAGATGGTGGTGATGTGGGCATGAATCACCTGAGGATGGCTGATTCATAGACTTGCCCTTTCACGCCACTCTGTGAGGGCAAGACTACCCACTCCTGAGGACCTTCATCCTTAAGATGAAGGAATGAATTCAGCACAAGGTCTGCACATCCTCTCATCAGACTCCTTTGCTTATCATTGTCATTGTAACCTTTAAGTCTAAGTTTACTCATCTGTCAAATGAGAACAATAATAATTAGAGAACCATCATGAGGATTTGATAAGATCATGCATGTTTAGTTAAGGCCATGACACACAGAAAGTACTTAGTAAATCCTGGCTATGAAAATGGCCATCATTAAACAGTATGTCATTGTACATTGCCAGTTATCCAGAGACAGTAAGTAGGAGAACCATCTCCAGTCTCTGTACCACGCCCAGAGCGAAACAGCCTGTGCCGCCTTCTAACACGCTCATGAACAGTCTTTACTGCGTTAAAATCAGAAACCTGGGGAGAATGAGTCTTTCTCCTTTTTAAGTTTTATCTGTAGAGTCCCGAGAAGTTTTGGATGTAATACTTTATTTTCCAGTCAACCTCATTTCTACGGAGGTGTAGTCTACTAGATTGAAAGTTCTATGAAATTCCGTGAGAGCAGACATCTGTAAGTTACACGCATCGTTGTTTGCCCAGGGCCTAGCAAGGTACTTGGCATTTAGTAGGAGCTCAGTAGATATCAGGTGAATGAATATGATCTCCTTTCCAAAAACCTTATATACAAGTCACGTTTGACAGAACCCCTAAGTGGCTGCCTTGCCGTGCAGCAGTGAAGCAAGGTTCGTACATTGAAAGTGTAACTGTGATCCTACTGAGTAGTCATTTAACCTCTATACAGCAACTGGGAGATTGTTTCTCAGCTGTATGAAATTAACAAGGAACTAATTCATGCTTCATGTTCCCTGTTCTTCATAATGAGGTCTTCTTACTAGTTTAATTAGTTAGTAGAGGACAGCATTCTCTTCTTTCCACCTTTTGTCAAGAATTCTAAAGACTTTAAGAAAAATGACTCAGGAGGTGAAACAGCAGGACTCCTGGTATTACTTATAAACTCTGCACTCGAAACTATTTCAGGGTCTGTAGCAGCGAATCTCAAGCACCGTTTACCTTGCCCCACGATGCCGGAGTTTGAGTATAAATGATGGAGCAGCTAATGACATGTTGGCCCACAAAGCAGCATTAGCTTCCTTTATCATCATCAGCCTTTTTAAAAAAAAAAAAACCACAGAAATGTATACATTGCAGTTTATCTCACCACAGAAGCATTTAATCAAATGTACTGTAATTGTATTTTGAGTGGCTACTGAGAATATTCACTGTTTCTTCATTATAAGGATTGTCCTAAGAATTACATTAATGAGGGTGAACCATAGTAGCATTGGGAATTTAGCTGCGTTTAAATGTTAAATTTACATCTCAGCCTTGTAGATTCCCTATTAATTGGTAGCTGTGCGCCAGGATCTTTTCATGAGCATTGGCATTTAATGGATATTCCTTGAATTGGTGTTTTACTTTAAGTGAAATGTGTGTTTGCATTAAGAGCATATTCATTTCCCAGTCTCCTTCTTATACATTTGTTTCCTTTGTTTTGGAATCCACAAAGCTTTGCATGTTTAGCTCACTTTTTTCCCTCCCTGCATAACGACTTTCAGAAGGTTAAATTTTAAAAGGTTTTGAGTGTAAAAAAAAAAATTGCATCCCTTTAGCAGACAGTCAATTAATGGGGCTGCATTTAGCTGCCAAATGGGAACCTGCCAGGTGACCAAGAAAGAAAGAGGTTATTTGCATAAATAAAATGAAAGCATATTAGAATAACTGAGCCAACATCCACCAAATTTTTCACCAGTGTCAACCTCGAACTTTACCTGCTTCATTTTCAGGATTATGGTTTGAAGCCAGGACTATTCACCATGTTTCTATTTTCCTTGTAGTTCTTTCCTCAGAAGTGGAGGAAAGTTGACTAATACTTTGCAGCTTTAGCCAAATAGTTTGTGATCTTCCTGTAACCCACTGACTTACACAGAAGCATGGACACACTTATTTTGGATAAATCCATGCTATCTGACACATAAGCAAACAATAAAGAATTGAAAGGAGTCAAGAGGTACTCAGTCCCAGATCAATTTTCTTCAATGTCCTGAGCGGCCATAGCATTTTTCTGGCCATGATTACATGTTATTCATAAGGATTACCTTTTATTATATTTTTAATGCTATATCTTTTCAGATGGGATTTTTTTTTTTTTTGTAGCAGTTGTACTTTCTTCTGTATGTTTCCTATCTTCTGTGATACAACTTCCTGTGACCTTCACGCTGTCATATCCAGAAATGAAGAAGCCTATCTTGGTGCAGACTCTCGGTCCATCTAGCCCATAATTCTACTGCTGACAATGGCCCCCAAAGCCATTTTGTGGAGGACTTGGCTGCCCACCTTGACATGATCCCTAAGATTTTAGGTGCACAGTCTAAAATAATCCCATTTCTCTTTGTAACCTAGTATGGCTTAATCAGCTGTGAATTTAGCTAGATCCCTTTAAAAGGACAAGTTTAGCCTGTCCTACCTACTGGGGAGTGGGTGGGGGGGCAGGATGGAGGGAGGGTAATGGAGATCCACAGTGTAACTGGAAGGGCCATTACAGGTTCTCAAGACTGATTTCAGTTCCAAATAGGGATACCGATCCTCAGGTGGACTGTCTTCTAGAGAAATACCCGCTGCTTCTGTTCTTTGTCTCATAGCCAGTTAATTCTCTATCCACAGCAAAACATTCCTTTCCATCCAATAGCAACTCAACCTTTTTGATTGTCAGTATAGTTTTATCAGTGTTTCTTTGAATGGGTAAAATACCCCCCTTCTCCTTGCTTACAACTTTTTTAAACCTTTTTAAAGATTGTAAAGATTGTGAAAACAAGCCAACTCTTCCTTTTATTAAAAAAACTATGATCTTTTTTCCCTATAGACTATGAGCTTAAGTGCTTAATAATAAACCTCTTTTAAAATAAATTTTATAAATCCATCAGCTTGGCCACGTGGCAGTGAGAATCACTATTCAGAGGTTCATAGAGTCTCCCTTGCAACCTCTCTCATGGACGAACATCTTCCTATCGACCAGTTGGCCTCCAATACCATAGTCATTTGCAGTGGCTCTCTCCAGCTCCACCATGATCCCCAGGCATTCCTGCCATGCACCTGCCAACCAGCCTTCCAGAATTGTCATAATTCAGTAGAGGAAGTAGGTCTAGAACAGCATGTCCATGTAGTACTTCCAACTTGTCTCATTCCTTTGTGTCTGCTTGCCAACAGAATGGGAGGTGGCAAACAGACACAAAGGTTTCTATCTATCGATACTAACATCCGCCTTCCACTCACAGTGGCTTTGTAACCTTTATGTATCTGTAGCCAGAAATCAAAATCTGTCCATTTGCACACAATTATGGAAAACCATGTTGATTTTAAGGCTTTCATTATAAAGTTCACCCTGGAAACAATCTTTAGAGTCTTTCCAAGTCTGAAGACCCATATGCATTGAATGTTCTCACAGTGTGCTCTGTCAGAGATAGTTTTTACTGATGTTCTCTTAGGAGCATCGTTCCCCAGGTATGGAGAGAACTGCCGAAAGGCCTTTACAAGGAGTCAGGCTGGCTCAGGTAGGTGGGAGCGTTATTGACTACAGGCCATGAAAGAAGAGTGGGCAATAATTTCTGTATGGACAAAGGGAGAATTATAAATTGGGACTGACATATAAACATGAGTAAGATTCAAAAATTCCCTCTCAGAAGAAGTGTCAATATTAGTTTGAGTTACAAAACAAGGTAGAAGGAGAGAGTGGTATAGATGTTTCTTTATAGCTACATATGGAAGCTATGACTAGACATGCACACACATAAAATTATAAACTCAAAGATAAGGAACCAATCATATATGAATGTGATTGTACTTTTAAGGTGTATAGGTGGGTGGTATTAAATTTTAATTTTCTGAAAGGCAAAATCATGACTCTCATGTGGAAGGTGTGAGGCAGGTCAGGGGAGAAATTAGGGTATTAAGGGGTGGGTACATGTTGAAGACAAGTCCAATTTTATATACACACAGATGTGCATATATATGTTTTTATAGAGAGACATATATACATTCATTTATATTAATGTGTGTGTGTGTGTATAAAATTTGTTTTTATTTTCCCCCCAATCCTCCTCATAATTGGGGACCATCCACTACCCTAAAGGGAGAAGGCAGAAGACCAGCCCTTATGTTGGTGACCAGTTTGCTCAGTGCTGTCAGGGTAATCATGGGTAAAATCATGGATGGGGACTGTGAGTCGCTGAACTTTTGAGAAGCAACATGAATGTGATTATTCATTTAAGGTTGTAGATGGGTGGTATTAAATTATAGTTTTCTAAAAGCTGAAATCATGATTCTCATGCAAATGAAAAAAGGAACACATGTCAAAGATTTTATTCAATTCATTCATTTATATGGGAATCAGTAAGATATTCACACCAAAGAGCATTTGAGAAACTGAGTTTATGTAATTTAATAAGTATTAACCTAAGATTGCTAGGTTAGATTAAAACTGCTTAACTGGTTAATGTCTTAGAGGCCAATAAACTGTAACCTTTGGAAACAACTGTTCTATGGGACAGAAATAATTTTCATCTAGAAAAAATGAAATAGACTAAATATCTATGAGTTAACATACAACGTCACCAAGTCTGGGACCTTTAATCAGTAGTAAGCAGTGAGTCAAACTAAGTACGTTGTCCTAGAGAATCTTTGCATGGACTTTGCCCTGAATGACATTGATAGGATGTGCTGCCTTATTTTCAAGTTGTGGATAATTTCCATAACAGTGGTGAAAAGTAGAGGAACATATTGAATAGTACATAATAGAGTGTTTAGCTCTCAGCTTATATGTGAAATATCCCATGTTTTTGGTAACAAGACTCTTCTTATCATTCCCCAAGGCAGCAGCTGAGAGAAGAATCCCCAGAAAATAGGATTTACTTAGCAAAATTGCTGTAGAGAGGGAGAATGAAGCCAGTATTTAGCTCTGCTTTTGCCCCATTAGATATTTAACGATTCATTCATTTATCCATACAGTGATTCAACAAACATTTATTGAGCATCTACTGCCTGCCAGGCTTTGGGGAGTAGAGTGAAAAAGACAAAGTCCCTTCTAGTGGGAAAGACAAGCAGCAAATAATGAAATCATTACAAGAATAATAATATAGTTTTAGGTAGTAGAAGAGTGCTGTGAAAGGTAGGGGCGGGGAAGAAGCAGGGTAAGAGGATAACAAATGATTAGAGGGGAGGGGTGGGTTTTAGATGGGATGGTTGCAAGCTCTTAGGAGGATTGGCAGGCCCTGCAGTGTGTGGCCCAGCAAGAGCAGGGGGCTTGGTGTCAGGAGAGGCTCTGCTATCCATCTTCCGATAGGTAGTCCCAGGCTGCCTGAGCCCACTGTCTGAATATGATTACATCTTCACTCCAGTTCGTGGCCCAGGATACCTCCAGTTTGAGTTTCCATCTTCTTGTCATGAAGCAAAGTAAGGAGGGGAGACCAGAGCTGCGAGTGGAGCAAACAACACACACAGTTCGCCACTGGGGAAAAAGCTGTTACAGATGTCCTGCTTTAAGGCAGGGAGAGAAGGCTCAGCAGACTGGTTAGGAGCATTGTTTTCAGATCAGACACAGCTGGCCTTGAATCCTACCTCTACTGCTTTGGCTGTGTGACTTTAGTTACTCAAATCCATTTTCCATCTGTTAATGACGCATAATGATCACTCCCTCATGGGGTCACTTGGAAAATTAAATGAAATCATCTCCAAAAAGCCCTAGGCACACAGGAGGCCATCAACAAATAGTATTTTTCCTGTTATTCCCACATTTTGAGAGTCTGTAGTACCATCTTCCTATAGCAGTCATTAATTAGTCTTATTACAGGTGTACAGTTCTTCAACTTTATGGAAAGATGAATCATTATCACAGAGTTTAGGTACATGTGAACTGGAGGTCCTCCAGGTGTGTTGGTGTTGACCCATGTTCTGTGGTCAAAATTATCCAGCCAACAATGCAAGTTTTCCAAAGAGATGGAAGGTGCGAGGCCTTAGTGGCACACCTGAAACTTTTCAGCACAGGCTTGGAAATTCTTGGGTGAGAATTTAGAAACTAAAATTATAATACTTTTCATGGAGCTTTGATCTGGGATGTTTTTCCATTTCCTGTCTGTCCTTTCCTTTCCTTTGTTTTACTGTTCTTTCCTTTCCCTCTTATAAGTTGCTTTCTCTTCTGGAGAGCTATGGGTTAGGAAGCTATTAATCAGCTGCGTCTCACTCTAATTTTCAATGAGATTTAATATAGTAGGGATAAAACTGCCCCTTTTGAAAAGAGAGATTAAATGTCGGCAAATTCCTTGAATTGATTTTCTAATTGTTTTGGTAATAATTTTTTTCATTTGATAACGTTGCTGAAAGAAATAATAATTTTAATTAAACTTTAAATGTAATTTTTTATTTTATATATCCTAGGGAGACTAAGTTTTCTTGTAGGGAATACGTTAAGACCATAACCTTCTTCTCTAACCTCATAATTATTATGATCAGGAAATGTCTGTAATACATTACATTGTAATTAAATTGCATACCCCAGACTGTGCAAGATGTGTTTATAAAGGACAAATGGATTTTCCACAGCTGCTTGCCTGTGAGTGCATCCTTCGTGAAACATTGCGGCAGCCAGTGTATGCACGGAAATAACAGACTTGAATCTAAATTTTCAAAGCTTTCAAATGTCTTTCAAAATCTTCTCATAACATGAATTGCTTAATTTGTGTACATGAAAACCCACTGATTACATATGAATGAGAGTCAACCTACAATAAGAGGGGGCTATGAGAATCTTCGTGTAGTTATCCACCCATCTCTTCAGGAATTAGCAGGTATTCATTTAATCTTGTTCTGATACCCTGCACAGGCTGCACAGATCCCCGTCATTACAGGGATCGTTCTGTGAAGACTGGAATCTTCTGTGAACAGTACGGGGCAGGTCAGGTATTTCTTACGATATTCATTGGACCATCTTCACCCAGTCACACAGCTGGGAAATATTTTGTGAGATGAATGTTTACAAGAGAAAAAACAAAAGGATTCAGAGAGGAGAGAGAAGAAGGGGGAAGAGAAGGATGAGAAGGAAAAATAATCCAAACATGGGTCAAGGCGGGGTCACATAGAATAGACCTCATGGTCCAACTGTTCCATCTTTAAGAATAATCATCAGAACTTTGATTGATTAAATAAGTATTTTAAATCCTTCAAGTTGTATTGAAATGATCATGCTGTTGTGGATATACTGGGTTAACCTTGTGGATACGTAATATCTTATAGTAAAGTATTAGCTGAGTGCTTACTCATCCTCACCAGCATCTTGAACTCAGGTATCATTAGCCCTCACTCATTCACGAGGAAACTGAGGCTGAGTGGCCTTACGTGATTCTCCCAATTCACCCAGATATTAAGCAGAGGAGTTTGAATTGGAACCCGGTCCTATCTGACTCTAACCCCTATGTTCTCTCAGCTGTATCTCCCCGTCTAGGCCAAATTTCTCCTTGACTGACAAGCTCAAGGATACGTCTTCACATCCTTAAATTCCAAATCTCCCTTAGAACTAATTTCCTAAAGGTGAACTGTCCTAATCATGCTGTAATTTGTTTCCAAGGGGTGAATATTAGCCTTCAGAGCAGGCTCCTCCCTACCAGCTTTCACCTTCTAAAATTCATTTGATTTGATTCCCTACCTGTCAGAAGGTACTGTGCAATTTATCCCTAAGGACAGTTAACATTTCCTCCGCCGCCCCCCACCTTGTGATGTCAGGCGCTCTCAGAAATTGCAATGCAGGCTCTCCCTCAGTGCTGGTCTTTTCGATCAGTGGCTGTCACTGACAAAATGTCTCCTTGGAACTGCAGAGACAAAGCTGTAAGGCTGCCAGCAGGCCTGCTCTCCCATCTCCTGTGGCTATCAGTGTTCTCACTGGTGGTACCAGATCTTCTGGAGTTGTTTCAGTTTTGTCCGTTGCTCATGGGAACTTAGATGATCGCTGAGGAAATGCTTTCCTTAAGTCACTAGTTTTAAAGGGAGGCAGCCAAATTCCCAGCCATCTGGCAGTCAGTTTCTTTCAGTCTGAGACAGGGAATTTCAGAGGCCTTGAAGAGGGCATGCACAAATATTTCTTGCTTCTATTTTTTCAATACGGAATTTGGAGTCTTGTCTGTCAGCCATCATGCTGCGTCTTTAGGAAACTCTAAATGGGAGGAAACCAGCCCCTAGCAAGCTGCACTTTGTCTCTTGGAATTAAATGTCCTTTTCTGTTTCTTGAAATCCACAGTTCTGATTCATCTTCTATCTGCCCTCAGTGACTTCCGTTCTTTGAACTCCTTGACTTTGTCCTTAACTTGTGGATGAATTTGACATCCAGCTGATGCTCTCTGGGATCCAGAGAGCACATCCTGCTCACCGGCTGCCACTAGTTCTAAAATGTCATGGTTTCTGTTAAAATGCTTCTAGCTCCTACCAAGTAAACACACAGATTTGTCTCTCTCGGGTTGTGCTGTGAGTTCATGGCGTAAAGTGTCTTCTTCTGGTTTAAAAATGGACCACTGGGCTTTTCACTGGAAGTTTGGTTATCTTTGTACACATGCTTTCCAGAGAACTTCAGAGGCTGGGTTATCATCATCTGGCCCTGGTCTTTGTCACCTGTCCCCCAAACTGTACTTCCTTCCTAGCCGTCTCCTCACCACCATGATTGTTTACAGAATTCTACCTCCACATTTTTCTGGAATGTCTCCCTAAGGTGCAGCTCCCGTCTCCCCACCTTCCTGCCCATTGGCCCCCAAAGCCTTCCCATTTATGGACTGTGTTCAGTCTGTTTTCAGCCTTATTTAGGAACTTTCCAAGATGACGTTAGTTGCCAACTTTCTCTGCCTGTAATTAACCCAAGTTACCCACACATAATGCTCACACGTTCTATTCACCTGGAATATCCGTGTCCCCACCTCGGTCTGTTGACAGCCTAAGTACTTGTGCTAGATATTCTCTTGTACCACTCCTTATCAATCCTCACCTTTCTCTACCCTATACTGTGCCGTTGGAGGCTAACGGTTATGGACTGCCCTCTGGCTTATGATTGGGTTTGGCCAAGGGAGGCCTGTAGGATATGAGAGGCACCAGAAGGGGACTGATTCCCTGGCTTCAAACAACCACAGCTCCTCTGGTGACCCTCTCCAACAGATACAACTGCAGCTACAGCTGCTTTCTTCTCTGCTTTTTTAGGCCTAGGGGTGGAAATGGCCTCCCTTGCTTCTCCTTTAGCATCCCTTATTGGTTTTATTTAACCCTGACCACTCTTTGTAAATAATCCTTTCATTAAATTTTCCAAGTTATCTTCTTGGAGTGTCCCATCTGTTTCCTACAAGGGCTCTGACTGATACAGCACCCCCAAGGCCCAGTTCACTTATACACTTCTCTGATTTCATTCATTCATTCAACAAATTCACATTCCTCATCTGTTTGGTGTTACGTTATAGGCATTGGTGACAAGAGTGGAGAACAAAACAGTGGCCTTGCCTTCAGGGAAATTACAATATAGTGGGGAAAACAAATGTGAAACAAGCAGTTATAACAAAGAATGGTGAAGATTACGATAGGAGAAGTATGGAGAGCACGCAACAAGGGGACCTAGTCTAGGGGTCAGAGAAGGTCATTCAACTACATAAGGTATCCACTATTTTTTGTCCTTTGCCCATAGCACTTAGTGCATTCTGATTGTGTTATTATTATTTGTGGACACATTTTCTCTGCCTCTACTGCAGAATAAGCTTTTGAGAGCAGAGACTCTTTTTCACCTTTACGTCTTAGCCCACTGCCTAGAATGTTGTAGGAACTCAAGTATTTGTCCACTTGAATCGGACTGAACTTTCTGAACACTTATGAACCTCAGCTCCAGCCCACCCACTGAAGGTTGTACATTATTAGGCTGGATAATGGTGCGATCCCACCCTTTCAGAGCTATCGGAACAACAGAAAACATGTTTTACTAGTTGAAAAAGAAAAATCACTGAAGAGGAAGAGCCTCCTCAACACAGGTGAAGGGTTTGGTAGATGTTATCAACCTAATACACCCTGTTTCGGATATTTGCTGACAGGCATTGGAGTCATTAATTGTCAGGGTTGAGAGTTGAGCTTTCTTTTATATGTTTGTTTTGCATCACTGGCTTGTGTTGTGTTTGATAGCAACATAGCTGAACTCAGTGTGAAATATGAATGAATGGAGGGAAATCCATGTCCTACTCCAGAGCAAGGAGTCTGGGGAGATAAGTAGGTACAAAGTTTTTAAAACTTTGTTTTAAAAAAGCTTTTAAAACTTGGGTCAGCGTAGAGAAAATCTGGACAGCATCCTGAGGCTCAGGAACAAAGAGCAGGAAGTAGAGGATTGGGAGAAGAGAACTCTGGCAATGTGGTAGGCCAGAAGTTCTCAGACACCTAGCTCCCCCTGCCAAAAATAATTGTTCGATAAAACAATAACTCTTTCTATAATACATGGCTTAGTAAGGCAAAGTAAGGGAATTCCTCTGGGGTGAAAAATGATGAAGTGAGAATCTGTAAGAGGTAAGAAAACTCCAGAGCCTTTGTCTAAGGGTATCTGCCAATCCCTGTTCTCCTAGAGCATGGGTTTTAATGAGGCGTGAGTGTGTCTGGGACAGGAGACAAAACCTGGAGCCCCAGTGTCCTTGTATAAGGTATTGATTAACTTTAAATAAACATGTAAGTCATATGAACATCTGAGGTCTCCACTGAGAGAACTGAAAGAAAGTGTGTAACTTCCAAATGAGTAGAGTTGGGGTGGGGGAAGGAATGATAGGAGGAAGAAAAAAAATCAACACAAAGGAGAGCAAGAAAGAAAAGGAAAAAAAGCAAACTTAGAAAACAAATGGACAAATAGAAAGTAAAAACTAAGATGAAATAAATGAGTCCAATTTAACAATAATCACGAGCTACACAAATGAATTATAATCTCCAGTTAAAAATCAAAGATTGTTAGACTAGATTTTAAGAATTCAACTTTAAACTATCCGTAAGAGAAACCCCTATAAATATAAGGACAGAGGCAGATTGCAAGTAAATTGATGGGAAAAGACATACGAAGAATGAGGTTAAAAAAAGGAGATATAGCTATATTAAATATTACATAAAACTAGACTTCAAGACAAAAAGCACTACTGCAAATGGCGAGGATGACTACATATTAATAAAGATGTTCAAGCTGGGACAAAGTGAGAGAGTAGCATTGACATATATACACTACCAAATGCAAAATAGTTAGTGGGAAGCAGCTGCATAGCTCAAGGAGATCAGCTCTGTGCCTTGCAACCACCTAGAGGGGTGGGATAGGGAGGGTGGGAGGGAGACACAAGAGGGTGGGGATATGGGGATATATGTATACATATAGCTGATTTTCTCTGTTATACAGCAGAAACTAACACAACATTGTAAAGCAGTTATACTCCAATGAAGACGTTAAAATAAATAAAGATGTTCAATTTACCAGGAAGATGTAATTCTAAGTTTATGTGCTCCTAAAAGAATAACTTTGAAATATATAAAAAGGAAATTGCTGGAACTACAAGAAAAATAAACACATCCCAAATCACAGGTCATTTTCACACATCTCTCTCAAAATTGATAACATTTATAAAATGGATCATCCAATAGGCCATGGAGAAAATCTCAGCAAAACTCAAAGAATTTGTATCATATAGCCCACATTCTCTAACAGTTAAATTGGAAGTCAAAAATGAAAAAATAACTAAGGAAACCCCATACCTTTGAAAATTGAAAAACACATTCTAACTCATGTGTTAAAGAAGAAAATCAAAGTAGGACTTACTAAATATTTAGAACTAAGTGATCATGAAAATACTCATCAGAACTGGTGGGATATAGAGAGCTAAAGCAGTAATAGGGGAAAGATTGTAGTCTTACTGCTTATGTCAGTGACAAGGAAAGTGTGCAAAGTAATAAACTGAGCATTCAAGTCAAGAAGTTAAAAAAACAAAAGTGAATCAACCTAAGAATAAGGAGGGAAATAATAAATGAGTAAAAATCAATGAAAGAAAACTGCTATACATTAGAGAATGTCCCCCCAAAACAAGATTGTCTCTCTTTTTATTGAAAGAGTAACACAGCTGACAAACTGCTGGCAAGATTGATGAACAAAAAAGAGCGAAGACTCTAATAACCAGTATCAGGAATGAAAAAGCGTACTCCCTATAGGTGCCACAGACATAAACAAAGATAAAAACAGGATATTACTGACAACTTTATGCTGATTATTGAATATTTGGAAAAACTCACACATTCCTAGAAAAGTGTAATTTCCAAAGTTAAATCAAGTAGAAACATAAAACCTGAATAACCCAATAACCAGGATAGGAATTGAATCATTAGTTAAAATTCTTACCATAAAGAAAGTATCAGGCCTAGATGGTTTTGTAAGGAGTTCTACAAAATGACCAGGAAATAAATCATTCTAATCTTACACAAACTATTCCAGAGTATAGAAAAAGAAGGACCGCTTGCCCATTTTATGAATCAGATATATATCCTTGATACTAAAAATGGAAAGCCACAAACAGAAAATGCAAATTTTTTTAAATGTATAATTTACAGTTGCAACAAAAAGTATAAGCCATGGAGGAAAGAAAACTAACAAAAGGCATGCCAAACTGTATTACAAAACGTCAAAGACATTACAGAAGACTTAATAAATAGAAACATATCAACACACCATTTTCATGGATAAAAACACAGTATCCTAATATAAAGATGCTAGTTCTCCCCAAATTGATACGTAGATTAACACAATTCCCATCAAAATCCAAAAATATTTTTTGTACAATTTTAAAATGATCCTAAACTTTATCTGAAAGAGCAAACAGTCAAGAATAGTAAGATATTCCTGAAGGAGAAGAAAGAGAAAGTGAGGGAACTTGCCCTGCCAGATAACGAGAATTAGAATGCAATGGTAGTTAAGATACTGTGATATTGTTTTGGGAATAGACAAACAGACCACTGGAACAGAATTAGAAAGCCCCCAAACAAAGCAACAAGGAAATCTGATATATGCCAAAATTGATACTGCAGACCAGCAGGGAAAGAGGATGTGTTAGCCAAATTTTGCTGAAACAACTAAAAATAAAAAAAGCCTACCCTACACCAAAATGGATTCCAATTCTAAATGAATGAAGAACTTAAAAATGAAAAGCAAAACTTTAAAAGTTTTAGAATAAGACCCCAGAGACTATTTTTGTGATATAAGAGTAGGGAGGATTTCTTAAACAAGATATAAAAAATAAAAATCATAAAGGAAAGGATTCATAAATTCAACTATATTAAAAGTAAGAACATCTATTCATCTAAATGCATGATAAACAGAGTGAAAAGAGCCACAAACTGGGAAGTGATTTATATAAACCAACGACCAACAAAAGATTAGTATCTAAAATATATCAAGAACGCCTACAAATCAATAAGAAAAGACAAACAAATCAATTCAAAAATGGGCAAGGGGGGCTTCCCTGGTGGCGCAGTGGTTGAGAGTCCGCCTGCCGATGCAGGGGACACGGGTTCGTGCCCCGGTCTGGGAAGATCCCACGTGCCGCGGAGCAGCTAGGCCCGTGAGCCATGGCCGCTGAGCCTGCGCGTCCGGAGCCTGTGTTCCGCAGCGGGAGAGGCCACAACAGTGAGAGGCCTGCGTACCGCAAAAAAAAAAAAAAAAAAGGCAAGGGGCATGAACAGGCATTTTCCAAAAGAGAAAACATAAATGACAAAAAATGCATATGTGAAAACATGCTCAGTCTCATTAATAATTTAAAAAATTAGGGCTTCCCTGGTGGTGCAGTAGTTGAGAATCTGCCTGCCAATGCAGGGGACATGGGTTCGAGCCCTGGTCTGGGAAGATCCCACATGCCGCGGAGCAACTGGGCCTGTGAGCCATGGCCACTGAGCCTGCGCATCTGGAGCCTGTGCTCCGCAACAAAAGAGGTCGCGATAGTGAGAGGCCCGCGCACTGCGATGAAGAGTGGCCCCTGCTCGCCGCAACTAGAGAAAGCCCTCGCACAGAAACGAAGACCCAACACAGCCAAAAATAAATAAATAAATTAAAAAAAAAATTAAAACCTTACGAGGTAATATTTCACACCTAGCAGGTTAGCAAAACTTAGCCTGACAACACCAAGTGCTAGAGAGCATGTGAAGCAAGAGAAAGACTCATATACTGAGAGTGGGAGGATAAACTGAAAAGGAAAGCATTTTGGACCTGCATGATGAAATTAAACACACATGTGGCTCTATAGCCCGGCAATTCCACTCCTACATTTAGACCCTAGAAAGCGTTGATTATATTTATTTGGTAGAACTATAAAGAAATGCAATGAGTGGTTAATACACAAGCAGAACAGGATAGTGGGCACCTCCCTCCTCTGGAGGGAGGAATGGATCCATGGGGTGGGCTGGGGTGGGGTGGGAGGGAGCTCATAAGATGGGCTTCAAAGGTACTGGTGATATTCTTGCATTGAATCATGGACATACGTGAACTCTTTATCTTGTCACCGTTTATAATATACATTATGTTCTCTACAATCTTATGTATGTATGGTACTATATTTCATAATAAAATGGTAAGTAAATAAATAAATTAGTTCCAGAGGCTAAAGAACTGCAGTTGGAACCCACAGAATGGGCCAGGTAGGTTCTAAAGGATGACTGGGAGGTGTAAAGATACCTCGAGGCTCTGATCCACGGCTGAAACTAGAGAAAAGCTTCACTAGAGTGACAAGAAAGCTCTTAAGTGGGGCGGAGACTCCTGCTGGTGCCCTTGGAGGTTGCTGGGAAATTTTATTGGAAGTAAATGAATGAGAAGAAAAATTTGAGCAAAGGAGTACTGACTTTCTTTTGTATCCAGGGAGGTAAAAAATGTGCACTCTGCTAATACGAAAAAATACTGTCTCTTTATAAAGAAAGAGGGTATTGTATCACTTGCTTTTCAAATAAAGTTTACTCTCCTTTGGGTAGCAGGAAGTCCAGAAGAAGGCAGTGTAGAGCTTATTCAATGGGCTTGCAATATTTTCTAAATCCAGGCTCCTTCTGTCTTTCCACTCTGCCATTTTTAGTGTGTGGGCTTTTTGCCCCCTGCAGTTCCAAACTTCTCATCTAATTCAGCATGAGGGCATTTTACTGACTCTTGTCAGCCAAGTAAAGGCTTTCCTAGAACTCACCCACCGCCTGCCACTTCATATCCTAGTAGTCAGAACAGTGTCACATGGCCATTTCTTGCTGCAAGAGAGGCTGGGAACATCATTATTTTGCCATCGCAGCCTGTATAATAGGATCAGGGAAGGGGGCAGTGGTTTCTGAGCCGCTATTCAGCAATGCCTGTCAAAATACTTCACTAAGAATTCTTCCTCTTTTTTCCCCAGGAGCCAGTCTTCTTGATGACCTATATAAATATTTCTCCTTCCATCACTCCCATGGAGACACCATGACTGTCATGGATCCAAAGCAGATGAATGTTGCTGCTGCTGTTTGGGCTGTTGTCTCTTATGTCATTGCAGACATGGAAGAAATGCTGCCCAGGTCTTAGCAAGAGCAAGAGAGAAGGCACTTTTGTCCTTTCTGGCCAGGAATCCTGGGTCTGCAGCTTCAAGGAGCCCCGCTTCACCTAACAATTTTATGTGATCATTTACAAAGCACAACACTTTTTCATACTTTCTGATATCATGTTTCTTGATACTTTCCAAATTCTCTGTTCCTAGTGTAAGGAATAAGCCCCATCCCCACAAAGAATCAGCCAATGGTAGGGATCACAGTGAGGGAATTTCTTTACACCACATATTAAAAATACTGTTTCTACTTTGAAAGTAAATACTGGATAAAGCTTTGGAAGACCTCTGGCTTTTATGCATGTATTTATGAACACTAATTACAGTGACCAATATTTTGTTAAGTTATTCATTGAAGGAGTAGAGGAGTACACAATTGTAGTACAGTCTTAATTGAATGTATGGAGGCATCTGGCTTTCTAATTTGTACATTTTTATATTATTAGAATTTTTTAATGAGGTTAAAATTTTTTTAATTCACAGAAAGAAGTCACCATTTGGGGAAAAAAATCAAGTATGTAAAATCCAGTTGCCTTATTAAAGATCTGTCACCAAACAAATGATAATACTATTTTACATTTATGTTTTATATATTTCACATAATATATCTATGAAGTTGGGGCTTATTCACATTTTGCTGATAACAGGTTTGAGGCTCAGAGAAGCTAAATCATATTCACAGAGCAAAACACTGATCCCCTTCTACTCTGGGAATAATCTCTACTATTCTTCCACACACAATGTCCAGTATTCCATTTAAAAAATTACAAGACACACCCAAAAATGCAAGAAAAACTCATTGTCAAGAGTTAAAGCAATTAAGAAAACCAGACAATAGAGATAACTCAGATGTTGGAATATCAGAGAGGAACTTTAACATAACTGTGATTAATAGGTTACATTCTAGTGGGAAAATGGGTCTACATACATGAACAGGAGAATTTCAACAGAAAGATGAAAACTATAAAATGGAATCAAATGCAAATACTAAAATAAAAAATACAACATCAGAGATGGAGAATTTCCTTGCTGGGCTCATCAGCAGACTGGATAAAACTGAGGAAAGAATCAACAAACTTGAAAACAGATCAATAAAAATTATCCAAACTAAAACACTGAGAAAGAAAAGTGAAGGAAAACAAACACCAGAATGGATCATTAGACTGTGATCTAATATATATGAGGCCTAACATACATGTAACTGAATTCTTAGAAGGAGAAGACAAAGTATCAGTTTTATTAATGGTGATGATTAAAAAGGCCTTTCATTTCTGGCAAGGTTGCCGACTGGTACACTGACTGACACACTGAAAACTAAAGATGTTGGATAACATCTGAGAAACACTTTCTTAAATATATGAATTAACTGATTAAAAGGTAAAGAATATTAGACAAAAAATTAAGTGGAGGCATGAACCAAGATGATATACAGCACATAAACCAGCTTTTCTTTTTGAGAAAATATGCAGGATGTGGTGAAGTTAAATTTCTATTTTCACAGCTTTTAGTGGCTCAGGGAACTATAGACAAATCCCATATTAGGGACATTAGAGAACCCCAATGAAATTGGAACCCCAAAGGATTATAGCTCAATACAATGGTGAACTAAAAATAACTCTGAGGACCATAAGGAAAATTACTGTTATTAAGTAACTGCTGAATGGAGGGTCCAGAGAAATTCCCACAGATAAAGTTACACAGTCAAGAAAATAAAACACAAAAACAGGAATCAGAACATTCTGAGCAACAGCAGTCCAAAAAAGAAAACATCAGAATTAATTCACAATATCCTCTGATACTGCAATTTTTAAATCAAGAATTTTCTAATCTATGCCTATTATGTTTTGAGGAAGTAAAAGAAGGGATTGAAAATAGAATAGAGGGTAAAGGACTATAAAAAGTGACGAAGCATATTGTTTTTTAAAAATATAGAACTTCTAGAAATGTAAATGGAATTTGAAAATTATAGGACCAGCTTAACTGCAGATAAGAGAATTCATGAACTAAAACAAATAGTGAAGAAATTAATGAGAAGATGGCGGAAGAGTAAGACGCGGAGATCACCTTCCTCTCCACAGATACACCAGAAATACATCTACGCGTGGAACAACTCCTACGGAGCACCTACTGAACGCTGGCAGAAGACCTCAGACCTCCCAAAAGGCAAGGAACCCCCCACGTACCTGGTTAGGGCAAAAGAAAAAACTAAACAGAGACAAAAGGATAGGAACGGGTCCTGCACCGGCGGGAGAGAGCTGTGAAGGAGGAAAAGTGTCCACACACTAGGAAGCCCCTTCGCGGGTGGAGACTTCGGGAGGCGGAGTGGGGGAGCTTGGGAGCCGCGGAGGAGAGCACAGCAACAGGGGTGCGGAGGGCAAAGCGGACAGATTCCAGCGCAGAGGATCGGGCCGACCGGCACTCACCGGCCGAGAGGCTTGTCTGCTCGCCCGCTGGGGCAGGCGGGGCTGGGAGCTGAGGCTCCGGCTTTTGTCGGAGCGCCGGGAGAGGACTGAGGTTGGCGGCGTGAACACAGCCTGCAGGGCGTTCGTGTGCCGCGGCTGGCCGGGAGAGAGTCCGGGGAGGGGTCTGGACCTGCCGAAGAGGCAAGAGACTTTTACGTCCCTCTTTGTTTCCTGGTGCACGAGGAGAGGGGATTAAGAACGCTGCTTGAGAGAGCTCCAGGGACGGGCACGAGCCGCGGCTAAGAGTGCGGAGCCCAGAGACGGACATGGGACGCTAAGGCCGCTGCTGCCGCCGCCAGGAGGCCTGTGTGCGAACACAGGTCACTAGCCACACACCCTTCCGGGGAGCCTGTGCAGCCCGCCACTGCCAGGGTCCCGGGATCCAGGGACGGCTCCCCCGGGAGAGCGCACGGCGCGCCTCAGGCTGCAGCGTCATGCCGGCCTCTGCCGCTGCAGGCCCGCCCCGCACTCCGTGCCCCTCCCTACCCCCCCGGCCTGGGTGAGCCAGAGCCTCCGAATCAGCGGCCCCTTTAACCCCGTCCTGTCTGAGCAAAGAACAGACGCCCTCCGGCAACCTACACGCACAGGCGGGGCCAAATCCGAAGCTGAGCCCCTGAGAACTGTGAGAACAAAGAAGAGAAAGGGAAATCTCTCCCAGCAGCCTCAGAAGCAGCGGATTAAAGCTCCACAATCAACTTGATATACCCTGCATCTGTGGAATACCTGAATAGACAACGAATCATCCCAAATTAAGGAGCCCTGTGGATGAAAGGCTCTTGGTGCTGCAGCCAGGAGTCAGTGCTGTGCCTCTGAGGTGGGAGAGCCAACTTCAGGACACTGGTCCACAAGAGGCCTCCCAGCTGCACATAATATCAAACAGCAAAAATCTCCGAGAGATCTCCATCTCAACCCAGCACCCAGCTTCACTCAACGACCAGCAAGCTACAGTGCTGGACAGCCTATGCCAAACAACTAGCAACACAGGAACACAACCCCACCCATTAGCAGAGAGGCTGCCCAAAATCATAATAAGTCTACAGACACCCCAAAACACACCACCAGACGTGGACCTGCCCACCAGAAAGACAAGATCCAGCCTCATCCACCAGAACACAGGCACTAGTACCCTCCACCAGGAAGCCTACACAACCCACCGAACCAACCTTAGCCACTGGGGACAGACACAAAAAACAACAGGAACTACGAACCTTCAGCCTGCAAAAAAGGAGACCCCAAACACAGTAAGATAAGCAAAATGAAAAGACAGAAAAACACACAGCAGATGAAGGAGCAAGATAAAAACCCACCAGACCTAACAAATGAAGAGGAAATAGGCAGTCTACCTGAAAAAGAATTCAGAATAATGATAGTAAGGTTGATCCGAAATCTTGGAGATAGAATGGACAATAGAATGGACAAATTGCAAGAATCAGTTAACAAGGACCTAGAAGAACTAAAGATGAAACAAGCAACGATGAACACCACAATAAATGAAATTAAAAGTACTCTAGATGGGATCAATAGCAGAATAACTGAGGCAGAAGAACGGATAAGTGACCTGGAAGATAAAATAGTGGAAATAACTACTGCAGAGCAGAATAAAGAAAAAAGAATGAAAAGAACTGAGGACAGTCTCAGAGACCTCTGGGACAACATTAAACGCACCAACATTCGAATTATAGGGGTTCCAGAAGAAGAAGAGAAAAAGAAAGGGACTGAGAAAATATTTGAAGAGATTATAGTTGAAAACTTCCCTAATATGGGAAAGGAAATAGTTAATCAAGTCCAGGATGGGCAGAGAGTCCCATACAGGATAAATCCAAGGAGAAATACGCCAAGACACATATTAATCAAACTGTCAAAAATTAAATACAAAGAAAACATATTAAAAGCAGCAAGGGAAAAACAACAAATAACACACAAGGGAATCCCCATAAGGTTAACAGCTGATCTTTCAGCAGAAACTCTGCAAGCCAGAAGGGAGTGGCAGGACATATTGAAAGTGTTGAAGGAGAAAAACCTGCAACCAAGATTACTCTACCCAGCAAGGATCTCATTCAGATTTGATGGAGAAATTAAAACCTTTACAGACAAGCAAAAGCTGAGAGAGTTCAGCACCACCAAACCAGCCCTACAACAACTGCTAAAGGAACTTCTCTAGGCAAGAAACACAAAAGAAGGAAAGGCCCTACAATAACGAACCCAAAACAATTAAGAAAATGGGAATAGGAACACACATATCGATAATTACCTTAAACATAAATGGACTAAATGCTCCCACCAAAAGACACAGATTGGCTGAATGGATACAAAAACAAGACCCATATATTTGCTGTCTACAAGAGACCCACTTCAGACCTAGAGACACATACAGACTGAAAGTAAGGGGATGGAAAAAGGTATTTCATGCAAATGGAAACCAAAAGAAAGCTGGAGTAGCAATTCTCATATCAGACAAAATAGACTTTAAAACAAAGACTATTAGAAGAGACAAAGAAGGACACTACATAATGATCAAGGGATCGATCCAGGAGGAAGATATAACAATTGTAAATATTTATGCACCCAACATAGGTGCACCTCAGTACATAAGGCAAATACTGACAACCATAAAAGGGGAAATTGACAGTAACACATTCATAGTAGGGGACTTTAACACCCCACTTTCACCAATGGACAGATCATCCAAAATGAAAATAAATAAGGAAACACAAGCTTTAAATGATACATTAAACGAGATGGAGTTAATTGATATTTATAGGACATTCCATCCAAAAACAACAGAATACACATTTTTCTCAAGTGCTCATGGAACATTCTCCAGGATAGATCATATCTTGGGTCACAAATCAAGCCTTGGTAAATTTAAGAAAATTGAAATAGTATCAAGTATCTTTTCTGACCACAACGCCATGAGACTAGATATCAATTACAGGAAAAGATCTGTAAAAAATACAAACACATGGAGGCTAAACAATACACTACTTAATAATGAAATAATCACTGAAGAAATCAAAGAGGAAATCAAAAAATACCTAGAAACAAATGACAATGGAGACACAGCGACCCAAAACCTGTGGGATGCAGCAAAAGCAGTTCTAAGGGGGAAGTTTATAGCAATACAAGCCCACCTTAAGAAGCAGGAAACATCTAGAATAAACAACCTAACCTTGCACCTCAAGCAATTAGAGAAAGAAGAACAAAAAAACCCCAAAGCTAGCAGAAGGAAAAAAATCATAAAAATCAGATCAGAAATAAATGAAAAAGAAATGAAGGAAACAATAGCAAAGATCAATAAAACTAAAAGCTGGTTCTTTGAGAAGATAAACAAAATAGATAAACCACTAGCCAGACTCATCAAGAGAAAAAGGGAGAAGACTCAAATCAATAGAATTAGAAATGAAAAAGGAGAGGTAACAACTGACACTGCAGAAATAAAAGAGATCATGAGAGATTACTACAAGCAACTCTATGCCAATAAAATGGACAATCTGGAAGAAATGGACAAATTCTTAGAAATGCACAACCTGCCAAGACTGAATCAGGAAGAAATAGAAAATATGAACAGACCAATCACAAGCACTGAAATTGAAACTGTGATTAAAAATCTTCCAACAAAGAAAAGCCCAGGACCACATGGCTTCACAGGTGAATTCTATCAAACATTTAGAGAAGAGCTAACACCTATCCTTCTCAAACTCTTCCAAAATATAGCAGAGGGAGGAACACTCCCAAACTCCTTCTACGAGGCCACCATCACCTTGATACCAAAACCAGACAAGGATGTCACAAAGAAAGAAAACTACAGGCCAGTATCACTGATGAACATAGATGCAAAAATCCTCAACAAAATACTAGCAAACAGAATCCAACAGCACATTAAAAGGATCATACACCATGATCAAGTGGGGTTTATTCCAGGAATGCAAGGATTCTTCAATATACGCAAATCTATCAATGTGATACACCATATTAACAAACTGAAGGAGAAAAACCATATGATCATCTCAATAGATGCAGAGAAAGCTTTTGACAAAATTCAACACCCATTTATGATAAAAACCCTGCAGAAAGTAGGCATAGAGGGAACTTTCCTCAACATAATAAAGGCCATATATGACAAGCCCACAGCAAACATCATCCTCAATGGTGAAAAACTGAAAGCATTTCCACTAAGATCAGGAACAAGACAAGGTTGCCCACTCTCACCACTCTTATTCAACATAGTTTTGGAAGTTTTAGCCACAGCAATCAGAGAAGAAAAGGAAATAAAAGGAATCCAAATCGGAAAAGAAGAAGTAAAGCTGTCACTGTTTGCAGATGACATGATCCTATACATAGAGAACCCTAAAGATGCTACCAGAAAACTACTAGAGCTAATCAATGAATTTGGTAAAGTGGCAGGATACAAAATTAATGCACAGAAATCTCTGGCATTCCTATATACTAATGATGAAAAATCTGAAAGTGAAATCAAGAAAACACTCCCATTTACCATTGCAACAAAAAGAATAAAATATCTAGGAATAAACCTACCTAAGGAGACAAAAGATCTGTATGCAGAAAATTATAAGACACTGATGAAAGAAATTAAAGATGATACAAATAGATGGAGAGATATACCATGTTCTTGGATTGGAAGAATCAACATTGTGAAAATGACTCTACTATCCAAAGCAATCTATAGATTCAATGCAATCCCTATCAAACTACCACTGGCATTTTTCACAGAACTAGAACAAAAAATTTTGCAATTTGTATGGAAACACAAAAGACCCCGAATAGCCAAAGCAATCTTGAGAACGAAAGAAGGAACTGGAGGAATCAGGCTCCCAGACTTCAGACTATACTACAAAGCTACAGTTATCAAGACGGTATGGTACTGGCACAAAAACAGAAAGATAGATCAATGGAACAGGATAGAAAGCCCAGAGATAAACCCACGCACATATGGTCACCTTATCTTTGACAAAGGAGGCAGAAATGTACAGTGGAGAAAGGACAGCCTATTCAATAAGTGGTGCTGGGAAAACTGGACAGCTACATGTAAAAGTATGAGATTAGATCACTCCCTAACACCATACACAAAAATAAGCTCAAAATGGATTAAAGACCTAAATGTAAGGCCAGAAACTATCAAACCCTTAGAGGAAAACATAGGCAGAACACTCTATGACATAAATCACAGCAAGGTCCTTTTTGATCCACCTCCTAGAGAAATGGAAATAAAAACAAAAGTAAACAAATGGGACCTAATGAATCTTAAAAGCTTTTGCGCAGCAAAGGAAACCATAAAGAAGACCAAAAGACAACCCTCAGAATGGGAGAAAATATTTGCAAATGAAGCAACGGACAAAGGATTAATCTCCAAAATTTATAAACAGCTCATGCAGCTTAATAACAAAAAAACAAACAACCCAATCCAAAAATGGGCAGAAGACCTAAATAGACATTTCTCCAAAGAAGATATACAGAGTGCCAACAAACACATGAAAGAATGCTCAACATCACTAATCATTAGAGAAATGCAAATCAAAACTACAATGAGATATCATCTCACACCAGTCAGAATGGCCATCATCAAAAAATCTAGAAACAATAAATGCTGGAGAGGGTGTGGAGAAAAGGGAACCCTCTTACACTGTTGGTGGGAATGTAAATTGATACAGCCACTGTGGAGAACAGTATGGAGGTTCCTTAAAAAGCTACAAATAGAACTACCATATGACCCAGCAATCCCACTACTGGGCATATACCCTGAGAAAACCATAATTCAAAAAGAGTCATGTACCAAAATGTTCATTGCAGCTCTATTTACAATAGCCCAGAGATGGAAACAACCTAAGTGTCCATCATCGGATGAATGGATAAAGAAGATGTGGCACATATATACAATGGAATATTACTCAGCCATAAAAAGAGACGAAATTGAGCTATTTGTAATGAGGTGGATAGACCTAGAGTCTGTCATACAGAGTGAAGTAAGTCAGAAAGAGAGAGACAAATACCGTATGCTAACACATATATATGGAATTTAAAAAAAAAAAATGTCATGAAAAACCTAGGGGTGAAACAGGAATAAAGACAGAGACTTACTAGAGAATGGACTTGAGGCTATGGGGAGGGGGAAGGGTAAACTGTGACAAAGCAATAAAGAGGCATGGACATATATACACTACCAAACGTAAGACAGTTAGCTAGTGGGAAGCAGCCGCATAGCACAGGGAGATCAGCTCGGTGCTTTGTGACCGCCTGGAGGGGTGGGATAGGGAGGGTGGGAGGGAGGGAGATGCAAGCGGGAAGAGATATGGGAATATATGTGTATATATAACTGGTTCATTTTGTTGTGAAGCTGAAACTAACATACCATTGTAAAGCAATTATACTCCAATAAAGATAAAAAAAAAATGTGCATACTAAAATTAAAAAAAAAAAAAGAAATTAATGAGAATTTAGCACAAAAAGAAAAAGATATGGAAAAAATGAATGAGGTTAAAAACTATGAAAGATAGTTATATGCCCTAATATATGTTTAATCAGGGTTCCAGAAAAGAAGAACTAAGACAAAGAATTATCTGAATAAATAATAAATGAAAATTTTCCAGAAATAATGAAATATACCAATCCACAGAATCAAGAAACCCAATGAATCCCAAAGAGAATAAACAAGAGGAAATCTGCACTGACATGTTATAGAGAAACTACAGACCACAAAAGACGTAGAAAAAGAGTCATATAAAATCCCAAATCCATTTATGATAAAACTAAAGAGGACATCCTTAACCTGATGAAAACCTCCTACCCCCAAAAAAGTTTAAAATATCACAATTACAATGAAATACCAAAAACTTTTCCTTTAAGATAAGGAATAAGACACTGGAGCTACCTCTAGTCAATGGTATCTTAGATGTCCTGGCCACTACAGAAAGGCAGGGGGGACAAAGTCTAAGCAATGGAAATGAAGAAAGAAAACTTTTTATTTGTAGCTAAATATGATCGCCTATGTAGAAAATTCAAAAGAACCTACCAAAAAATCAAAATTAAAAACAAAGTTTAGGAGGTTTGGAGAGAAAAATCAACAAATATAATGAAAAGCATTTCTATACATATTCTTAGAAAATGCAACCAAAAATATGTTACTTACATTAACATCTAATAATATATCTAGAAACAAATTTTACAAAAAAAGATGTGTAAGATTCTTTCAGGGAGAAAATGATAAAACTTCACTGAAGTATATTAAGGTAGAACTAAATTAGATAAATATGCCATGTTTAAGTTTTGGAAGACTCAATAGTAAAGATGTCCATTCCCCCCGAATCTATCTGTAGAATCAATACAATCTCAATGAAAAATTCCCAATGGGATTTTTTGGATTTGAGTTCTTAATTTTAGTTTATTGGTTGGTTGCTTGGTTTAATGTACCAAGCTGATTTTAAAAGGTAATTGGATGACAAAGGACTAACAGTAGGCAGCGTTCCTGAAAAAGAAAAAGTAGGGGATCATAGTAGCCATTAATGTGATTGCCAATTATTCTTGATTTTCTTTCTAGGCAAGGTCGTACTTTCCTGATCCCTTGTAATTTGGTATTACCATGTGCTTTTGACAAAGGAATAGGAGCAGAAGTGGTTACCTCTGAGTGGCAATTTTAAGACCCAGTGCATGATTTTGCCATCCTCTCTCTTCCTCATCATAGCAAAAGACAGTGTTGCAGAGAATGCCTGCTCCAGGAATCCCCCTCCAGTGATGACCAGGCACAACCCAGCTTCTGGTCTACCCGTAATGAACATGAAGCATGAATAAGAAAGACACTGATATTATAGTATCACTGATAATCTGTGGGACTTTGTTGCCACAGCTTACTCTGACTGATTTTTTTTTATCTTACGTTGCCAGATATCAAGACTTCTTATCAGGCTGTAGTATTTAAGATGGCATGGCATTAGCACAAGGGTAGATAAACAGACCAATGAAACAGAATAGAGTCCAGATCCAGAATCACACATTCATGAAGACTCGATTTATGGCCAGGTTGGTACAGAAGATCAGCAAAAAAGAAAACATAGACTTCTCAAGAAATAGTAGAACAACTGTCTCTAAGTGAACAATTGTCTCTAAGTAAACAAATTCGACTCTCACTTCATATCTCCTATGTAGCGTCCTGTTGAGAATAGATTGAAAACAAGTGATTGAATCGCTTGACTAATTTAAGGGCACAGTCCCCTGAAACACATCTGAAAGCACCGAGAACAGTGCACAGTACATAGTAGCTTCACAATAAATGTCCTCTGATTGGGGAATGTCAGCTCCTTTAATCTTGTGGCAAGTCCATTTCTCAGTTTCCATTCCGCAGTCCTTCTCTTCTTTGAGGTAATGATAGGAACAGGATAAACATTCCTAACATGCAGCCCTATCAAGAGAGAGCTAAACTGAATACCAGCAGGAAAGTCCTGGCATTCGCTCAAGCAAGGGAATAAGCTTAATCAGGAAACATGGGAAGCTGCCAAAGAGGGAGGTCTTCACAGTTGTGCTTTAGGTGGTCCCATTTGTATTCCATCTTCACAAAAGGAGACAGAAGCCATAAATGGAGACTTGGACTGCAAGTAACCCACATGGTTGTCAGTTCCTACTACAGTGGCCATGCAGAGACACAAGAAGATAGATCTTCTGACTGAGTAATGTTGGTCATGCGGTTTACAAGGTGATGTCTTCCACCTCGATCCAAAATCCAGTCAGTCTCAGGTTCTGGATTGAGAAATACAGCACATCCTAATTCTTTAACCAAGCTCTGTGAGGCAGAATTACAGGAGCATTTAGTCTAGGGCTAATTTTGCCTAACTACTAGGGCTAAACCCTCTGAATGCTCTGTTGATGCCCCATAAATTATGAGATTTTCCTCTCTGATGGGCAGAACAAACTATTTCTGTCCTTGTTGGAGCTCCTGGTGCTATTTCTTCCATCCCTTTCAGTTGGCTCTTCCCAGCCTCTGAGAGTTCCCTCCAACACATGCACCGATCGGTGCTCAGCTGGGGAGGGGTGGGGGACCCTCCGCAGGTCTCTGGCATCTCATTCTGTGAGGCTCTCCCCTCTCTGAGACTGTGTCCCATGAACTCTCGCTGCCTTGGCCTCCCCGGACATTCAGAATCCTCCCTCAACTCATGGTGATTCCCGGGCTCTGCTTGGGTTTCCCTTTCCTCAACGGTGACTGGAAGCTTTCTCAAGGTAAGCTAGTGCCATCGTAGGACTCACTTCGATTATTTTCCGTCTCTTGGGCACCATGGTCCTTCATCTCCTGACATTCAGTATCTTAAAAACTCTTGTTTCATATATTTATTTGAGTTTTTAATTATTTCATACCTAAAACCAAAGCTGATCCCTGTTACTCTTACTTGGGCAGAAATAAGTGTCAAGTCACTATTTTTTGTCCAATGTATACACCCATATACTTTTTACATTTTGTACATTTTGAATCATTCTTTTCTCACTACTTGATTCCAGTTCAGGAATGTAGATTCTCAAGGATTTCACGAACTGTCCAAAGACTGAGCTAAAATTCATGGCATCTATGAATTACCAGAGTCCAAAGATACTCTGTGGCTTAGCTGGTAATCATCTTTAGTTTCAAGGATTATTTTCTAGAAAGAATATGTCCTATACAGATGTATATATATATATTTATATGTAATATCATATATTTTACATAAATGTTAAATGATGTATAAATATATATAAATAAATACCTATATAATCATTTATGTAAACTCATAGGCTGCTGGTTGCTCCCTAAAATAGAGCAACACTTTATGTCCTATTGGACCAATTTCTTCCATTCCCTTCAAGATCAGCAGAGAGGGACTTCTCAGTAGCAACACAGCTACGCTCATGGTCTACCTCCCTTTGACTTGGAGCTGCTGTGCTTTCGGCTTGTCACCCTGAGCAGCATCTTTAGATCACCCTCACAGATGGCAGAGCTCAGATATATGTCCCGTTTTGTATTCTCCACTCATTGCCACCACCATCCTCCCCACTCACTCCAGAATTTTAAAGCTCAGAGCCACTTTGAAAGAGAAAAACCATCACAAAGTGATATTCTAGCCCCTAGTTCCCACCAGCTGGCGAGACTCCACCTCCCCCCCGCCACCAACTGCCTTCTGTGTCACTGTACCCACCCAGCCCCTCCGGGAAACGGGGCCCTTTGTTCCCCCTCCACTTTCTGCATGGGGTGTGGGCTTGTACCTTCCTCGCCTATATCTTAGAACTGTCTCTGAGGAAGTGATTTTATTCCATCTCTTTGCCTTTCCCCATAAAGTTGTCCCTGAAAAATATTAGGGACAATAATAATAAAAAATATTATTATTTCCCTGAAAAAATAATAATCGCATACGGCCAGAGGAAGGCATGTCCTCCCAGGGCCCTCTACTGCTGCCTTACTGGAGGAGAATGGAGGGACTGGGTTGCGGGACAGTGTGAATGTGTGAGGCTGGGGAGTGTGTTGGTTGGTGGGATAATCAGTGGCACTGATAGCATAGGAGCTACGGAGAACCACATGGGGTAAATAGAGGGGGGAGGAAGAATTATGAAGAAAGAGAGGGGTCTGTAGAGTTTTTTCTCATGATAACTCTGCTCGCACATCATAATTGCTTAGGTCTCCCAGGCAGCCGTGGAGCCTGGCACGTGCCCTTGAATCACTACAGGTAGAGGCACTTTCAAGTACAATTCTCTTATTTTCCATCAATTGTCAAAGGCACTGTTCCTCTGCTAAGAAACCGCGTCTCATTTGAGTGGTGGCCTACAATGTGCAGGCAGCAGCTTTCCAATTTGCCTTTAGGGTCAAGCTGATTCGTCTGGCTGAGTAGACTTAAGTGCAAATCGAGAAGAGAAACCCATTTACATATTGTACAATGTGGAAAAGGTGAATTCTGTAACAGAAAAGGGAGGGGAGAAGAGGGAAAGGAGGTCAATTGCTGATTTTTCCCTTGACATTGTTAAGATGTGGTTCTGAGGGTTCTGGTGTGTCTGAATGATTTGGAGTTGAAGTTCCCAGAGTGTTCCAATTTCCTCACAATAATTACGCTAATGACACCAAGAGTGTTTTGAAAGTCCTCATGTGTCTGCACTGCATACATTTCATTGCCACGCAGTCCTATTTGCTCAGTGTGCTCCCCTCATAATAATTTGAGATGCTTCCCACTTACCTTGAGTAAATATCAAACAGATCTTGATATCTATATCTGTCTCATGAAATATACATCCTCTCTAACTGTGCCCAAATGATTAATTTACTGCTATGTGATGATTAGCGTAAAAATCTCAGCGCGACACGAGATAGAAATGTTATCAGCTAATTGCCATTTGAAGTGAAGAATGTTTTTGCATAGAAATTAATGATGCATGCTTACTTCTCAATTCTCTGTTAAACCAGAAAACCCAAGACTGTTTTTGAAGCAGAAAGGAATTAGCTTTGAAGTTTGTTTTTTTTTTCCTTTCCTCTCCCTTAGATGATCCACAGTTCAGCAAAGGAATGGTGGAAAGCAACGGTTAGCGGAGTTTTGTACGCAAAACTCAGCTTTCACCAAATCAGGTCTTCCAACCAATCAATTACACAATTTCAGGCAAAGACCTTTTCCCTGGACGTTAGAGCCTCTCTGTGGCCCTGAAACTTGACAGAGAAACACTCATATATGTGCAGCATATCCTAAGCTTGCTCAAGTCCTTTGGAGAATCTGATGTTCTTATTATCATTGGTGGTCATTCCAGTTCTGCTCAAGCAGCCGTACAACTATCTATGAGTTTGATGATACCTCAGAAAGCCTTGTTTTATTTTCCAGATTTAAAGAACAATTAGTTGTGCCTTAGATCTTGATGATAAAGGCACACCCTAATCCAATTAGTTCTCTTAATTCTAAGTACCTGCCAGTCTATCCCAGAGATTGTAATGGGACATGAATTTTCCCCAAGCTCTGCCTTGCCATCCAAATCATCATCACCATTATCTGATACCCAGCCTGGGCCAGTTATGCTGCTGAGAATTTTATATGCATTTTCTCATTTAATCCTCACCCAACACAGTGAGGTCCGTCCTATTTTAATCCCCATTTTAGAGATGAGAAAACACGGATATACACCTCATACGTTACTTTTCCAAGATCACGGAGCTGATAAAATGTGGCTGAAATCTAAAGCATTCAAACCCGAACATCCCACTCAGACAAACACAAATCCTCTGGATAATGACCCCTCTAGCCTTCACTGTGTGGACAGATCCAGTCTAACTGGTTCATTTTCATTTCAAGGAATAGAAAGTGGGGCTTGAACAGTGCCATTCTTTGGCTCAAGAAAGAGGGGCTTTGTGCTTTTAGAAGACCCCACATATCACAAACACACACCAACAACAAATTTATTGAGGGTTATATGGGCTTCTGTCACCAGCTATCTGGCACTCAGGGCAGGCACAGCAAGACTCGTGAGTCTAAGCATCACTTTCAGGCGAATGCCATGTTGGCGCCAAAGAAATGCTGCCCTTGGGTCCTGCCTTTGAGAGACAACTGTATCCGGATGTTGTGAACATAGACGCTGCCTCAGAACATGAAGAAGATCTGAGGGATAAAAGTACTCAAGGAGAAAAGACAAATTCATTAACTTGTCAAATCTTTCCTCTCAGGAAGCAAGAAGGCAATAGTTATTGCATAATTACGTACTGTTTCCCAGAAGTGTGGAGCGTCCATTTTCTTGATTCTCATCCTGTTCCAATTTGTGGTTCTGAACACACTCATGAATAAGCATGGTACTCGCAACAGTTGTACATGGTGGCGTATTGCATTATTTAATATTTTCAATATTATTGAATATCTAATATCCGTAACTTAAATTGGCAACTAGATGGACATTTCATGCTAGAATTGCGAATAGTTTTGTATTTGTAAAATTAATACTATGCAACAAACATTTTTAAATCTAAGTAGAAAATGTTCACTTTAGAGAGTGGCATGGACATATATATGCTACCAAATGTAAAATTAATATCTAGTGGGAAGCAGCTGCATAGCACAGGGAGATCAGCTCGGTGCTTTGTGACCACCTAGAGGGGTGGGATAGGGAGGGTGGGAGGGAAACGCCAAAGGGAGGGGATATGGGGATATATGTATATGTATAGCTGATTCACTTTGTTATAAAGCAGAAACTAACACACCATTGTAAAACAATTACACTCCAATAAAGATGTTAAGAGAAAGAAAATGTTCACTTTAAATATTTTTATTTTAAAATGTGATATTTATTCATTATAATTTATATTTCTCTTTTTTTAACATTTATTATTTTTAATTGTGGTAAAATATACAGAACGCGAAATCCATCATCTTAATCATTTTGAAATGTACAATTCAGTGGCATTAAGTACATCCACTTTTTTTTGCACCCATCACCACCATCCATCTTCAGAACTCTTCATCTTGTAAAACTAAAACTCTGTACAAGTTAACCAATAACACCCCATTACTCTCTGCCTCCAGCCCCTGGCAACCACCTTTCTACTTTCTCTCCCTGAATCTGACTACTCTAGGTACCCCATATAAGTGAAATCATATAGTATTTGTCCTGTGACTGGCATTTCACTTGTCCTCAAGTTTCATCCATGTAGTAGGATGTGTCCGAATTTCCTTCCTTTTTAAGGCTGAATAATGTTTCATTGTATCTTATACCACATTGTGTTTATCCATTCATCCATCGATGTTGATCTATTCTTGGTGGATCAACCAGGAGAGAATAATGTGAATAACGCTGTTATGAATAATGTGAATAATGCTGTTATGAACATGGGTGTACCAATATCTCTTCCAGATCCTGCTTAAATTCAGAAGTGGAACTGCTGGATCATATGGTAGTTCTGTTTTTCATTTTCTGAGGGAACACTATACTGTTTTCTACGGTGGCTACACCATTTTACACTCCCAGCAAGAGTGCATAAGAGTTCTGATTTCTCCACATCCTTACCAACACTTGTTATTTTCCTTTTTCTCCCTGTAATTTTTTTTGGGGGGGTGTTGTTTTTTGTTTGTTTTTTGTGGCCATCCTAATGGGTGTGAGGTGGTACCTTGTGGTTTTGACTTGCATTTCCCTAATGATTAGTGATGTTGAGCATTTTTTCATGTATTTATTGGTCAGTTGTATATCTTCTTTGGGAAAATGTGTACTCAAGTAGACATATTTTCCCCGTTTTTTAATCAGGTTGTTTTTTGTTACTGAGTTGTAGGAGTTCTTGATGTATTCTGGATATTAGCCCCTTATCAGAGACGTGATTTGCAAATATTTTCTCTCATTCCATGGGTTACCATTTCACTCTGCTGATTGCATCCTTTGATGCAGAGAATTTTTTAATTTGGGGGTAGTCCTGTCTATTTTCACTTTTGTTGCCTGTTCCTTTGGTGTTTTTTCCAGGAAACCACTGCCAAATCCAATGTCATGAAGCTTTTCCCCTACTTTTTTTTCAGAGAGTTTTATAGTTTTAACACTTACATTTAGGCCTTTGATCAATTTTGAGTTAATTTTTATATATGGTATAAGGTAAGCGTCCAACTTCATTCTTTCTCTTCAGTGTGGATATCCAGTTTTTTCAACAACATTTATTGAAAAGGACTGTCTTTTCCCCCTTTGAATGGTCTTGGCACACTTCTCAAAAATAATTTGACCATATAAAATGAAGTGTTCATTTCTAAGTTTTGTATTCTATTCCATTGATCTATATGTCTGTCTCTATTATAGTACCACACTGTTTTGATTTACTGTAACTTTATAATAAGTTTTAAAATAAGTAAGTATAAGACTTCCAACTTTGTTCTTTTTAAAGATTGTTTTGACTATTTGGGGTCCTTTGAGATTCCATATTTAAAATTCATTAAATATGAATTTTAGGATGAATTTTCTATTTCTGCAGAAAAACACTATTGGGATTTTGATAAGAATTGCACTGAATCTGTTGATCATTTTGAGTAGTACTGCCATCTTAACGGTATCCACAAATGAGGGCTGCTGACTTAGCTTGGGCTAATATAACTAAATACCATAGACTGGGTGACTTAAACAACAGACATTTATTTCTCACAGTTCTGGATTTTGGGAAGTCCAGGATCAAGGTGCCATCAGATTCAGTTCTTGGTGAAGGCCCTCTTCCTGGCTGGTATACAGTCACCTTCACAATGCACGCTCACATGGTCTTTCCTTGGTGTGTGCTCATGGAGAGATCTCAAGTCTCTTCCTCTTTTTATAAGGGCACCAATCTCATCATGAGAGCCTCACCCTCATGTCCTAACCTAACCCTAATTACTCCCCAAAGGCCTCACCTCCAAATACCATCCACTGGAGATTAAGGCTTCAAAAGATGGACTTGGGAGGAACACAAACATTCAGTCCATAGCAAATGTCTTTTTCTATTTGTGACTTCAATTTCTTTCAGCAGCAATTTGTTGCTTTCAGTGTACAAGTCTTTTATCTCCTTGGTTAAGCTTATTCTTAAGTATTTCATTCTTTTTGATGCTATTGTAAATGGAATTGTTTTCTTAATTCCCTTTTCGAATGGTTCATTGTTAGTGTATAGAAATGCAGCTGATTTTTATATGTTGATTTTGTAACCTACAACTTCACTGAATTCATTTATTAGTTCTAACAGTTTATGGAATCTTTAGAGTTTTTTTTACATATAAGAGCATGTCGTCTGTCAACAGAGATCATTTTACTTCTTCCTTTCCGATTTAAATGCCTTTTATTTCTTTTTCTTGGCTAGTTGCCCTGGCTTCAGTAGTTAACTTTGAACATTGTAGAAGAATAATAACTTTTTTGAAAACATATACAAAATGTTTTTAATTGTTTGCATTCACTTTATGTCTTTATTAAATATATTCAAATTTTCTAGATTTTGAATACAAATTCATTTTATTTTTTAGTCCTTTAGAACATTATTTTCAGTGGAGTACAAACTAAGTGAAAACCTGGATTATAAGAACACAATTCATGGGCTTCCCTGGTAGCACAGTGGTTGAGAATCTGCCTGCCAATGCAGGGGACACAGGTTCGAGCCCTGGTCTGGGAAGATCCCACATGCCGCGGAGCAACTAGGCCCGTGAGCCACAACTACTGAGCCTGCGCATCTGGAGCTTGTGCTCCACAACAAGAGAGGCCGCGACAGTGAGAGGCCCGCGCACCGCAATGAAGAGTGGCCCCCGCTCGCCACAACTAGAGAAAGCCCTCGCACAGAAACGAAGACCCAACACAGCCAAAAATAAATAAATAAAATAATTAATTAATTAATTTTTTAAAAAAAGAGTAGCTCCTGCTGGCCACAACCAGAGGAAGCCTGCACGCATCAACGAAGACCCAACGCAGCCAAAAATAAAATATAAATAAATAAATTTAAAAAAAGAACACAATTCATGATTTTGCTGAATTGAAGACAAGAAAAATAAAGTTTATGGAATACATATATAATGATTTGCAAATTATGTATGCCTGATCCAATAACAGAACACCCAAGCATGGACAATAATAATTAAATTCAACCATCTCTGATATTTTTCTGACTTTTAGTCATTATGTATGTATAGTTTTCAAAACAGGATGCTAGAAAACATTTAGCTTAACAGTTTGTTAATTTTCATTTATACTGTTTAAATATTTAGGCATATCTAAAAGTTTCTCACAATCAAGAAGCCCAAGAATAGCCAGCCCAGGCTGGTCTGCTGCTCTACGCGCTCTTTGCCCAGAGCCTCGCAAATGTTTGATAGGGGCAGACTTGAGTTTGAAAGTGCGAATACAGTAGACTTCTCGTCTACGGAAATTACTCTAATGTGATAACCCCATCCCCCTCCTGATAACACCGCAGCCAGGATGACATTATACCTTACAAATCTGATTATGCACTCCCCTGCTTGGAACTCTTTGGTAACTTCTCTTTGCACTTGGGGTAACGTTCACAATATGGGAGCCCTGCACATTCTAGCCCTGTCTTCCTTCCCCATCTCTGTGTATGTACTGCTCTTCCTCTCTTCACTCTGGCCACACTGACTTTCATTCTAGTACGTCCAACATATCCCCTCCTGCCCCAAGACCTCTGCACGTGCGCTTCCTTCTCCCTATGATGTTCTCCTCACCCCTTTCCGGTCTAGTTAACTGCTGCCTGTCCACTGGACTCATCCCTAAGATCCCTTCTTCTAAGAAGCCTCCTTTGAATCTTTGGACTAGATAGATCCCAATAATATCAAAAATAAAAATTATTTTGATGGTCGTGTATAAAATTGACTGTTTGCTCTCCAATAGGCAGAGAGGTAAGCATGTCACATGTATGGACACCTTTTATTCTTCCAAAAGCCCTCCCCTCCATGTTTACAAATAGAGAAGTCAAGGCTTAGACAAGTTAAGTCACTTGACCACAGTCACATTATTAATAAGAGGTGAGGCAAGATCTTAATCAAGACTGTCCAGCCCCAGAGCTTATATATTTAATCCCAGTGCCACAATGGTTTTCTCTGTAAGGGCCCTCATCCATGATTTGTTCACTCATTCCACATGTTTATAAGGTTTCTGCCAGGTGCCAAGCGCTGTGAGGCACTGCGGGCAGAGTGGTGAGCAGCAAGACAGATAAGATTCCTGGACTCAAGGAACTTTATTCTAGTTGAGGAGTGAGACCATAAAAAATAAAAGTAAAGAAATAAACCAGGGATCATTCCTATGGAGGAACCAAATAGGTTCTGTGTTAGAGAGTGAGGATAGCCTGCTACCAAAAGGATGGGCTCAGGTGGTCTCTCTAAAGAAGGGACATTTGAGCTGAGTCCTGAAGGACGATGGGGCAGAGCTAGCTACCTGTCCTTCAAAATCCATTCTACCTTTTTTCATGGTAGCAGACCCCCTAAATCTTAGCTAGATTATATCCTGCAACCCACCTCATAACTAGATGTAGCCATGTGATTAAATTCTGGCTAATGGGTTATAACCGGAAGTAGCATGAGAAACTTCCAGGAAGTCTCCTTAAGGGGAGCTGGGGGGATGGGCATGCCCTTCTCCTCCATCCTCTTTCTTGTTGGGAGGTTGAAGGAGCAGCAGCAGACTTGGACCATGAAGTGAACTTGGGGATAGAAGCACACTAAGCAGAGAAGCAAACAGGAGGGACTATGGGTCCCTGAGACTATGGAGTACGCTATCAGCCCTGGACTGACTCCCTCAGATAGACTTTATTGACGTTGTACTTCCTACTGAAGGGTGACTAAACTTCTTTATGATTCTGAAGATTTAATACTGCTACTTGGGAAGTATAGACTATGCACTTCACGCAAAACCTTTTAACCACAGTAGTGATGGACTAAACATCCTCAGGAAGTCATTACAGACCCCTTCGGCTGCCTCTGACTCCCAGTCACAGGAAATGGCTGGTTTGCCTTTCTCTCTGGCTTTCCTTTGGAAGGCGTTCGGAGGCGTTTGGCATGCCGGAAGGGCCACCCACTCTATCAGATGGCACCTGTCAAACCAACAAAGATATAAACCGCCACAATGCAGATCTCTGAGAAATGCCTGCATGGCATGTTAGCGGTTTCACAAACACATTTAGAAGCTCAGATAAAGCTTTTGATGTTCCTGATCTTTGCACTTCCAAATGGTGGCTGAACAAACAGAAATCAGTCTTCTTTGAAAGCCTTCAAAGCAGTGAAATTGCCTAAATCAGTGTGTTGATTATTCTCTGACTTCCAAAAGTCAAGGAAGGTTTTCTGTTTGTTTCTCCTTCCTGAAACACTTTCACATCTCTCCTCGGTACTTTTGTTCTAGGAGATTTAAATCCGTCAATTATCTGTTTGAAGATTCATAGATACAGAGAACAAATAGGTGGTTGCCAAAAGAGAGGGAAGCGGCGGGGGGGGGGGGGGGGGGGTGGGGGGGGGTGGGGAATAGGTTAAGGGGATTTAGAAGTACAAACCTCCAGTTATATAATAGATAGGTCACAGGGATGTAATATACAGCATACGAGTGTGGTCAGTAATATTGTAACAACTTTGTAAGGGGACAGATGGTTACTAGCTTATCAAGGTGATCATTGCATAATGTATGCAAATGTCAAATCATTACACAGTACACCTGAAACTAACATAATACTGTACAACAAATATATTTCAAATAAAAAATAGTATTTGAGATAAAAAAAATAAATCCATCAATTATCTGTTTGATATACAAGTTTGAATTCCCAATACAGCCTTGACCATCTTTTCCAAACACTGAAACATTTTTTCAAAAACAGTTGTATAAACATTCTACTGGGAAATGGTAAATAGAACTTCACCAGAATGGGGGCAGGAACTGATTCTTTTATCAACGTATTTAAAGCTCATGAAGTCACAAATGTGTCATTACCCCAGAAAATTCTGTGTAGAATCCAGATTTTACAAAATTCTGCGTGCTAAGGTTGTTACGCCACCATTTGTGTGAACTGGGACTTGGTGATGGCAGCAAGAGGGATATATGATTTTGTACTTGTTTTTCAAGAATTTTTAACTCAGTAATCAGCATGTAAGGATGATTCTCACTGTAAGGATGACAGCATGGAAGTGACCACATGTGGAGATGAGCTAAGAGGCTGAGCCTTGGAGTCTTCAATGTCATTATGACCCTCGTTATCAGGATTCTATAGGTTACCGACAGAAATACAGTTAAACTAACTTCAGCATAAAAGGTGGGGAGGGATATCAGATGGAATGGAAAAATACTGAGCTGAGCTCAAGGTCTCAGTATAGTGAGGCTCCAGGAATGGAACCAGAGACTGACTCCTGCTCAGCAATGCTTCCCACCCTTTTCCACCTGCCAGTATTACACAAAATGATGATATTTCTATGGCCCATGGGGATAAAATAATGAGGATGCTCCACACAACGGAAAGTGACCTACTCCTTGGCATACTGATCAGCTACCCATACAGCCCTTTTTCTAGTCTCCCAATTCCCAAGTTCTTAGGAAGCAATTATGGCCAACATTTATTGAGTCCTGTAGGGCAGGCACTGTTCTAAGCACTGCACATGCCTTTCATTCACTCATTAAATCTTCACACAATCCTGTAAGTTGGGTATTATATTTTCCCACTTCACAGACAAGAAAACCCAGGACTTAGAGGCTAAGCCACGTACCCAAGGTCACGTGGAAGTCGGTGGAGACAGGGTTTGAATCTACTTTGGCTCGAGTTTGCCCTTAACCCTCAGCTATAGCACTTCTATTGGGCACTAAATCCATCTATAAAAGGAAGTGAAATGATTGGCCGTGCTTGAGGCAGGTGCCCATCCCTGCACCAATCAACGATGAGAAGGGGGTGGGGTTACACCGGAAGAAGCAACTTGATGCTCCTGCTACACCCCTGGAAGAAGGGAGGAAGGGGGGCTTCCCTGGTGGTGCAATGGTTAGGAATCCACCTGCCAATGCTGGGGACCCGGGTTTGATCCCTGGTCCAGGAGGATCCCACATGCCGCAGATCAACTCAGCCCGTGCACCACAACTGCTGAGCCGGTGCTCTGGAGCCCGCGAGCCACGACTGCTGAGCCCTGGCACCTAGAGCGTGTGCTCTGCCACAAGAGAAGCCACCGTAATGACAAGCCCGTGCACCTCAAGGAAAAGTAGCCGCCGCTCAACGCAACTAGAGAAAGCCCGCATGCAGCAACGAAGACCCAACACAGCCAAAAATAAATTAATTAATTAAAAAAAAAAAAAAAGGGAGGAAGGGGCAAAACTCAGCAAAGGAGCACTTCACAGACGCTCCTAAGGATCTTCCTCCTCTCTCAGGGGCCCAAGACTGACATAGTTATTCTCGTCAGTTCACAGCACATTATCATCATCACGCTTCCCTTGCTTTATTTCATCTTATCCCTCTTCTCCACTCCTGTTCTCCTCCCGTCCCCGAAGGCAGCCGTTCTACTCTGTTTGATAGGAATCATTTCATTTATATACGTTCTTATATAATGTATATATATTGTTTTTGTGCGTGCATCTTTACATATATGACATTGGGCTACAGGTCCCATGCTTTGTCTTCCTTTTGCCATTCCATCTTGTGTTCATAAGGTACGTCCATGTTGCCACATTGCCAGACCACAGCTTCCAACCACAAAATATACCCTATGATGTGCCTGCACCCTTTTCTAATACTTTTCCCCCAACACATGTCTGGGCTAGTCATGGACTAGGTTCTACAGATCAGTTCATCCAACTTGGGAGCCCCCTCATCTGGAAAGGCGCCTCCCTGCCCGACGGAGAGTCCTTCCTCTGTGCTCCCACAGTCCTCCATGCTTGCCTCCCTCAGGACAGAGGCCACGGAGCAGATTGGTTAAAAGTACAGGATTGGGACCCGACCGCCTGGACTCAGAATCCTGTCTCTTTCACTTACAGCTAAGTCATACAGCCTCATGGTGCCTCCACTCCCATGTCTGCAAAATGATAACCACAGCTACTCATGGGATTGCTGTGAAGATTAAATGAGAGAACTCTATGAAAATTGCTATGAAGAGTGCCTGGTACAAATTAAGTGCTATTTGTACTTACTATGATGACATTTGTTGCATGTATTGGAATGGTCTGTTCACTTGTCTGTCGCCACCACCAGATTATGAAATCCTTGAGTCCCAGGACCTTGGCTTTTCCATCTTTGTGTCCCAGAGGCCCACACATTGCATGAATCCAGGGCGTACTCATTGCATGATACTCTCTCTTACTCACCCTCTGGTTTGACATAGCTGCAGGATTTGTATCTAGAAACCAACTGGGTTGAGGAGAGGCTAGATAGAACAGACTGGAGATGTGGCTTTTAAAAGGAAAACTTTCCTGGAGCTATAATTCTGTGCAATAGAAAATATAGCATCAGCTGCCACATACAGCCGGGAAGGTCAGCAGGTCACCCAAGACTGGCCCCCAGAGGACATCCTTACCCAGGCAGATGTATGAACTTGCCTCAAGCATGGCCAAGAGCCAGCTCTTGGTCACGTGCCAACATTTTCTGCCTTTGTGTATATTCACCTCAGTGTGCTCATCTTTAACTTAGGACTAACAGCATTTACTTCATAGCGTTGTCCTGAGGATTCTATGAGGGAACCATTACCAACTGCTTACAATAGTGTCTGGCATGGCCTCAATTGGCAATAAACGTTAGCTCTTCTTAGTGTGATTATCACCAAATCAATTACTCTTACAAATAGAGTTGGGAGACGCCACACTCATTTTCTTTCTTGTTTCAAGATCTTGGAATTTTTGTTTGTTCATTTGTATGTTTGGTTTTGTTTCCATTTATTTATTTGGCATCCTGGTGGGAATTATTTCTTAGCAGGCTATCTGTTGGAAGGTTCTAGCCCTCTTTCCCTTAGCCTCAACCTGAACTCACAGGTGAATGGTATAGCTTCCCTATCTTTGAAAGTTTCTTAAGAACCGTATCACTCTCAGGCTGGAAGTTCTCTGAAGTCTCAGCTTCCAGCAACCCCCAGTCAGATAGTCCCAGGAATACAAGAGGACACCATTTGCAATCACAGAACACACTTAAATGGGAATGAACTTGATTCTTTCTGTTGTTCAAAAAAAAAAGGGGGTAAGAACAAGGAAATCAAACGCAGGTCCAGGGCTTACCTGGTGGCGCAGTGGTTGAGAGCTCACCTGCCGATGCAGGGGACGCGGGTTCATGCCCTGGTCCGGGAGGATCCCACATGCCGCGGAGCGGCTGCGCCCGTGAGCCATGGCCGCTGAGCCTGCGCGTCCGGAGCCTGTGCTCCGCAACGGGAGAGCCCACAACAGTGAGAGGCCCGCATAACGCTAAAAAAAAACCAAAACACAACTTAGGTCCAGTGGAATTGTCCTCAGAGTAATAAAGGCCTTTACCATGAGCTTTCTAAGCAACTTTTAGGTGTTGCTGGGCCACAGAAAGACTCTTTAAAAATGGTTTGGTTTATACATGGAAAGAAGCCCTCAGGTGAAACTGCCCTACACTAGAGGCCTAGCTGTAAGAACCATTAGCTGTAAAAGAGAGGTTAATTATGAGGAAAACTCCCTGGCCTACGCTGAGGGGTTTTAGTGACTCACAGCGAGGGGGCCACGTTTGGTGACCACAGCCCTCTCCCCGGCAAGGGCTTAATGGGGAGTCTGCTACCATGTGCCACATTTGGGCTTGTGTAGGGACCAGGAAGCCTGATCTTGTTTGGCTTCATTAGCTAAGGGGACTGTTGCCCACAGGGATCATTAACTAGTAGCAGCGGGGAAGGGGGCAGGAGCAAGACAAGCTGATGAGAGGCAGCAAAGTTACTCATTTTCTAAAATTAGGATCTTGGTGAAACTCCAAACAGACTTTGCCTGGGGCTGGCTCCCTGACCCCTCAGATCAGTAAGTTGGTGGAGACAGCTTTTTCCAGGTTTTCCTCCCCACTCTCCTCCACGTCCTATGCTTCAGCTGTGGCTGAAAACATGCTCAGGTGGGGAGCGCTTATTTCCAAGAAACTGCGTGAGATATTTTCTTTCAGAAGCCCTTGAAAGACTAAATGTTGTGTTCTGTCAGGAACATTTTCTTTTGAGCCATGAACCCAGTTCCCACCCCACCCAACCCCCTCCAACATTCTGAGGACAAATAGGAAGCCAGGACGGGCAAAATTTAGGAGCTCACCTCCAAAAGGAATATTTTAACAAAACGTATACACACTTCAGATTCCACTGCCATCACTGAGCACCTACTCTATGCCAGACCCTGTGCAAAGTACTTTTCCTGGCCTTTCTCCACCATGCCCACAGCACACGGACCCCCGTGCACACGTGGACGGTCACCAGTTCTGCAGACGACACACTGAGAGTCAGGCTCGCAGACCGCAAAAGGCCACCTGATGAGCGCAGAGCTGGCGTCTTTACCCAAGTCCTTTGACTGAGGTTGGTCCTGTGCCACCCCTTGGCCCTGTCTCAACAGAATAACCCAGACAGTGACTTTCAATGGAAGTTAAAACCGTTGCCATTAGCATTCAGAAGGACATAGCTTAAGGGAAGGAATGTGAAAATGTCTCCCTCTGAGGGTGACACCCTCTGATCTCACCCACCCTATCTACGCTTCCGGACCTTTTTTCTTTTCCTTAATATTTCCAACTTTTGAGTACAAGAGTAGGCAGACAAACCTTGTGACAAATACCTGGCCAATCTGGAGTGGTTGCGTGTGTCGATGCTCCATGTATATTACCGTATGTTTTCACCATTGCTATGGATAACTATTATTTTCTACTAACACTTCCAAATCAAATTACCTGTTAAGAATGTCTTCTTGGCGGGCTTCCCTGGTGGCGCAGTGGTTGAGAGTCCGCCTGCCGATGCAGGGGACGCGAGCTCGTGCCCCGGTCCGTGAAGATCCCACATGCCGTGGAGCGGCTGGGCCCGTGAGCCATGGCCGCTGAGCCTGGGCGTCCGGAGCTTGTGCTCCGCAGCGGGAGAGGCCACAACAGTGAGAGGCCCGCGTACCGCAAAAAGAATGTCTTCTTGGAGGGCTTCCCTGGTGGCGCAGTGGTCGAGCGTCCGCCTGTCGATGCAGGGGACACGGGTTTGTGCCCCGGTCCGTGAAGATCCCACATGCTGTGGAGCGGCTGGGCCCGTGAGCCATGGCCGCCGAGCATGCGCGTCCGGAGCCTGTGCTCCGCAACGGGAGAGGCCGCAACAGTGAGAGGCCCGCCTACCTAAAAAAAAAAAAAAAAAGACTTCTTCACTGTGCTAGCACTGGATGAAGTTCTACCGTTCTGCACTTCTACTCTTCATGTCCATTTTACAATTAAAATAATGATAAAACTTCCTCCTGAAGGATGGTGTCGTTACAGGTTAATATGAACGAATGCATTCTACCGTCACTCTAGTTTCTTATCAGCATTCAGCCGAAGCATTTTTAATTTTCAGATATTTTCTATTTAGCAGTGTTTCTGAGGCATTTCCACTTGGGTGCAGGCAAGGCAGGGAGCAAATGAGGGGCTGACACTGTTGTGGAAGTGAGCAGAATGCCGTGAATGCAGGGTTTGTGGCACCAGCTCTCCTGAGTTTGAGCTCCAGCTGCTGTTGATATGGAGCAAGTTCCTTCCTCACCTGCATCTTATATTCTCCTCCGTAAAAATGAGATTGAAATTGCCTCTACCTCATAGAGTTGCTGTCAAGCATGAATTTACGTGAAGTGCTTTTTAAAATGCCTGGAACATAGTAGCTCTTTGTATGTGATTGCTGTTATTATCATGATTATCATTATTCCACAAGAACCACAGGTAGGAGCTCAGCCCTTTGGGAGGCAGCCACCATGAGGCCAGGAATCAGGAGTGTGTGCGTTCGTTTCCAGAACTGAAGTGCTCGGAGCACAAAAGCATTTAGTGATATATTTGCCTCTCCTCCCCTAATTCACTGATCAGACTGTGCCCTGTGATGTGCACACTTTTGAGACTATTCTGTTCTAGTAAATAAAGAAGCTTGTAGTTTACAAACATAGGCAAACTATCTTAAGATGTTTAAATATAAATAAGTTATTAAGCAAAAAGTGTGATAGTCATTGGCAGAATTCATGGGACGTGTTAAGTATAAGATAAGTAGTCAACACGTAGAACATGTGCATGTTAAACACAGGTAACGAAGGATGGAGGAACCAAGAAATACCTAATCTGTATGATGCACCTCAGTGCTAAATAGTCATAGTATACTAAATACACATGAGATTAAATAGCAGGACTTATTAAATATATATGAGCCTTTAATATTCATGATCTCCTTATCTGGAAAGATACTGGTTGTATGCTTCAGGTCACGTGTCCTCAGCCCAAGAAACTCAGGTAGAACTCATAACTGTCCATCAGGCTAATTGGCGAGCAACAGCTTAGGCCAGGCACGCCACAACTCTCTAGGAGGACAAGTATGTGACACTGGCCCAGGGTACCCACCATCGGTGGGCCCCTGTGTCAGGGATCCCCAACACTACCCTCAGATCTGATGATTTTCTAGGACTCATAGAACTCAGAAAAGCAATTCAACTCTTGGTTATGCTTATTACAGCAAAAGGATACAGACAGGGCTTCCCTGGTGGCGCAGTGGTTGAGAGTCCGCCTGCTGATGCAGGGGACGCGGGTTCGTGCCCCGGTCCGGGAAGATCCCACATGCTGCGGAGCGGCTGGGCCCGTGAGCCATGGCAGCTGAGCCTGCGCGTCTGGAGCCTGTGCTCCGCAACGGGAGAGGCCACAACAGTGAGAGGCCTGCGTACCACAAAAAAAAAAAAAAAAAAAAAAATGTGGAGGAACAATAATACGATCTATACAAGTGGGAGAAAGAGGAGAAGAAAGATAAGAAGGCAGGTGCATGAGCATATCGGTATGGCTATCATCTCATTCACTGCCTCCAGACAGTGCTGACCGCAATTCGCCTCCAGCTTGTGTTTATTGAATGCTCATTGCAGATCAGGTGCCATGCTAAACACTCTAGCTGAATCACTATTTATCCCTTCACCATTTTGTAGATGAGTAAATGAGGGCACAAAGGAACTTGTGTGAGGTCACCCACTGTCAGTGGTGGAGCCAGAATTCAAATGAGGTGACAGAGTTTACACTCAACCACTCTACTAGGCTGCTTGACTTCTGAAACTGGTTTGTCTTGGTCTCAGGGCCTAGCACAGAGCGGACAGAACTTTTTCATTTGCAAGTAACAGAAACCCAAGGCAAAATGTGAAAAGGGATATATATTCACTCACAAGCCTGAAAATTTTAGAGAACAGGACTGAAACAGCTGGATCTGTGGGCTCAACCAGGCAGGGAGGATTTGCCTGCCCATCTATCATCTCTCAGTTCTGTTTCTTCACTACTTCACTACTGTCAACTCTAAGCTGACATTCCTATAGCTTGGCAATCAACTCTATGAGAGCTTCTACTTCCCAAGGGTTCCAGCCACAGACCAATGAGTTAGACTGACTCCGATTTGCCCAGCTAATCCAGTCACTGATGAGGGGCAGTGGCCAGGCCTGGGTGATATATGCACCCTTGCTGCTGGCTGTAGAGTCAGTCCTATTTGAACCACACAGATTGAAAATAAATGAGAACATTTTCCTAAAGGAAAATGGGGTTGTTGCCAAGAGAAGAGGGAACATCTCTGAGCAGGCAAAAACAGCTAATATTTTCATGAGTTCACAGTAAATGCATGAATATCGGATAGATGGATGGATGGATGGGTGGGTGGGTGGATGGATGGATGGGTGGGTGGATGGATGAATGTGTGAATGAATGCAAAAATGTAATGCCCAGGGCAAGGGTCCATACGATGAGAAATTTACAAGAAAAATACTTACTTACATATCTGAACTGTGAGAGCACTCAAGGTTAGCAATTCCTTTGGTTCTCTTCCACAAAAAGAGACCAGGAGATTTGAGGGAAGTGGTTGGGAGAAGACTACTGAAAAATAGGTACTTGAAACAAAGAATGAGAACATGGGGAAGCATTTCTCTAATGGAGAACATTACAGTTTTAATAGGAAATCTGCCTCAAACAGGGTGGGTTTCTGGTTGCTTTTGTTGGCATATCTCTCCTTCTTGGTGTAGTAAGAAGACTGCAATTGTCATGGGCAATTACAGCCCAGTGCACAAAGTGGTATGTCCCATCTGGAGAGACCGGTCACCTCAACTGGCACAAGCCATCAGAGTCCTCAGGAAATAGGAGCTTGTTCCACAGGGATGCTTAGTCTCTTTAACTTCCAAACTCAGGCCATTCCTGTAGGTGGATCCCTAGTTTTCAGCCACATTTGTGTGCCTGTGAAGCTGCCATTTGGAAAGTTGATTCTCAGAATGGGATTTGGCTGAGCAAACAGAGCCCCAGTTGGAAGAATACATCTACCCTGCAGAGAAGGTTATGCAAAAGGACAGGACGATAGATCCCAGCAGCAGATTCAGGAAGAGGAAAAGAGCCACGCACGCCCTCGCATACATAAGCACCAGGACTGCTTTTGTGCACAGCACGAGATCAGGGAGACCTCAGCATATTTCAGTTCCAAATCCTTGTGTTATTTCATTTTTCACTGTGTGCTCCATTTCAGGGAAAACGTAACGTGCATCTTTCTAATTTGCCTGCCCTTCAATTTTGCCCTTAAGACTTATTAACCCACTTTTTTTAATGTATTAACTCATATAGCTGCTCTTGTGTGACATCCTGTCTTCTAGGGCTAAATAGACATTCATATCTGTTGTGTTTAAATCGGGGACTTGGGGGGAGTTTTATGCCTCCAAGAAATTGAAGTTTCTTTTTCAATCTACAAGTTTCTAAGTGTCATGGGCATCTGGGCTGCCAGGCTAGAGAGCTTAAGTCCAAGGTGCCTTTTGAGGTGTGATGTTGCCTGCTTTTAGCTCTGATAGGGGACTGAGCAGGACTGCCACCTGGAACCTAACATCCTGACCTTTTTCCTCCAGTGTCAGGCCGTGGATGCCAATCTCAAGTGAATTCGAGTTGAATGTAAGAAGATGTTTTGATTAGAGAATGTAATCGCCAACCTAGAGTTATACCAAAACTGAAATCTGAAGGAAGAGAGAACAAAGTGGGGTCCCTTTTACAAACTGGGCTAAATGAGGCACAAAAGCTGTTTTTACTCACTGCACCTCGGTCAGGCAGAGGAACGGAAGTCCTGCAGGAGTCCCAGAGTCACTGTCACAGAATTAAGCCCTATAGACCCTGCTCGAGCCCCAGCCTGGCCAGGCTCTCTGCCTCCGCTGGGGAGGGTTCTTTTTCAAGCTGTCGACTAAGAAAACCTAAGCTGAGACGGACACAGCATAAACTTTATTCAGTGGCCAAAGAATGGAGAAGCAGGAACTAAGTTCACAGATCAATTAAATCTCACCTGGCCAGAGGGATTTAATTTTAAAGAGTAAAGGCAAAGGGAGGAGGAGTGAGGCTAGTGATAGAGAGGCATATGCATTAGTCTACCGGGGGAGGGGCAGGGCTTTTCCAGGATGTGAGATGCCACCCCCTTTTTATTCTTTTTTGGTCCTTAATGTCCTGTCATGGTCACCGATAGGTGTGCCATTTATTATGCTCCCGTAGTAACATCAGCTTATAATGAGACTCAGGCTCTGTTGGAGGTCGGATTCATCACCACCTTGGTCCCAGCTGGTTCCATGTGGGTGTTCGCTTGTAGCTTCCTTTCTTATCTCTGGACGCTTTAACTTAAAGATTTACATTAACTCTGCTACAGATGCGGGTTGACGGCTTTTGAGCAAAGACCTGGAGCAGCTCTGGCAACATCACCTCCTTAAGAACCAGAGGAAATGAAGACTCTTAATTTCATCTGAGAGGAACCTGAGCCCAGCGAGGCTGAGGCATTTGGCCAGTGGGGGTGAGAAGCCCAGAGGAGCTCAGGCCTCCCCATACAGCACGCTTCCCTGCCTGAACAAAACACAATTATGGAAAAGCAACAGCTTCCCTGAAGTATTCATGCTTTTCGTAAATGCATTAAGTTTCCACCCTGGCTATCCATTAGAATCAACGGGAAAAGCTAAAAAGAAACAGAACAGAAAACTGAACATCTGGGCCCAACCAGACCAATTAAATCGGGCTCTCAGGGGGTGACAGGGCCCTGGACATCAGTGTTTTGTTTTGTTTTGTTTTATTTAAGGGTGATTTATTTTACTTAAGGGTGGCAGTGGGAATAGTCATAGATTTCTAATACAAACCAAATACAAACATCAAACAACCATAAGAATAATGAAAATCTACAGTGTTTTGTTTTTTTTTTAATTTCCCTGGGCGGCGATTTTAATGCGTGGACAACTTGAGAACCAAAGTACTTATCTGGGCTGGGATGGACCTACCTGAGTGTTGTCAGCCAAACTGAGCCAAGAGAACATGCTGCTGATGGAGGGGGGAGGGTGTCTAGTGATGTATCGCACAGGTGGAGAGAAAGGATGCTGCCCGATGCTGTGGAATGACTCCGACAAGCTTGCCCCTGGGGGAATGAGAGGAGAGGACACAGGGACAAGTTATCTGAAAAGTGTCTTCTGCCCTGAGAGACAGCTTTGTCCTCCTGACCTCTGGCAGCCTGGATTCCTTGCACAGATAATTCCAAGCCTGCCCTTTCCCAGCACTGGTGGAGGTCTTCTGCAAGATTTTCTGCCTTGTCTTATTTTATTACCAATCTATCGCCACTCGTTCCTGTTTTGAACAGATGTAATTAATGGCAACAAGGGCTTTCCAGTCTACAAAATCAATACGGAAATGGCTGAAATAGCGTCTTGATGACAGAAGGAAGGCACAGCTCCTTATACATAATTCACCATGCAAACAGGCTGCTACAACCATAACTGCTCCTTGACACATGCAAATCTGGGAGGTGATTTGATTTATGATCTTAATTGGGCCTCTTTAGGAAAGGTCACATCTGAACTTGGTTTCAGGAAAGTCTACCCCCATTCACCTTCATACCTAAGGTCGAACTCATATTTTTAAGTGAATGCTGGACTGTATTTCTGTTGTCCTCCCCAAGCGCACGCCCCCCATTACAATTTCGTTTGAATTCATCTCTCATAGTCCAGGCATGAATACTGACAACTCACCTGACTGTTTAAAATAAATTTTTTAAAAGGAGACAATTTCTCACACGCTGCAACAGAGAACCCACTTTCCCAGACTTGATGATTTCAATGCATAACTTAGTCTTAGACAGGATGGAGCCGGTAGCTCCGAGAGGCGAGAAGTCAGGTGGCACGGCAGACTGATTAGGGGCTAAGGCCTTGCTAAGACCTTTGGATTGGAGGGTTGGAGGCGGGAAGTGACGTGTGATTTGAATGAATTCTTCATCTTTTTGTTTTATCATTGCTTTTTAAAATTAGGATTCAAATTCTACTCAAGAAGCTCTTTAAAAAGGGAGGAAATTGCCAGGTCCAAAAGAACCAGGGGTCACCCTTCAGAAGGCTGGTCAGTTACAGAGGGCAGTCAGGAGGTACCATCTCACTGACCACTATTCTCCTCTACAGATGGAGTCGTCCACCTTCCACCAAGCATCTTGTCGCAGACGGAGAAGTTCTGAGTAAAGTCAACATTTCATTCATATCATTCTTTTATCCATAAATGACTAAATGATATCATTTTTTTTCTTTATTATGTAACTTGATAGACTTTAGGAATTGTGCACCCAGGTGAATCTAAGCTGCCCTTGGCCGCCCTGGCTTCAGCCTATGCCTTGCAATGCTTTGTCATTGAAAGGTCTTGGCTGACCTTGGTCAGGTCACCCCCTTTGTTGGACTCACTTTCCTCTCTAGTACCTGAGCCCCACAGGATGAGTGCTGGGACATTTCCACTTTGTCCTCTTCTAATTCTGGGTCTCCACCTTTAATCTGCATTTCCGTTTAAGTGACTGATCTGTGAATGATCCAGAAGGAGGTTCTAAAGAGTGGTTCTAACCATCTCCTTGCTTTATTATCCAGAAGTGGCATCACATCAGCTGCTTCCCGAGGTAGAATGCTTAATGCAACCACTAAGGATTTGCCTTCTTGCCTATTTCCTCAGCTGAGGTCTGCACCCTGCCTTCCTTGGGTGCCTCCCATCATAATTATCTTCCACTCCCCACATTCAACTGCAGCAATAGTTCATTCGCTTAATAAACATCCATGGACATGTCTACATACCTGGCATGGCAAGGCCCCTATTTCTGACCTTCAGAGAAGGAAAGATAGTGACCAAAGGCTAGATATCAAGACAGAAAATTCAGAAGAAAAGGAGGTCACACTGTATGTTTTCCCCAGGGAAGCAAACAGGAGAAGCTGGGAAAGGAGAAGGAGAAACTCACAGAAATAGGACAGCTTTACCTGAGAAGGTTCCAGAAGCGATATCTGGCTTTGCTCTGACTCAGCTTTGGTTTCTTACCTCTGGTAAAACTGGGAGGCTTGTGAAACCGGATTTCAAAGCATCACTCGCTCTTCACTTCCAGAAACCAGCTCCTGGTCTCCACATATAGACGCATCTTTGGCAAGGATCTGCCTTTCAGGGGATGGGAAAGAGATGAGATATTAGAGCCTGTTCTGAAGGGAAGAAAGAGTGACAGCTAGTGAAATAATGATCAACCATAATACATAATATTGGACCCTAAACGTGTAACCCCGCATCTGGAGCACAAAATGATGCATTCCCACACAGACTGCATCTTTACAAATATTTAAGCTGGAAAGGGAGGAAGAAAAAAAATCCTCGTTTTTATATCTGCAGGAAATATCTGAGTTTTGGCCTGGGTGATGCTGGGGCCTTCCAGGGTGAGAAATGATGCCTTGAACAATTATAGTTCCAGCTGCTGCCCTTTGAGCAAGCAGACTGTTTCCTGTCCATCCTGAAGTTATGGTCACTGATGTGTTGCTGTCTACTCTGTTCATGTCTACACGAACTTCCCCAGCCTAAGAAAAGGGGGCTTGCGGCCGGACACTGCTCACTAGTTCTTTGGAGCACATTCTTTATACTGTGTTCATGCGATCTAATAAAGTGGGGACCACGCCATTGGCATCGACTCACTGGGGAGCTTGTTAAAATGCAGCCTTAGCCCTCACCCAGAACCTCTAAATTTGAGTCTGTGTCTGAAGTTATCTGTTTGTTTGTACACTTACTTGTTTGTCTGTTTTGTTCACCGCTCTATCTTCAGCTCCCGGAAAAGTTTTAGGAACAAAGTAGATGCTTAATAAGTATGTGTTGAATAAATGAATGAAAGAGCTTATTGCAGGCCCTTGGCAATGGTGGTTGGTTCAGGAAACATGACCAACATGACCCAAGCCATTCCGTTCAAGACTGGATTCAAGTTCTAGGACTTGCGAATGAGAAGTTCTTTTACTGCTGGGACCAACACAAGAACTGTGGTTTCACCCAAGACTAAAGCTAACAAAGAGGAAGGTGTAGCCAAGAGATTGAATGAGGGAGACCAGGGCCCGATGCCACTGAGCCTCTGGATCCAGCTGTCATCTTGTCCGTGATGAGAGACAATAAGTTGCTCTCTGTTGAGGCCATGTTGGCGTGGGCTCTATCACTCATGGCTGAAAGAGACCTGCCTGACACAAGCCCTGAGGTCCAGGCTCCACTGGGGTTTCACCCACAGGATCACATGCTCAGGCTAGCCTGCAGCTTTTAAGAGCAGAGATTGTGTCTTTTATTCTTGCTATATCTCTCCTGCTCCTCCTTTCTGCTCTTGCGACTTGAATGTAGGGTGGGACTATCTTTGTATCACTAAAATTGTTATGATTATCATGAGATTTTTTTTTTTTTTTTTTTTTTTTAGTATGCGGGCCTCTCACTGTTGTGGCCTCTCCCGTTGCGGAGCACAGGCTCTGGACGCGCAGGCTCAGCGGCCATGGCTCACGGGCCCAGCCGCTCCGCGGCACGTGGGATCTTCCCGGACCGGGGCACGAACCCGTGTCCCCTGCATCGGCAGGCGGACTCTCAACCACTGCGCCAGCAGGGAAGCCCATCGTGAGATATTTTTGAAAATGACTTAAGAACTTACAAATCCTTCTGTGGCTGTTATCTCAACAACCCATAAGTCTGGAAGATTGTGGAAGTACAATCCTCCTCCAGTTCATAGATGGGGAAACTGACCCTGGAGGAGACGGAGGCACCAGCCCTGGCATCAAATGGCTAATAACAAGGCAGGGGCCAACCAGGACTCTAACCCAGGGTCTCCGATCACAAAGCCTCCTTTTTCCTCATCGTCTTTATGCTTCCTTCTCATGAAAAAAAACAATACACCTAAAGTTCAGTGAGTTTTCCCTAGTGGATCCAAGAACCCCAGCCATAAAGGACACTTCAGGTTCCCCGGCCTGTCAGAATGTTGCCATGCCCCACTACTGGACTTTGTTCACTGAGCACATCTCCAGCAGGATGAAGTGCAGACGCGGGGTACTCACTGGGGCTTCAAGATACCTTATGATGGGACATCAATTGAGTTCACGTCTACAGCGTCTTCCCGGTCGATTTCCTGGTACACACCGCGTGGGTCAAGACTACAAGATCACGATGATTGTGTTACTGACCAGGGTTCTTGGCTTCCTTCATCAATAGAAATTGATCAGAGGCCAGACAAGAAATTTAGGCAAGGCTTTATTGCGGCCCCTGCTGCAGCAGTGGGGAACAAGAAGAAACAACATGTTCCCTGGCTTGCTTGTTCCCCGAATGGGGGCAAGCTGGCTCCTTATATGGGGTGAGGGTAGGGGTGTGTCCAGGGCTCGGGCTGGAGTAGTTTGCTCACCCCTTTGGTGGTGACGTGTGCAGGGGACATGGGCAGTATCCTGCTTTTGCTCCCGACACCCTGATTTTGCTCCCGGCTCTTCAGAAGTGGCAGTTGGGCTTTTTGGTCTTTTTGTATCTGTTTGTCCATAATTTGCCCCAACTGTACAGACCCGAAGTTATTTTTAGTCCCTTATATACGTCCTTCATATTTTGTTACTCGAGGAGACTTTTGGGCAGGTGCAAGCATTGCAGCAAAGGGTCCCAGGTCCCAGGTCCCAGGTCCCAGCCTGTCCCAATTGCGCTCTCAGTGTGTTTCACTGAGAATGGCATATTTTGGGACTTGTGCCCAGACAACATCCCAAGGCATAAGAGATGATTCTGCCTTAAGACACCACTCTCCTTCACAAATACCTATGCTCACTATTCAGAAGCTATGCCGACTTAAGCCTAGACACACACACACTTAGCATTTATTTATTAGGCTTTTAAAAACTGTGTCCTTTAGGACATGACTGTGGATACAAACCAGGAATAAGCTACCAATAAAAAAGCAAATATAATTGTGATACTAATTAAAACTGGAGCAGGATATAAAGATTTGCCTAAAACATCACCTTGTTGAGAAGAATCAATTTAAAGACACAAGTCAGGATATAAATGTTGGCAAAAAGAGGTTGTCCTTAAGGAGGTTAAGAATTCCAGAGAGTCCTTCATGGGTTTGAAACTTGTCATGGAATCAGAGCAATACTCACAGAATATCCCTTGAAATGATTAGTAGTAGTAAGAAAAATGATGATGATAAATATGTTATCTGAAATAAACAATGAAAAATGCTGTTTAGTTAGCAAAGAACTCACTCTCCATGTATCATCTCATTTGATGGAAACCTGGAACTCCTCACAGGTATCTCAGCGGCAGCCCTGTGTATTATCAGCTGATGTTCCAAATTGTAGGCTCTCAGGATAAGGAAACATTGAGCCCAGCTAGATTGTCCTACAGATGTTAACAGTAGTCTGTGTTTGTGGAGCCAGGTCCAGTGCTGCACACGTTATATTAGTTATCTCATTAAAACCTCACGATCTTCATCCTCAGTTAACTTGTGAGGAAACTGAGGCTTAGCAAGATGAAGCCACTTGCTCGTGGTCACTCAACTATCAAGCGAGAGAGCCAGGCTCTGGGGCTGGAAGGTGTTGCTGTGACATCCCAAGGTCCCCGTCCTGCATAAGCCCACATTTTTTCGAGCAGACAGCCAAGGTAAAGACAGATTTCCTGCCTTGCAAGCAGAGGGTCCAAAAGAAGACAAGGGGAGACAGAGGACCTGTATTAACCAGCTGTTTGACCTTTTGAAAACCTGACTCCTACGGCCTCCTTTTCACCTTCTGTAAAACAAGTTGCTTAGACTAAATGCTCTCTGAAGAATCACCCAGCATTAACATTCAATGATACCATGAAATATGTCACGTCTGCTGACAGGCAAGTGTGACAGGAAGGGAAATTTTGCTATTAACAGAAAGAAAGAAGAGCAACAACCATAGTCCCTTCTGCATTCTAGAGGAGCAGCGGAATTCCTCCCAGGGAAGGTTAGAAATGCACCTTATTGAGCCTTTGGTTTTTAGCATATTTCTTATAAAAGAGTCTTATAAGTCCTCTGGTGCCCATCATTTACTGATCACAGTGCTTCAGAATCCTTCTCAACACAGTGCCCCAGGCAACCAACAAATGATCAAAGTGGACATGCAAGATAAAATGCATTTTATATCCCTCCCATACAGGAGTTATCTGGGTTAAAAAAAAAAAAGTATGTATCTTATAGACGTATAAAGGTTATATTGTGGTCAAACGGTGGATAGGCGGCAGCCTCTTGAACAAGTGCAAGTCTGCTCAGCACATTTTCAGGGGCAAGATTAAAATGCATCCGGGAGAGCCCAAGCTGTGATTGTCCAGCAGACCTGACAGTCACATTCATAAACTCTCAGTATTAGAGCTTAATTAACACCACCGAGCATAGGATTCAGTCCGTTCACTTTCAGCCACGAGAGGGAAAGAGCAGCTTCTCAGGGAGAGTCCACACCCAGACCGTCAGATTCTCTCTGGGAGAATGAGAACTGCTCTCAGAATGCCAACTCCCACTGGGCTCAGGGACAAAACACACAGATTCTCACATCAATCTATTTCACGTCTTTTTCCTTTGGGAGTGAAGACAAGCCCGTGGGATCAGGGCAGCAGGCTGGAAATAATGGTCAGAGGGAGAGATGGATGATGGGAGAGTCCGGGCTGGCGCCTTGCTGCTATGGCATCCCAGCTCTGCCTGCTTCGGCGACCACCCAATCTCTACTCAGAGATGCCTCCAGGAAGGAGTGTGTGTCCTCCCACCTTCTATTTCTGACTGCCTTTGGCCTACCCATCCTTGCTGCCTTTCCTCTGTGAAAAGTTGAATGATACAGCCACAGCTGAGGAAAAACACAGCCTGCGAATCCAGCTTTCTTCTCAAAAACCCGGCAGTCCCATGAGACCCTTTGATGTGCTGTGTGTGTTTTTGATGAGAAAAGAAAAGGTATCTCTAGAGATCCTGGTTGGTGGTCAGTCAACACCCGTGCACTGAGTAGCCACTGAGGGCTGGGCACAAGGGGACATGAGAGAAAGCAAGAGGGTGAGGTCTTACTTCATGGAGCCAACAGTCTAGATGGGAAGCTAGTAAAATGCATAATTAAAATCATAGCTGGAGTAACTGTCATGGATCAAGTGCTATGAGGATGACAGTGGGCTACGGGAGCCTCGTTAATTACCTAATCTGGGCACTAAGCAGTGAAGAGCACCTGCTCCCACGAACGTACACATATGCACAGAGCCTTGTCACCATAGCTACATCCTCAGCTTCACTCCTCCTCTGCGTCATTCTCAGGCATCTCCCTGAGAAAGCACCCCAATCCAGGATAAGTCATGCTTTCTAACTTCCTGAAGCAGCAGCAGCAGTGGCTCTGGTCATACGGGGGATCAAGGCAGTGAAGACTACAGCCGCTCCACTCTCTGCCCTTTGCCCCCTAGCAGCTTCCTGTAGCTACTAATATTTGGTTTCCCTTACCCTTTCCTTGTGCTATCCAGGATTTTTTCAATAAATTCCCTGACTGATTTCAGATTCTGTTTCAAATCTCTGGTAGGTTTCAGCTTTGCCGATTGGACACTGACTGACTCGGGGCACAAAGATGTCCAAGAGACGGCCCTGCCTTCAAGGTCGGCTGGGGTCAAGCCCTTGCCCTTCAAGAGCAAGAACCCTCAATCCCACTCCTGGGCATATAGCCAGAGAAAACCATGATTCAAAAAGACACATGCACCCCAGTGTTCATTGCAGCACTATTTACAATAGCCAGGATGTGGAAGCAACCTAAATGTCCACCAACAGATGAATGGATAAAGAAGATGTGGTACAACCTCCTAGAGAAATGGAAATAAAAACAAAAATAAACAAATGGGACCTAATGAAACTTAAAAGCTTTTACACAGCAAAGGAAACCATAAACAAGATGAAAAGACAGCCCTCAGAACGGGAGAAAATATTTGCAAATGAAACAACAGACAAAGGGTTAATCTCCAAAGTATACAAGCAGCTCATGCAGCTCAATATCAAAAAAACAAACAACCCAATCCCAAAATGGGCAGAAGACCTAAATAGACATTTCTCCAAAGAAGATATACAGATGGCCAACAAAGACATGAAAGGATGCTCAACATCACTAATCATTAGAGAAATGCAAATCAAAACCACAATGATGTATCACCTCACACCAGTCAGAATAGCCATCATCAAAAATCCTACAGTTAATGCTGGAGAGGGTGTGGAGAAAATGGAACCCTCCTGCACTGTTGGTGGGAATGTAAATTTATACAGTCGCTATGGATAACAGTATGGAGGTTCCTTAAAAAACTAAAAACAGAACTATCATATGACCCAGCAATCCCACTACTGGGCATATACCCTGAGAAAACCATAATTCAGAAAGCGTCATGTACCACAATGTTCATTGCAGCTCTACTTACAATAGCCAGGACATGGAAGCAACCTAAGTGTCCATCGACAGATGAATGGATAAAGAAGATGTGGCACATATATGCAATGGCATATTCCTCAGCCATAAAAAGAAACGAAATTGAGTTTTTTGTAGTGAGGTGGATGGACCTAGAGTCTGTCATACAGAGTGAAGGAAATCAGAAAGAGAAAAACAAATATCATCTATTAATGCATATAGGTGCCACCAGTGGGAAGCAAGTTTATACTTTCATGTATTACTTTCCTGTGGCAGCTGTAACAAATAACCACAGCTTGGTTTAAAACACAGAAATTTATTCTCACAGCTCTGGAGACCAGAAGTCCTGAATCAAGCTGTCATCAGGACCACCCTCTCTCCAGAGGTCCAGGGGAGAATCCATTCTGTGCCTCTTCCAACTTCTGGTGGTTGTCAGTGTTCCTTGGCCAGAGATTGCATCACTCCAGTCTCTGCCACCATTGGCACATGGCCTTCTTCTCCATGAGTGTGAAACCTCCCTCTGCCTTTCTCTTGCAAGGACGCTTGTGATGGCGTTTAGGGCCTGGATAATCCACGATCATCTCCTCATCTCCAGATCCTTAACTTACATCTACATACACACTTTTTCCAAATAGAGTAATATTTACAGTTTCCAGGAATCAGGACCTGATACCTCTGGCTTCCCGGGGGAGGCTGACGCCCTGAGCTCAGAGGAGTTCACAACATCCCCTGGGTAAGAGCAAAAATCAGCAAAAGCCACAGCCCCACTGATAGAAAGAGATGTTGTCCCCTGGGCACCTGAGAGAGCCACTCCCAGACCCGAAGGATGAATGGGGCATGTTTGTTGAGTGGAGACACCCTCTCACTGCACAAGACTGACTCTCAGATGCCTTCCAAGAGCTTAGCTGGTATTGAAAGAGGACTTGGCTGGGCTCACGCTTCTGGGGAAATGGGTGGAGAGAGGAACGGCAGCGTTGGCCGCAGCAGAGGTTTATACTGGCCCAGGAATTCATTTGGGGAAAACGCTCTCACTGCTAGACCACTTAAAAGGAGGGCTCAGAGGTTCTGTTTTCCCTAATCTGTGGAGTTTTTCATGCCAACAAAAGCAGCTTAATTTTTTTGCCATGGCAAACTTTTTCTCCCATGTCCAGCTTCACTCTTGAGAAGAGAAGCATCTATCTTCGTATCCAGCACAATACTCAGCATGACAACAGGGAAGACTCGAATTTTCAGGCTCAATGGACAATATCCAGTTTTCCTTTGTCACAGGGATGGGCAACTGGCAAGAAAATTCTAGCACTCAGTTTTTCAGCTCTGGTCCTCAGTCTGACACCTCTGGTCTTACTTGAATTTGCTTTTTTCTCTGTAGTCATCCTCTCGCTCTACAGCATTCGTCTCTCTTTCTCCTCGCTCCCACCCACCCCCTGCTTGTTTAACCAGGGACATGTGTACATGGAAAGGCATAACCCTCAGACCTTCACTTCCAAGATGCATCTTTGGAAGGTGCCCAGCTGAGATGCTGTCAGTGCCCTGGCCGTATCCCCTCAGCATTCACCCCTGCCATAACTCCTGCCACCAGCGAGCAACTGTGATGCTCACCCAAAGGCCCCCTCTGACTGCAAAAGCCCCCTGTGCCTGCTGTGCCCACTGCAGCCCACCAGGGGTCAAGGGTCACACACCATGTGGGAAAAGGCCCTTGACCAGCCGCTGACCGGCGATGGACAAACGCCCGGCTCCCTCTCTCCTCGGGTGGGATAATTCCAAAGCCCACGTTCCACACTGGCCCCCAGTGTTTCTGGTGGGATTAAGCTCTGTTTGTCCCCGGTGGAGGATGGACCACCGTGGTGGACTTGCTAGAGGATGTACATTTATTTGGCTTGCCTTCCCGCCTGTCTGTCTTCCCCAACCCCTCACTGCTTCCCACAATCACCTCTGCCAAAGCTATTTGCACTCAAATACTTGTCTCAGAGTCTGCCTTGGGGAGCAGCCCAAGCTAGGATGTCCTCTTGTCATCATTTTGGGTCCGCCTGTGTTTCCCACACACCCTTTCCACTCCACTGTGGCAGGTTCACGCCCTGAAATCTGGTCCCTTTGGTCATAGTGTGAGAAAACGGATGTGGCATCTCCACGCTTCCTTACTGTTCTTGGTCAGACAAAACTGTCCCCTCCTGTTTGCTTATTATCTCGTGTTACACCCTGGTTTAGCTTCTCCCACAACAAACACACGTTCTTCCTTTCAGAAGCTATTCCAAGGCCAGTTAATGGTAAACCTCAAGCTTTTCTTGCTATTTTCCTTTTTTCTCAGTTTTTACCCATTTTTTCCTGTGTGTGTGTGTGTGTGTGTGTGTGTGTGTGTGTGTGTTTCCTCAGAAGAGACCTGATAACGGCCTCTAGAACAATTCAAGTTGGTCGTCTGACCCCCTTCCTCTACTCTCAAGCCAAATAAGGCTCTTCTCAGGAACCTTCCCATCACCTCTCCCCACTGCAACTCTGTCAGATCAGAAGCTGGTCTTCCCGACTCAACCCCTTCCAGAGCTGTTAATAGTTATCTTTCTGGTCTCTGAATTCCTTCAGTTTAATTGGCATCCTCTGATACAGACAGCCTTGAACTATGTCCAGGCCAGCTCAGCCTCCTTGACCTGCTCCATCCATGACCAGACCCCGGCGTCAGCTTTGCCCCACAGGGATCTTTTGCCTCCGTAATTTTCGCTCCACTACTGGGTGTCTCTCGCTGTGTGTGGCCGTTGACTCCTGGCTAATAGTCATGCCTGCTCATGTGATTAAAACCCAAAACCGAATATGAATAGCTATTTCAGTTGCTGGTCGTTTGATCAAACTTCCTCAGTGTTACCCCAACAGAACCCAAGTCTCTGGAAAAACCCTTGACTTGGGTTTTTAAAAGGGAGGTCATGGGTCAACACAGCCCTGCCGTTGCAGCTCTCTGCTCCCCCATGAGTTCGTACATGATCACGAGGTTGGTGGTGAAGGGAGGCTACGAAAGCCAGTGCAAAGCGCCTGGGCTTTGACAGCACATGACCCTGAGCTAAATCTCGGTTCTACCCCTTCCTCAAGTGTGACCCTGGACAAGTTAAGCAGCCACTCTGAACCTCTGTTTCCCCAGTGGCAAAATTGCGGTGATAAAATCTACCTTGCAGTGTTGAGTAAAGATGAAAAAAGATAATGCACATCTTATTGATTGGTCACTTATGGGAAGGAGAGTGTTGGAACCTTTCATTATAATGGTGGATTTGTTGATTTCTCCTTGAAACCCTGATAATGTGAAGCTAACCCAGTGCAGGCCCAGAGTCCACATTCAAAAAACACACACGTTTAATAGGAAGAAAGCTAAAGCCAGCAGACTCCCTCGTTTTATCTTTAACAAGACATCATTCTAGACAAGGGGTCAGCAAAACAACCTGTGAGCCAAATAGCCCACTACCTCTTTTTGTATGGCTCGTTTTTTATATTTTAAGATGTCATTTTAAAAAATAAAAGAGAGAATATTTTATGATCCATGCAAATTGTATGCAATTCAAATTTCAGTGTCTACAGATAAAGTTTTATTAGAACTCAGCCACACCCATTCATTCACGCGTAGTACGTGATTGCTTTCATGCTACAAAGATGTAGTCACTGTAGCGGAGACCGCATGGGCCACATATCCTAAAATATTTTCTATCCGCCCCTTCACAGAAAAAGGTTTCTAACACCTAATCTCTGATCCTGAATTATTTAAGCTACGTTAACTCTAAAGAATGCCTCCAAGTTGCCTCAGGTAATGGGAGTTTATTATAAAGCAGCAACCTTCCACAGAAAAGCTGGGGTGACAGTAAAGTGAGGTGCTGGCACATGGCATCTGTGACCCTTGACCTGATGTGCCCCTGCACATGGACCACAATGCTGTGGTTGCCCTCACAATCAACTTAAGGGCGATGAGGAGAGGCACCAAGTAAGAGCAGGAGTCTCCAAGCCTAAATTAAACTGGAAACTCTGTCTTCGACACTCCAGGTCTTTCAAAAGCCTGGCCCGTTTTCACTTCTTTACTGTCTGCTATCTGTTGGGTACTGTCCATCTGGTGCTGCGTACATACTTCTGTCTCCTTGAATCTCCTCAACAGCCCTAGGGAGTCAGTGTCATCATCTCATTTTATGGGTGAATAATCTGAGGCTGAGGGAGGTGAAACACTATGCCTGAGGTCACCCAGCTAAGAAGTGTGGAGTTAAGGATTTAAATTGGGTTTTTCTGACTTCAAGAACACTTGGTTCTACCCATTCACATATGGAATTCACATATGAATTTCATTCTAAGAAATGGAAAGTAAAAGTTTAATATTTTAAGATAAAGTCTGAGCTCTTGTCTGTTTTCCACTTTACCAGGGGTACAGAGTGGGATGCACTGCCCCTGCTGTGCGATCTTCAGTACAGTTGGGTAATCACACTTGAAAGGGCAAACTGCCTGAATGGACCTTTATTTCACATCTACCAGTGTGCACTATATCTCCCGAAATGTCCAGGGACTAACTTCTCACACACCTGGGATTTAGGAACTTAAGCTGAAAGCGAGTGGCTCGGTGATCCTCTAAATTAGGCTGTGATGTGACTTTTCCCCCAACAGTGAAAAGCATCACTAAGACTTGATTACCATGTAGGGATTTCTGATTGGATGAGAGGACATATCAAAGGGCCAATCACACGTCGGGGAAGCAGAGGTGACCCGGATGTCCACTTGAAGCAGACCCCTGGCTGCTCCCCTGAGATCTTGGGAAGCCCGCCTGTTGCAGGCGATGGTAGACCCAGAGGAGAGGACAGAGGGATCACCCCAACATTCCCACAAAGAACCTGAAATGAGACACTTTTATGAAGAAAATTATTGATTTTTGGAAAGCAACTTAAAGCGAGATTTGAGGTCCTTAGGACATCCTAAAAATAATTCTGTTTAAAAATACTGAAAGTCATCTTTTAGTACAGATGCTCCAAAAACATATTTTAAAATTAAATGTAAAAAATGAAAAGCATATTTTAATGTTATAAAACTTTATTTTTAATAAAATTGTGATCTGGTTTTGAGATCTCATTTCAAAACATACTAACTCCAAAATCAGTCATTAAAATAAGAGTAAAGAAATGAAACAGTTACTGTGGAATTTACATAATAAATATTACTTTGGGGGGAAAATGAATTATAGAACCACATATTAGGGAAGAGCTTAATCTATTCTTTTTAAAGAAGTAGCATAAAATATGTCAAACACAAATACCAAAAAAGACACAAAAAGATGGAAAAAAGAAATAATTGACTAAAATTAATGGTTATAGAATGCTGATCTATGCTTAATGACCAGTGTAGAATTCAATCTCAGATCAGTTCGAGGACAAACAGTTTCCTCCATGGACGCTTGTTTGGAGCTGCCAGGGAAACTAGACCAGGCTGACAGAGGGACTCAGTAGAGGGAGGGATGGGCAGCGGGTCCAGAGTATGGAAAACCAAGAATGAAAACAAGAGTCTGCAAGTGGCAGACGCCTCCAAAAGACAAGCACGGCTCACACTCCTGTAAATGGTACATAGACGGGGGGGGGGGGGGTCTCTCTCATTTCTCTGTTCCACACTCACATTCATTCCATTCCCCTCAACTCCATCCCCAGTTACAGGCCTTTCCAAACACCATCAAGACTCAAGTCACTAAAACCCATCTTTGTGACCCTTGTTTTTACAATCCTCCCTCTTCAATGGAAAATGGTGACTGCTGCCAACATCTACTTCCTATTATCTGCTACACGTTGGCATCGTGCTTCCCTGGAATAGCTCCCAGGACTTGGGACCGAGGCGTGCCGTGAACTGGGCACACTCTGGCCCTTCTAGGGGCAACATGATGTGTAATTTCCACTGGGAAAGCAAGTCAACTGGGGAGGAAGAGCAGGTGAGGATTCAGGTGATTCTCCTGATGGGACCTGGCAACTCTAGACACGGAGTGAGGCTGGGTGGCCAGGAAGTGGTGAATTTTTCTAAGGTGGGGAGACAACGGCACATCTCTCCCACATGGTGGAACCACATTAAGGACCCTCACCTGTGAGGAGTGAGGGCCACCCAGGCTAACTAAATGCGCTGCCCCTGAGGGCAACCCTCCACTGCCGGAATGGGCTGGGCAGCCATTGTCCATAACTCAATCCCAGCCACCATCCACCCTTGAGCACTTGTTATGTTCCAGCAGCAGCCTGAGCAGAACGTATGCAAAGGTAAGTGAGAGTACACGCCGCACAAGGTGGGTGCCCACAGATGTTTGTTGAATGGCTGAATGAGTGAAGACATCTCTACCCTCAAGGTTTTTCACACTCCCATAGAGGAGACACAAGCATAGAAAATGTAGTGCTGAAACAACCAAAGTATGAACTGGGCACCTTACTCAGACATGGGAGCAATCAGGACTTCTATTTTCATGGCTCAAGGAGCACTGAGTCTGGATTTGGAAAGATAAGCGCAAGCTCTCCAGTTGTAACCCAAGCAGAGAAAATAGCACCTGCAAAAGGATGGATCTGTAAAACAGCACAGGGCGCTCAGGGATCTGGAGTTGTTCAACGCGGCTGGAGAATGGAGTATAATTCCTGTGTTATCCTGGCAGGAGATACCAGCAGGAGAAACTGAGTTCAGGCAGAACCTTCCAGCAAGGTTTGAGGCACACACGCAAACTCCCCTGTCATTTCAGACCAGAAGAACCTGGCCGCAGGTCATGACTAAGCTGCCTCTCCCCTCCGGGGGCTGGAGAGTAGGAGCGGGGCACCTGTCCTCTGGTTCCCCTTTGTCACCAGAAGGTGTCTGTGCAGTGGTGGTTGGCACTCGGCGGGGCCATGCTGGGTCTTCACGCTGGCTCCACACTTCTCTCATAGTCAGTCTTGCCTCAAGACAAGGCCAAATGGAAATAAACTGTTGTGGTTGGCCCCTTTCCCAGAGAAATTAAATTTAGCCCCCTGAAGCAGTAGGCTTCAAAATGGTGTGGTGATCCGGGCTAAAAATGGCCATCCGGAAGGAGGTGGATGCGGAAAGGGATCCAGGGATGAGAAACGGGCCAACTAAAGGACGGCTATGTGCTGCAAGGTGTCCTATGCGCAAGTCCTCACGGGCTCCGCCAAATCAAAACAGATGCGCGCAGGACACTGGACCATCCGAAGCAACCGTAAGAGGGGCTTTTCTCTATGGCTCCAGGCTCAGAGCCGAGGCTAGCCGGGGCAAATGTTGTCCGGCTGCAAAATTAAGCTCTACCCCACAGATAGCGTTTACCGTGACATAGTATTAAAGTCCTTTTAGAGCAAAGGATATGAACAGGCACTATACAAAGGGAGTAATAATGGTGGCAAGCATTTGTTTTTTAAAGTTCAACTTTTACAAGTAAATGAAATATAAAATGATACCATGTTTCAAAACTGTTTTTTAAATAATAATAGACAATATTAGTGAATTTTGGAAATAGGTACTCTCATACAATGCCAGTAGGAAGTAAATTGGTTCACCTATTCAGAGTTTTGTTCTTGAAGAGAGCACTGAGAAACACAGGAGACAGATGGATTGGAAGCGGCAAAACTCAAGACAAGGAGACCACTTGGGGACAGGACTGCAGGCAGAGGGGAGGGTGGCCTGAATAGAGTAGTGGCAGCAGGATGGAGAAAGTAAACAAAATTGATAGGATTCACAAGTCTTGGGAATTGATTGGACTAACTAGATAGACAATGTCATTCACTAAAATAAGAGTCTGTCGTCACCGTCACCATCAGCATCATCGCTAACCTTTACGGATCACTGAGTATGGGTAAGGCATGTTCTGAGCACTTTACAAGTAATAATACATTTAATCCTCACAGCAGCTCTATGAGGCAGGGGCTAAATACCTGTCCCCATATGACAGATGAGGAAACTGAGGCACAAGAGTTGAAAACCTGCCCAAGCTTCATACATTGAGATTATTCTCTTCAACTTTGTGTTTTTTTTAAATGGAAATAACTTCAAAATACAGTAAGGACTGAGTATATAAATGGTGGTACAGTCATACGGTGAAGTGTATACTTTAGAAGAATATTTGATGAATGGAAAAAGACATACAATATAAGTGGGGAAAAATCAACCACAGAATTTGGGGGGTTGGGGGCGTATATAAGATTCTCACGATCTGATGGGAAAAGGCCACTTAAAGTAAATCCACTTAAAACATAAGCAAGTGTTATAATGAATAGCAAGAAACGGATCGATGAGCGATGTATCTTGAAAACTTAAACTAAAAATTATAAAATGTTCATTCATTGTATATTTAATACTATATAGGTTACAATTAAAACTTTGAGCTAATGCTTAGAACCCAGACTGAAAGGAAGGTTGGGTAGAATCGTTCTGACAAACTGAGTCAAGGACTCGTGTGCTGCTCCTTGAATCAGAGGGAGATCCCGGTATCGTGGCTGAGGGACACGGAGCAGAAGAGAAGAAGGAACGCAGCGTAGTGTGTGCACTGTCAAGGTCACTCCTGGGGGCAAACAAGGGCGTCATCTCACCAGTGACCTTCCAAGGAGGGCAGACTTGTCCACCTGGGCACTGACCATGAGACTACTTCTCCCCCAGCTCCTGGTTCCACATTGCTTGTAGGCTGTTCCTGGGGCCACTGAAGCTCCCAGCACTCCTGGGCTACTTGTGTGTGTTGGAAGCTGCACCAGTGCTGACACATCAAAGAAGCCCAGGAAGGAAGTGAAGGGTAGGAGCCATTAGCGTGGATGTCCACAGAGAAGCTTCTTCTGTCCTAAAGCCCTGGCTATGGGCAAGGTGAGGCCAAGAGCAAGGTCGTGAGTCTAGCCATCAGAGGTGACCGATACAATAACACGTATAACATGACATGAAAGCATTCTGCTTTGATTTGCAACACAGTCATAATGAAGACCTCTGCAGAAGCATTGCACAGATATTTGAGATCATCATTTTCCCCAAAGACCTTCCTTATCCTTTAATGTTCTCTTTTAAACCACCTTTCCTAACCTCCTCTTGCTTAGTTTCTCTTCGTCCATTGTTAACTGTCCTGACCCTGCCAAACAACATTTGTCCATCACTTTGTATGTGATTCCAGCAATTCTCCAACACAACTTCACGAAACAACGCATCTTTTCCAAGATACAGGATTCCTCCTTGCAGTGAACTTATAATGTGTTTGCAGTTAGCAGAGAGCACAGCCACCAGGCGATAACATCCTCACAGGGCACGGCTTTCCTCTACTCTATCTGACGACAGAGGGAGGGCTAGCCCGAACCCCTGAATGGCTGCATCTAACTCAGTGGAGCCCCAGAAGATGAACGAGATCCAGAACTGTATTAGCAAGTGCCAGAAACATCGTTGACAAATGGGCTTTCGCAGGGGATAGAAGACAGAAATGTCCTGCCACTAAACTCCTGGGTACAACCAACCACCCCATGACACGCATTACCCCGAGTCACAGCCCTTGCTTCTGACCAGCCAGGTATGTGGCCCCTCTGCAGGGAGAACATGCAAGAGGATGGGAGGTGGGGGAAGGGGGAGGAAGTCTCCAAAAGCCCTAACTGGAGGCAAGAAGGCAACTGGCACAGGGAGTGATAAGGATCCAGGTAAGACAGGAGCTGTGTCACTTCACTTTTCAAGAGTGACGTTGAGAAATCTGATTGGCCTCAGAGCTCAGGTGTCGGGGCTCAGTGGGTATTCATTTCATAACCCGAGCCCCTAAGCATTCATCTGAGTTGGGCTGTAATTGAGTACCACCAGGGGTGCTGCCAAGCAGCTCCTCAAACAAAAGCCCCTTTCGCTTCTCTGCCCTGGGAAAGGCACAGGTGAAACCCACAGGGCCCGGGCCCGCTGGAGACGGAGCTTCCTCTACAGGGGCCAGCCCTGATTTTGTAAAGGGCGGTGATTACCAGTTGATCTGACCCATGCAGTGTTGTTCCAGGACAAAGGGAAGCCACTTCCAGGGGAACTGATGCCAGGGCCAGTACCAGTGGGTGGTCACTGCCCACTTTTGCTGATGCAGCCCTTCTGCCTGCCAACCCCCTTCCCACCTCTGCAGCTGGGAGTGAGTCACTGACACACCCGTTTCCGAGGCCTAGCAGGCCAGCCCTGCTTCCCAGCAGACGATGTGTCCAGGCACAGTTGAGGGTTCACCTCATGACTAATCACAAATAATGAATTGTGGTGCTTCTGAAGAGTGGCCAGGGTGGGCTACGGGAGGAGGATCTCTGTGCTGGGGCCAAATAATCCAGGCCGGGGGCGTGTCTGAGCCGCCCACCCTTTACCGACATGGTTCTTGGAACTCTGCGAATAACTCCATCCGTATCCAGGGATCCAGGGTGGCAGACCACAGGCCCCTGGCATCAGGCCTCTGAGTTATGACCACTTAGCGGGCTCCAGGTCTGTCCAGATGACCCAGCTGAAAGCCGGCCCCTCGTCTCAGCAGAGAGGAAGCTCAGACACAGTGGTTCAGCCCTGGGCACCTGAGCCCGCCTGCCCGGGTTCTTACTTGCTCTGCACCTGGTAAGGACTCACTAACAAGCTGTTATTAAGGTATGGGGACCTGCATCTGGCCCCGGAATTAGGGACCAAGGGAACAAAACGGCACAAATGCAAGTAGCGGTGAACTTCGGAAGCGCCACACTGTGTTCTGGGCCATCAGTCGACTCCCCTTGTGTGCGGGGAAAGATCTAGCGGTCCCCACCTCCCCTCGGCCCCAGAGGGGATAGCGAAGGGTTAGTGAGCCAGGCCCCGCCCTTTGACATCGGTGGCAGGCCTCAGCCCTGAAGGGAAAAAGGGAAACCAGTGTGTGACAGGGCCCGTGGGCCCAGCGCACTCATGGGTCCTCATTCCTCAGCAACAGGCCTTCGGTACCAAGTTCAAAGCCCTTTCCGGTGGGCTAAGGCTCGGCTGTCTTGACCACGTCGGGTTAGGTCGGCTCTGGAAGTAAACTTGACCGCGCCTTTGGGGGAGGTGTCACCACCTTAGCTGAAATTCTGGGCTACTTGTCCCGACCTCAGGGGACCCTAGAGCCCTTTGCCCAGCCCCGATCATGTGTCTGGAGGAATTAGTTACCTGTCTGCTGAGGGAGGGTTGGAAATCATCACACCACAGAATCACCAATTTTTTTATGCATGCCTTCACCTGTAGATTCTAAAAAGCTGCTAAATTCCTACCATGCCAGCTTCTTTGCTGGACACTGAGGGTAAAACAAAGCCCTCTTGGAATTTACAGTCTATTAAGAGAGACCCAACTAAATGAGCAATTACAATAAACGAGCACGACAAAGGCTGCGATGGGACCAGGGTGGGTGCCACAGGGATAGAGGAGGAGCAGGCAATCCAGCTGGCCAGAGTGGCTTCCTGGAAGAAGTGGCCTTTCAACCATGAGAAGGGAGTAGTAATAATGCTCCCTTACTCTTAAACCTGAGATACTATAGATGCCCCCAAAGAAGCTGAGCTCTTTTTTTCCCTACAAAAATTACCTTTCAAAAAAAAAAAAAGGGGGGGGGAGAGGAGAGATGTTCTTATCTGAGCCTTTAGAAAGTTTCATTTCTCATAGCAAAGAGCCTTTTCTCTAAGACTTTATCTGGACCTGTTTAGAGAAAGCATATTAGGCTGACATGACCTGTCGATACTAGTTTACAGAGATGCTCGTTATGGGGATGTTTATAGAGATGACCATATAAATTTGGCTAAAAATAAAGAAGGTAGAGGAATATAGCATAGCTTTAGTTATTATTCCTGGGATGGTAGCCTCCCCGTTTTGTTAGATATTGTGAACAAGCATGCCCAAGGGCCCTCAGGATACAGTACAAGAGATCCCCTTGAAATGACATCAGATAAGCAATGGGTTGTTGCCTGTCCATCTTACATGGATTCAGAAGGGCTGCGGCTCAACAGCTGAGAGGGAAGTAAAAAAAAATGGATGTGCTCTGGTAAGAGAAAGACACTAGTGCCAAAGACATCCGTAGTAAAATAAAGTATTTTAATGAAATGAAAATAAAATACTTTATGTGCTATGTAATTTTAAATATATGTGTATCCCTAATGAGTTAACTTATACCCTAGGGTTTGTATAATCAGGCTGGCAAGAAACAAAACACTTTTGGGGAAACCTTCTCATTGAGCAGATGGAAGCTTGCCTTATCTTCGAGGCTGCCTTCTAGGTGGGCAAAATGAGAAGTCTCGGGGCTTCCCTGGTGGCGCAGTGGTTGAGTATCTGCCTGCTAATGCAGGGGACACGGGTTCGAGCCCTGGTCTGGGATGATCCCACATGCCGCGGAGCAACTAGGCCCGTGAGCCACAACTACTGAGCCTGTGCTCTAGAGCCTTTGCTCCGCAACAAGAGAGGCCACGATACTGAGAGGCCTGTGCACCGCGATGAAGAGTGGCCCCTTCTTGCCACAACTAGAGAAAGGCCTCACGCAGAAATGAAGACCCAACACAGCAAAAATAAATTAATTAATTAATAAACTCCTATGCCCAACATCTTAAAAAAAAAAAAACAAAAAAAAACGAGAAGTCTCTTCAGAGCTTGGTCAACCTACAAGAATGTATTAAGAACCTAACTGGGTATTGTGGTGGCCATGAAAAGGAAACCAGGGCCCTCGCATCCAGGAGTTTGCAAACTAACTCTGGAAACCAGACCCGAGGGTGGGAAATTATCAGAGGAGAGGAGATGGCAGGGCAGGGTAGGGTAGACGAGTCTTCCGTGGCACTGGAATGGCCCCCTTGTCAAAGCATGTTCTCCAAATTCAGGTCCACTGTGTCTTGAACTTGGAGGCATCTTGTGTCCATGGGCACCCATCGATAGGAACCAGAGGCAAGGCAAAAGTACCAAATTAACCCAGAGGTGCCCCGTCTTGCCAGTGCAGCCCCCCGGGAAATGGAGAGGTTGATACAGTGGTCCCTGATAAATCAATACCTGGCAGGCAAGGCAAGGGATCTCAGGGAGTCCCCCACATCGGGACCCCCGTCTGCTATGTCGCCAGGCCCCAGCCATCCTTCTGAGACCATGAGGTCCTCCCCAGGGCCCAATCTGGCTCTCTTCAGGCAGTCTGATGGTACCAGGCACCCTCTGTGCCCCAGCTCCTGTACATCTGTGGCTGCAGAAATGCCACAGATCAGAGCAAGCGCCCCAAGCTGAAAATCGGCTGCTCCCTTTCCCTGTGCCCACAAGCCCTCAGCTCTCTGCCAGCAGCCCTCTAATACCATGATGCTTCATCCTGAGCTCACCAATCGCGCACAAGTGTGGCTGACCTGGTCATGAGAGGCAAGCACCTAGGCAGAGCAGGAAGAAACAAATTTGACAGCCACTACCTTGAAGGCGACATTCATCCCTTTTCCAAAGCGTGCACCATTGGCGACTTCTACGTGAGATTTATGGGAACATTATTTGGCAAATCACATGCTGACATACTTATCTTGTTAGCTGTCAAGATGAGTAAGTATGCACGTTGACTGCCATCATTCAGCCTGCATAGAAAAACACTACCACTCAAGAAATCTGACACAATAAATACATTTCCTAACATGATTTGTTAGATTTATATTAATCCTTTGTTCAGAGCTTGTCATAACTGACCTTAAACAGACCTACAATGACCCACAGACGAGAGGCCTTGAGTGGTCACTTGCCCCACATATAAAGCCACAGGCTGCCAGCACCACCTGGAGAGATGTGTGATGGAGAAGCTACCCAGCCTGCATCGTATATTTTATTTGTCTTTTGGTATCTAATTACCCTGAAGGAGACACTGAAAACCATAGGTTTAGGCCTTGCCACCAATGCAAGCAGAAAGCCAAGGGGCAGGTAAAATAATTGACATATTTCTCTCTCTTTTTTTTAATAGATCTTTATTGGAGTATAATTGCATCACAGTACCATGTTAGTTTCTGTTGCACAACAAAGCGAATCAGCCATATGCATACACATGTCCCCATATGCCCTCCCTCTTGAGCCTCCCTCCCATCCTCCCTATCCCACCCCTCTAGGTCATCGCAAAGCACCAAGCCAATCTCCCTGTGCTATGCTGCTGCTTCCCACCAGCCAACTATTTTACATTCGGTAGTGTATATATATCGATGCTACTCTCACTTTGCCCCAGCTTTGCCCTCCCACCCCATGTCCTCAAGTCCATTTTCTATGTCTACCTCTTTATTCCCGCCCTGCAACTATGTTCATCAGTACCATTTTTTTTTTTTAGATTCCATATATATGTGTTAGCATACGGTATTTGTTTTTCTCTTTCTGACTTACTTCACTCTGTATGACAGACCCTAGTTCCATCCACCTCACTAATTTCTATTATTAATTTTGTATCCTGCAACCTTACCAAATTCATTGATTAGTTCTAGTATTTTTCTGGTGGCATCTTTAGGATTTTCTATGTATGGTAGCATGTCATCTGCAAACACTGACAGTTTTACTTCTTCTTTTCCAATTTGTACTCCATTTATTTTTTTTTTCTTCTCTGATTGCTGTGGCTAGGACTTCCAAAACTATGTTGAATAAGAGTGATGAGAGTGGACATCATTGTCTTGTTCCTGATCTTAGTGGAAATGCTTTCAGTTTTTCACCATTGAGTATGATACTTGCTGTGGGTTTGTCATATATGGCCTTTACTATGTTGAGGTAGGTTCCCTCTATGCCCATTTTCTGGAGAGTTTTCGTCATAAATGGATGTTGAAATTTGTCAAAACCTTTTTCTGCATCTATTGAGATGATCATGTGGTTTTTATTCCTTAATTTGTTAATATGGTGTATCATATTGATTGATTTGCATATATTAAAGAATTCTTGCATCCCTGGGATAAATCCCACTTGATCATGGTGTATGATCCTTTTAATGTCCTGTTGGATTCTGTTTGCTAGTATTTTGTTGAGGATTTTTGCATCTATGTTCATCAGTGATATTGGTCTATGATTTTCTTTTTTTGTGATATCTTTTTCTGGTTTTGGTATCAGGGTGATGGTGGCTTCATAGAGTTAATTTGGGAGTGTTTCTCCTTCTGTAAATTTTTGGAAGGGTTTGAGAAGGATCGGTATTAGCTCTTCTCTAAATATCTGATTTATGTCCATTACTCTAGGAGGCGGGTCAAAAAGGATCTTGCTGTGGTTTATGAGTGTATTTCCTGTGTTTTCCTCTAAGAGTTTTATAGTGTCTGGTCTTACATTTAAGTCTTTAATCCACTTGGAGTTTATTTTTTTGTATTGTGTTAGGTAGTGTTCTAATTTCGTTCTTTTACATGTAGCTGTCCAGTTTTCCCAGCACCACTTACTGAAGAGGCTTTGAAGCCATCTGGTCCTGGACTTTTGTTTGCTGGAAAATTTTTAATTATGGTTTCAATTTCATTACTTGTGATAGGTCTGTTTATATTTCCTAATTCTTCCTGGTTCAGTCTTGGAAAATTGTACCTTTCCAAGAATTTGTCCATTTCTTCATGGTTGTCCACTTTATTGGCATATAGTTGTTTGTAGTAGTCTTATAATCCTTTGTATTTCTGCAGTGTCGGTTGTGATTTCTCCTTTTTCATTTCTAATTTTATTGATTTGTGTCCTCTCCCTTTTTTTCTTGATGAGTCTGGCTAAGTGCTTCTCAATTTTGTTTATTTTCTCAAAGAACCAGCTTTTAGTTTTATTGATCTTTGCTATTGTTTTCTTTGTTTCTATTTCATTTATCTCTGCTCTGATTTTTATGATTTTTTTTCTTCTACTGACTTTGGGTTTTCTTTGTTCTTCTTTCCCTAGTTGTTTTAAGTGTAGGGTTAGATTGTTTATTTGAGATTTTTCTTTTTTCTTGAGGTGAGATTTTATTGCTATAAACTTCCCTCTTAGAACTGCTTTTGATGCATCCCATAGGTTTTGGGTCATCGTGTTTTCATTGTCATTTGTTTCTACGTATTTTTTAATTTCTTCTTTGATTTTTTTCAGTGATCTCTTGGTTATCTAGTAGTGAACTGTTTAGCCTCCACATATTTGTGTTTTTTACAGTTTTTTTCTTGTAATTGATTTCCAATCTCATAGCGCTGTGGTCAGAAAGGATGCTTGATAGGATTTCAATTTTCTTAAATTTTCCAAGGCTTGATTTGTGATCCAAGATGTGATCTATCTTGGAGAATGTTCCATGTGCACTTGAGAAGAAAGCGTATTCTGACACTTTTGGGTGGAATGTTCTATAAATATCAATCTGGTCTATTGTGTCATTTAAAGCTTGTGTTTCTGTATTTATTTTCTGTTTGGATTATCTGTCCATTGGTGATAGTGGGGTGTTAAAGTCCCCTACTATTATTGTGTTTCTGCTGATTTCCCCTTTTATAGCTGTTAGTATTTGTCTTATGTATTGAGGTACTCCTATGTTGGGTGCATAAACATTTATAATTGTTATATCTTCTTCTTGGATTGATCCTTTGATCACTATGTATTGTCCCTCCTTATCTCTTGCAACAGTCTTTATTTTAAAGTCTATTTTGCCTGATGTGAGTATTGTTACTCCAGCTTTCTTTTGATTTCCATTTGCATGGAATATTTTTTTCCATCCGTTCACTTTCAGCCTGTATGCGTTCCTAGGTCTGAAGTGGGTCCCTTGTAGACAGCATATATATGGGTCTTGTTTTGTATCCATTCAGCCAGTCTGTGTCTTTTGGCTGGGGCATTTTATCCATTTACATTCAAGGTTATTATAATATGTATGTTCCTATTACCATTTTCTTAATTGTTTTTGGTTTGTTTTTGTGGGCCTTTTTCTTCTCTTGTGCTTCCCACTTAGAGAAATTTCTTTAGCATTTGTCGTAAAGCTGGTTTGGTGGTGCTGAATTCTCTTAGCTTTTGCTTGTCTGAAAAGCTTTTGACTTCTCCATCAAATCTGAATGAGACCCTTGCTGGGTAGAGTAATCTTGGTTGTAGGTTTTTCTCTTTCATCACTTTAAGTATATCTTGCCGCTCCCTTCTGGCCTGCAGAGTTTCTGCCGAAAATTCAGCTGATAACCTTATGGGGATTCTTTGTATGTTACTTTTTGTTTTTCCCTTGCTCTTTTAATATTTTTTCTTTGAATTTTATTTTTGTTAGGTTGATTAATATGCATCTTGGTGTGTTTTTCCTAGGGTTTATCCTGTATGGGACTCTCTGTGCTTCCTAAACTTAGGTTACTATTTCCTTTCCCATGTTAAGTAAGTTTTTAACTATAATCTCTTCAAGTATTTTCTCAGACCTTTTCTTTTTCTCTTCTTCTTCTGGGACCCCTATAATTCAAATGTTGGTGCATTTAGTGTTGTCCCAGAGGTCTCTGAGATTTTCTTCAATTCTTTTCATTCTTTTTTCTTTATTCTGCTCCTTGGCAGTTATTTCCACCATTTTGTCTTCCAACTCACTTATTCGTTCTTCTGCCTCAGTCATTCTGTTATTGACTCCTTCGAATGTATTTTTCATTTCAATTATTGTGTTGTTCACATCTGTTTGTTTGTTCTTCTAGATCTTTGTTAAACATTTCTTGTATTTTCTCAATCCGTGCCTCCATTCAATTTCCGAGATTCTGGAATATCTTTACTATCATTACTCTGAATTTTTTTTCAGATATATTGACTATTTCCTCTTCATTTATTTGGTCTTGTAGGCTTTTATCTTGCTCCTTCATCTGTGACATATTTTTTTGCTGTCTCTTTTTTTTTAATGAGTGGGATTGTGTTCCTGTCTTACTAGTTGTTTGACCGGAGGCTTCCAACACTAGAGTCTGTAGGCTATTGGGTAGAGCTGGGTCTTGGTGCTAAGATGAGGAACTCTGTGAGACCTCACTCTGATGAATATTCCCTGGGGTCTGAGGTTCTCTGTTAGTCCAGTGGTTCAGACTGGAAGCTCCCACTGCAGGAGCTTCGGCCTGACCCCGGGCTCATGAACCAAGATCCCACAAGCTGCCAGTTCACTTTGGTGTTCCTCCCATCTCCTTGGGCATCAGAGTCCCCCACCAGTGGCCGGCAGGCACCCTAGTTGTGGGGAGATGCTAACTGCACATCTTCCCACACCACAATCTTGACTCCACCCTGCCATATTTCTTAACAGTCCTGTCCACCTTTCCAGAGGCCAGAGTGCAGCCCTGAAATGAGTTCAAATGCAGGGGAAATAAGAGCATGGATTCTGGGGAGACAGAAATTTCAGTGTATTGAAGGACTTCAGAGTAGAGAAATGAATAAAACCGCCCCTACCCTTCCCTGTTGGATCAGCTCTGGTCAGGCCTCAAGCAGCAGACTAATTGCTGCTTCACTGGTGATAGTTTAGAAGTCTAAAAGAGAGAACATCCTACATGTTGGTGGGAATGTAAATTGGTGCAGCCATTATGGAGAACAGTATGGATGTTCCTCAAAATCTAAAAATAGAACCACCATATGATCCAGCAATCCCACTCCTGGGCACATATCTGGAGAAAACCATAATTTGAAAAGATAAGTGCACATGTACATAGCAGCACTATTTATCATAGCCAAGACATGGAAGTAGCCTAAATGTCCTTTGACAGAGGAATGGATAAAGAAGATGTGGTATATACACACAATAGAATATTGCTCAGCCATAAAAAAGAATGAAATAATGCCATTTGCTGCAACATGGATAGACCTAGAGATTATCATACTAAGTGAAGTAAGTCAGACAGAGAAAGACAAATACCACATGATGTCACTTATATGTGGAAACTAAAATACGACACAAATGAACTTACTTACAAAACAGAAACAGACTCACAGGCATAGAGAACAGACTTGTGGTTGCCAAGGGGGAGGGGAGGTAAGGGAGGGAAGGATTGGGAGTTTGGGGTTAGCAGATGCAAACTATTTTATATAGGATGGATAAATAAGGCCCTACCACATAGTACAGGGAACTATATTCAATATCCTGTGAAAAACCATAATGAAAAAGATTATGAAAATGAACATGTATATATATAACTGAATCACTTTGTTGTACAGCAGAAATTAACACAACATTGTAAATCAACTATACTTGAATAGAATAAATTTTTTAAAAATTAATTTAATAAATAAATAAATGAATGAGAGGGCAAACCCTGCCCCCCCACCATGTCCTAAGGGTATAGTTCCTCATAGTGAGATAAGGGGTCCAGGACTCTGTATTGTTAGAGCCATGCAGAGAGAGGACAGATATGCAGGCCTGAAGTCACCTACTCCCTACCCCACCAAAGGAGGGTGAGCTTCCAGTCCCGTGCCTGGGAACTCTGGAATCAAGTTCAGAAAGGGCAAAACAGACATTGAAAACACAATTTATTTTCTCCAAAGGGTCTGTTTTATCTTTAAATTTATAAAATATTTACATTGTGTGCTTGCTCTGTTAAGATAATCAAAATTCAAAACTTCTTCCCAACTCTCTGAATAAAATTGATTTTCCAGAAAAAGGAAAGTACCCAATTTGTTTACGCTGTGGCTTTCTGTCCTAACAACTGCTAGGATTTTTGGAACACTTAGTAAGTGTCAAGGACTAGAGCTTTACCTAAATCACTTAAATCTCACGATCGCTCTCTGAGGGACTATCACAGTCCACGTTCTGCAGATGAGGAAGCTGAGGCTTGGAGAGATGACACAAAATCTCACACAGCCAGAAAGACACAGAGGTGGGATTTGTGTTTAGTTTTGTCTGACGCCCAAACTGCTGCCCTTGGCCATCATGAATCATAGCCTTCAGGCCTGAGAAGCACAGTCCTGGACTAGAGACTGTTTTCTTCCTGATGGAGGATGGACTCGGAATGACACTCCCACAAAAATGACAATAATGACAGCAACAACACACAATGGTGCGTGTGAGGCCAGGCAGTGAGTGTGTGGAGGGACCAGAACCCAGTGGTCCTTCCTCAAGTCAGGCCCCACCAGCCGTTCCACAGAGAGAAAGTCTGGAGGTGACAGCCCACGTGAGAGCCAAGGCCTCACAGCAGGCCAGGCGGCCTCCTCTCAGAGGGTGCTGTGGGGAGCCACACGCAGAGATACAGCCGTCCAGAAGGCTCTGCACCCACCGGGCGCCCTGGGTTTGCTCTGGTTCTGAAAAGGTGTATGCTTTCAAAGGGCACTTCTCAAAAGAAGTTTTGGTGCCTCCCTTCACCAGACACTCTTCCTCAAATTATACTTCCTTGCAGGTTCCCTCTGACAAAATAATGTGGGGGAAATGCCTCTCATAACCTTGAAAAGGGAGACACCATAAAGGGCCTTCTCAAGAAGCTGACTTGACTGTGTAGCTCAGCAGAGGATGAGAAAACTGAATGTTAACCAAAATGGAGTACAGTGAACAGGGAATACGTGTCCCTTGACTCAGGCTGCAGCTTCGCCGCTCATTCTTTGGCTCATGGGATATTTATTGAGCACCTACTAGGTGCCACGTGCTGTAGTGGATGCTGTGCATACATAGATATACAGGATGTAGTTCCTGCTTTTCAAAGTCAAGTAGAGAAAAGTGACAAAAATATCTGTCTCCACTTAAGAGCACAGAAAATAAGAACTAATGGACACATGGCCATATATAATATGAGCTCACAGTTGCTGAGCACATCTATGTGCCCGACACTGTCTGGACTAAACCACTGGCATGTATTACCCTGTTTAAACTTTATAAACCCCTTAGGTCCAATTAGCATCCCATTTTAAGGATGAGGGTACTGAAGCTTAGCAATATGAAGTCACTTGCCTGTATCATACAACCAGGGCATTTCAGACCAAGCTTCTCAGGATTTGATCCAGAGCCGTGACCTAAAGGGGCCTGGGTTCCAGTCTGGCGTGGCCAGAAGCAGCCACAGAGCAACCTCTGACTCACAGGGTTGCTGAGGATTAAAGGTTTAAGGCCACTGGGGTGTTTACACCCACTTTAGTCATCAGCCCTGAATGTGAAGGTCTTTGCCTCTACATAATGGGGTCTGGACTAAGTGCCTCTTTGTCTGCCTTTGGGTCAGGTGACAATCAGTCAGGCAAGGTTTCACAGAGGTGACCTTTAATAGGATTTTGAAGGAGCTGTACAAGTTTGCCAGACTCTGTGTTATGAGGACAGAGGGGAGAAGGACACAGATATTCTAGGCGGCGTGGGAACAACGTGAGTAAAGGTGGAAGCAGTTACGGACAGCTGGAGGTGAGCACAGGGCTGGGTTGGGGAAAATAAAAAGAAGAAGCCCAAAGGGTGGGCAGGGGCCAGATCTGGAGACCATGAATGTCTTCCTACCAAATTACACTTGACCCTGAAGATAATGGAGAGTGCAATGGAAAGGTCACTTGGCAATGATACACAAGGTAGATCTGGGGGAGACCTAAGCGGCAGCAGGAAGCCGAGTTAGAACACCGTGGACACAGCACAGTGAGAGCGTCATACATTCATTTGTTCATTCATTCAGTCAGTCAGTCAGTCAATCAGCAAATATTTAAAGACTGTCCATAGAGCAGTTCTCAAAGTATGATCTGGGGAGCCCAGGGAGTGGTCAAATCTGTTTTCATAATACTGCTAAAACATTATTTACCTTTATCACCCTCATTCTCTTACAAATGTCCCATGGAGATTTCCAGAGGCTACGTGACCAGGGAAAACACAATAGATTCAAGGCACGAGCAGGTATGAGAATCTCTTGGCCTTTTAATTAAGTCAGACGTAGAGAGTTGTATTTGACTTAATAAAACAAGGACATTACTAAATTTCTCGCTTTGGGAAAACAATCATTTTTCATAAAACAACTTATTTATGTTAATATGTAGTGGGTTTATTATTTTTTGAATGAACTAATAAATATTTTTGAATTCCTTTTTTTTAAAAATTTTCTGCTTTAATTTTCAATATGGTAAATATTGACACACACAGCCCATATAAAACACTAGGTAGTATTCAGGACTCTAGGAAGAAAGCAATGCACAGGTCTTCATCCCTGCCCTCAGAAGGCTGTTGTTCTACTCAAGTGAGATAAATGGGTCAACAAACTGAGACATTTCAGGAAACCACGACTGTTTGGGGGACATAGAGCCGGTAATGAATGGAGGGTGGCAGGTGGTGAGGTAGCAGCTGATCCGTGTGCGGGCAGCAAACTTACTCTCTTCTCTTGCTCTCACTAAATGCCACTGTCCCCAAGGGCACCATGACCCATGATGCCCTCTCCCATGATGCCACTTGTCCCTCCCACACCCCTCGTGGTACAAGCAGACCTGGAGTTGGTGCCGGCTTCGCCTCCTCCAATCCCCCTCCCTCGTTCCTGCTCAGGCATTGATATTTTGTTGAAAGCTTCCCAGAACCGGTCCAGGATCCCTGGACACTCACACCATTCTTTTCATAGATGAATTTTTCACACTCTTTCCACCTCAAACGACTCTTCCGTATCCTCACTCACAGCTTCCTAATGCACTGAGAAAATAGAAACAATCCAAAAAGAAGTTGCACATTTCCCTGTCACCCCACGCAGCCCCACCGCGTGGGCGCTCAGATGCCGGGACTTTCTATTCCCACCGCCCCTGGCACTGGAGATGCGCCCCGCCCCCCGCTGCCGAGCCACACCCATCCCGAGCCACGCCCCCTCCCAAGCCCCACTTCCTGGGGACCCCCTTCCCATCCCATCGAGACTGCCTGCTCCCGGCAGCAGTCTTCCTCCTTCGTGCTTCACTCATTTTCTCTCCTTACCGGAACTTTCCCGTTAGCACACAAATATCATTTCTTCCATTAAAAACCTCCTTTTACCTCACATCCCCCTCCCCCCCTTCTACTGCCCTATTTCTCTGCTCTCTCTTTTACAGCAAAATTCTTCAAAAGTGGAGAGCAGTGGAAATGGTAACTACATGGATAAATATTTATGATTTTTTCCCACTTTTAAAGTCACTTTAAAAGACAATTAACTGTTTAAACACAAAAGATAACAATGTGGTGTTTAGTTTATTGCAGTCTTATACACATGTCGAGGTAAAATATTTGACAAATACATCACAAAGTTGAGGAAGGAAGAAATATACTATTGTAAAGTTCTATTATACCTGAAGTGGTAAAGTACCGTTCAAATATGGAGTTTGGTAAGTTAAAGGAGTGTACTATATATTCTAAAGCAAACACTCAAATAACAAAGCAAAGATCTATAGCCAATAAGCTAACAAAGACAATAAAATGGAATCATGAAATCTATTTAAGTATTCCCAAAAGGAGGCAGAAAAAGAAGAAAAAGGGGGTCAGGGAAGAGCACAGGGAACAAATATAAAACAAATAACATGTTAGACAAATCGAATCGTATCAATAATCACAATAAATAGAATGGTCAAAATAACACAACTAACAGGCAAACACTGTGTGATTGTATAAAAAGTGAGACTCAAGTACATCTTGATCGCAAGGAATACACTTGAAATATAAAGACACAAGTAGCTTATGAATGAAGGGATGGAAAAAATATACCATGCTCAAATTAATCAAAAGAAGGTGGAAGGTCTAAATTTCATAGCAAGTAATACTAACAGGGATAAAGACAATTACAAAAGTAACAATTCTATATGTTTATGAATCTAATAACACACACACACACACACAAAAATTCTCCAAGTGTTTTCTCTCCTCCCGGTCTCCAGTTCTTCCCTTCTCATTCATTCCTGAACTCACTCCAGTCATAATATGGCTCCCGCCCTCCCCCTGAAACAGTGTCCTGATGATGCCCGAGTCCCTAGCTCGGTCCCTGCTCCATCCTCACCTTGCCTGCCGCTTTCAATGCTTTTCACCCAGAGGCTCACATGCTCCTCTTCCAAACACTTTCTTTACCTGTCTTTCAGAACACCACCCTCCCTGGCTTCCTTCCCTCAGGAGCTCCCCGTTCTTAGTCTCCTTTGCTGGTTCCTCGTCACCTCCCCGAATTCTGTTAGAGTCCCTACGTTCAGTCGTCAAATCTTCAGTCTCGATGCTTTAAATACCATCTGCTGCTGATTTCCAGATTTATATCTCCTGCCTGGACCTCTCTTCCCTTAACTACAGACTCATAAATCCAAACTTTGGCTATTAATAGCCATCTCAAACTTCACAGTATCCAGAAATAACCCCCTACTCCCACGCCCCAAAACCTATTCCTTCCAAAGTCTCTCTCCCATCTCCATAAATGGCAACTCCATCCTTTCAGCTCTCAGACCAAAAGCCTTGGATTAACTTTGAATCCTGGACTTCCCTGGTGGTGCAGTGGTTAAGAAACCACCTGCCAGTGCAGGGGACACGGGTTCGAGCCCTGGTCTGGGAAGATGCCACATGCCGTGGAGCAACTAAGCCCGTGTGCCACGACTACTGAGCCTGCGCTCTAGAGCCCGCGAGCCTCAACTACTGAGCCCGCACGCCTAGAGCCCATGCTCCGCGACAGGAGAAGCCACTGCAATGAGAAGCCCACACGCAGCAACGAAGAGTAGCCCCCCGCTCGCCGCAACTAGAGAAAGCCCGCGCACAGCAACGAAGACCCAACGCAGCCAAAATTCATTCATTCATTCATTAAAAAAAAAACAAAAAAACACCTTGAATCCTGTCCAGGGAGGTTGAGCGGTTCAGTGCAGGCACAGAGGAGGGGGAGAATTAGACTTAATCAAGGCGAAGGTTTTGCCACAAAAGTATCGTAGAGGGAGGCAAGGAGGACAGGACATCCCACAGACTCCAAGCTAGAATAGGAAGGAACTGAGAACACAGTGATTGGTGGTAACTGAGAAGTTGGCTGGGTCCACGGGCTGGCAGTCCCCATGGAGTCAGGGTTGTTGGGGCAGTAAACCAGGTAGTGGTCTGAATAAGATACTTGAAAACAAGATTTCAGCTATTGTGCACTTGTTTTCTATGGCGCCATACAAACAGTATGGCCAAGGGAGCAAGTCATTGAGGTGGGATGCAGGGGAGCGACCAAGGATTGCCTCCCCGGATGCTGAAGAGGAAAATCGCCACAGTTCTTTGAGCATCCTTTATCTCTCCTTGTTTGTTTACATGTCTGCCTCCCAGACTAGAAAGCAAGTCCAGTGCCTACCACAGACCTTGGTATACTGGAGGTGCTACATAAACGTAGTCGGTTCTTTTTTAAATCAAAGGGGCAGAGAGGAGACCACCAGATGTAGGCCCTTCACCTTATGAAAGAGCTGATTATTAAAATCTTCTGAAACCAAGTCTTGAGGCTGGTGGCCACATCTCCTGCAGTGTGATCTAAGTCCTCTCAATGCTGTGTGGTCCCAGTCTCGAACTGCTGATTATTTAGCCACTTAAGAAGATAAGCCGGTGAGCTCCACGCTACATGGGTCAGCTATTTTCTTCCTAGGATGCCAGGTCCAATTCCTTTTGAATCCACACATCTTTATCTAGCAGCTACCATGTGCCAGACTCTGAAGTGCTGGGGACAGACCAGCTCACATCGCTCGCCCTTCATCTCATGGAGCCTGGGAAACTCAGTTTCCAGCAGAAGGATCGTGCTTCTCTTCCAAGAGTAATTGCCTGGGAATAACTTCTTGTTCTGGAATTGGGAGAACGTCTCTCTAAAACTCTAAGGAAGCACAGCACTTTGCTGAATTTCTGTAAATGGGGCCAGCACTGCCTTGTTAGTCAGGATTTCACCTTCCTAAGCTGGGTTCCTGCTAGTTTTGTTTTGCTTTGTTTAGTTATTGCAGCAGAACTGGCTCACAGGGAATGCTTTCTTCCATGTAAGATTGATCTCTTAAAGACTGAGTCTATCGCACAGCCACTTGACATAATGAACATAATGACAAGTTTTCCTTCACATTGACACTGGCCACTATAGAATCCAGGCTGCCCAGGACTCCCTAGAAATCAGAGAGACAACCCTCTCCCCACAACCCTACATTACTGGTCAAGCATGGGTTAAAGGTGTCAGCCCATTCTCACCTATTCTCTCACAAACCCGAGTTTATTACCACCCACGTCTCAAAGACAGTATTCCAAACCCCAAGTCTATCACCATCTTTATCCAGCGTCCCAACAACTTTAGCGAAACCTACCTACGCACCGTGTCTTCTCTTAACTCCTGAAATTTGAAAAAGGAATACCGTTCAATATATTAACTCCATTTATTGATTATTTATTCACTCATTCATCATTTACGTACCAGGCACAGTACAAACGGTCAAGCAGGCAGGCAGACATGCGAAGCCAGAATTGCGATGCTGATGACAAATGCCAGCATGGAGGCATTACCAAGCTGAGCGTCTGCTGTTCCGTGCCCTGTTTATCTCTGTTTGACATAACAAAAGCTGAGCTCTGCAGGGCACTTAGTAATATGCCAAGAGCCGTGCACAATTTAATCTTCCTCAGAACTGAATGTGATAGCTGCTTAACATCTCCTTGCCTCAGTTTCCTCATCAGAAAAGATTATTGAAGAGTTCTTAACTTGCTAGGCAGGCATAAACATCACACGATTTTCTTTCTTCAGTAACTGCAGGCAACTACACTCTGCTACTTTTAGGCATTCCGTTGTTTGTTCCCTCCAGTAGGACTTGAGGCTATCTATTTTTTAAGTGGCAGCTCATGTCTATTTCCAAGTTCTTCTCCAGCTGGCCCTCCAGTGCTGACCTGATGTGTGACTCCTATAGTTTGGGGCCATGGGCAGGGGTGGGTCCGAATCTGCTTTCTCATCACCCTCTCTTTGATGTGTCTTCCAGGCACTCATCTAGTGTCAGGCAGGGAGAAGGAAGGGGGAGAGCACCTCCTAGCTGACACCCGTGGTAAGGCGGTTGTCTATTTTAATGGCCGCAGCTCCAATCCAGCTCCCTGTAGACTTGGCAGGGATGGAGTGCCATGCAAACCCGCTGACAAGCCTCTCATCCCACACAACTCCTTAGGCATCAATGGGTCACTGTTGAGATTCTTCTGGCAGAAGCCCCACTGCATTCCTCTTTGCCCCTTCCTGGGGAAGCCTCCACTGAACCGAAGCCCCCATCTCATCTCTCCTCTGCAGCCTCAACTGCGGAGTTTTGGGGGTGACTGCTACCCCCTCTCCACCTGACTGTGTCTTCTGACATCCCAGTTCCCTACTGAGTTGGAGGAGCAAGGACACGAACCCACACTGGGCTGGGCAGTGACCAAATCATGAGGTCTAGCATGGTCTACGATGGAGTAGTGTTTGTGCTTTACGAAAGGGAGAGCCCCTGAGAATTCTGGACAGGGAGATGGCATGATTAGATTTGTATTTTATTGTAGTCATTCTCAGAGCACAGTAGAGAATGGACGGAAGTGTGAGACCGACAGCAGGGACACTAGGAAGCAGCCAATGTCATGCTTTCCAGTTTACGATTGTTTCCAAACATGGCCAATCTTGATCAATCTTTTTTGCTTTATGACATGGTCTAAAACTTGTTCAACAAGCTTTGGGCAAATTGATCTTGTCTACCTATGGATGGCTGTAGTGGACTGAATGTGTCCCCCAGAAAGATATGTTGAAGTCCTAACTGCCAGTACCTGTGAATGTGACCTTATTTGGAGATAAGGTCTTTGCAGATGTGATCAAGTCAATGTCATTAAGATTAGGGTGAGCCCTAAAGTCAATGACTGGTGAACTTATAAGGACAAGGAGAATTGAGGACACAGATACACACACAGAAAAGAAGGCCATGTGAAGATGGAGGCAGGATTGGAGTGATGAGCTACAAGGCAGGGAACTTCAAAGACTATTGATAGCCACTAGGCACTAGGAAAGGCCAGGAAGGATTCTACCCACAGTCTCAGAGGCAGCATGGCCCTGGCGACACCTTGATTTCTAGAACTGCGAGTCAATAAATTTCCATTGTTTTAAGCCACCACATTTGTGGCATCCCTAGGAAACAAATACAAGGGCCAAATAATTACAAAACATTAAAGCCATCTAGACCTATCAGAGGAGGAAGCTGAGGTCCAGAGACCTGACTTGGTTTCCAAATGTCCACAGAGAGTCCATGGCAAGGACGGTGTACTGGAAGGAACCAGCACAGTCCACCCTGGCTGTCATTTCTGACACTTCTGTGGCTGTCCACTTTTGACTTCAGCTCCTCTACTCCTGCCCAAACTCATACCATACTTGTATTAGTCAGCTCAGGCTACTATAACAAAATGCCATAGACTGGGTGGCTTAAACAATAAAAATATACTATCTCACAATTCTGGAGGTGGAGAGTCTGAGATCAGGGTTCCAGCAGAGTTGGGTTTGTTGGTGAGGTCTCTCTTCTGGGCTTGTAGATGGCCGCCTTCTCACTTTGTCCTCCCCTGGCCTTTCCTCAGTGTGTGTCCTCTCTTCCTCCTCTTATAAGACCATAGTCCTATGAGATTAGGGCCCCCTCCTCATTTAACTTTAATTTCCTCCAAATACAGTCACACTGGGAGTTAGGGCTTCAACATGAATTTTAGGGATGCCTCAGTCAGTTCAAGCTGCTATAACAAAGTACTGTAGACTGGGTAGTTTATAAACAATAGACATTTATTTTCTCACAGTTCTGGAGGCTGGAAGCCTGAGATGGGTGTGCCAACAAGGTTGAGTTCTGGTGAGAGCCGTCTTCCAGGTGGTAGACTGCCAACTTCTCATGGTATCCTCACATGGCAGAGTGCAGAGAAAAGCAGGCTGTCTGGGGACCCTTACAAAGGTACCAGTCTCCTTCACGAGGGCTCCTCTCTCCTGACCTCATCTGATCCTAATCACCTCCAAAAGCCCCACCTCCTAATTCCATCACATTGGGAGATAGGGTTTCAACGTATGCATTTGTGGGGACACAAATATTTTGTCCACAACATGGGGACACACTTCTCTCCATAACTTAAGGCAGGTTTATGTCATTCTCCAAGTGTCTCTTTCCTGCTATAAGACTACAAGCTCCTAAAAGGAAACCCTCTTACACTGTTGGTGGAATGTAAATTGATACAGCCACTGTGGAGAACAGTATGAAGGTTCCTCAAAAAACTAAAAATAGAACTACCATACAACCCAGCAATCCCACTCCTGGGCATATACCCAGAGAAAACTATAATTCAAATGCACCCCATGTTCACAGCAGCACTATTTACAATAGCCAATGTGTGTGTGTGTGTGTATGTATGTATATATATATATATATATATTACTCAGCCATTAAAAAGAACAAAATAATGTCATTTGCAGCAACATGGATGGACCTAGAGATTATCATACTAAGTGAAATCAGTCAGAAAGGGAAAGGAAAATGCCATATGATATCACTTATATGTGGAATCTAAAACACGACATAAATGAACATATCTACAAAATGAAAACAGACACACAAATATAGAGAACACACTTGGAGTTGCCAAGGGGGAGGGCAGGGTGAGAGAGGGAAGGACTGGGAGACTGGGGTTAGCAGATGCAAACTATTATATACAGGATAGATAAATAACAAGGTCCTACTGTGTAGCACAGGGAACTATATTCAATATCCTGTGATAAACCATAATGGAAAAGAATGTGAAAAAGAATATATATGTATAACTGAGTCACTTTGCTGTACAGCAGAAATTAAACACAACAATGTAAATCAACTATACTTCAATAAAATTTAAAAAGAAAAAGACACAAGCTCCTTAAAGATAAAGAAACCATGGAGTTTTACTAATTTATCTTTTTTTATACCCAGTGTAGTACCTGGTCCAGGGTGAGCACTTAAAGAATATTCACTGATCTGATTGAGTCATTTCTTTGCAAGCTGCCCAACTGTCTCAACCCTATGGTCAGTTCCCATCCTACACAAAAGTATATGTGGAAATAGATATTGCAAAGTTTCCAGCAATCAATGAGTATTCCATGAAAAGAAAATATTTCATGTTCAAATAAGTTTGGGGGGTGCTAGGTTATAAAAAGTTAACCTTTTTTCTTTCTGTCAGAACTGCCAGGGGGCTTTAATAGGCTAATACTCGACTCCCCACGATGAGTATCAGTAGAAATTGCTCTTCCTTCAGACCCACCCAACACCTCACTTGTACCAGGTATCCCTCCTTCTGCGCTGAAGGATAATTTGCATTCCTAGTTGATTTCCTTTTTTTTTTTTTTTCTGTACGTGGGCCTCTCACTGTTGTGGCCTCTCCCGTGGTGGAGCACAGGCTCCGGACGCGCAGGCTCAGCGGCCATGGCTCACGGGCCCAGCCGCTCCACGGCATGTGGGATCTTCCCGGACCGGGGCACGAACCCGCGTCCCCTGCATCGGCAGGCGGACTCTCAACCACTGCGCCACCAGGGAAGCCCTCCATTTTGTTTTTAAGCAGAACATGAGCCAGAGGCATCCTCTTGTCACCTATAAGTCTGTGCCAGCTCTGCTTGGAGATGCTGACATGGCCTTAAATGTCACCACATGCATATTAAAATTCCCGGCTTCTCTGCTCCGCAGCGCCTCTGGGATCTCTGGCTAGAGCCCTTTACAGGGGAGAACAGGCACAAGAAGCAGATTACCATGGTGGTGCATGGCAGTCACCTAGGAGACCAGCTGTGCCTTTCCATTCTGAGTGCAGCCCCCAAGTAAATGAGGTGCCTATGCATCCTAGGCGAGCAGTGGAACCGCTCACCTGGCATGATGGCCTGGTGAGCAATGGACACACTTGGAGCTCACCCCCTGCCCCTGCCATTTTAGAGAAGAGGAAACAGGGCCCAGGGAGATGCTGCGGCTTTCCCAGCAACAGAGCTGATGAGCTTTTTGTTTTTAACATTTATTTTCTAAAATAAAATATACATAAACATAGTGTCAAGAGTCTAATAATTTCAGAAGTTTGTTACTTAAACAGCAGCCCCTTCCCTCCCATTTACTGCTTCCCAGTTAGCCAATGCTTTTCTCATAATTCTTCCCCTGGGTTAAAATTGTAACTCAATCACCAGCCATCATAAGGTGCTACATTTTTTTCTAATTGCTTCAGAAATAAATAGATGCTGTCCAGGGTGTTAGCTCAGGGGAGGGGAAGAAGGGAAGGGACGGAGGCAGCCACCACTGCCACTGAGACAGCAAGGGGTCCCCAGGGAGAGGCAGAGAATGTGTGCTTTCTCTTCCCAAGTTCTCAACTGCCCACACTCCTGCCTTTCACAGGCTCCTGGAGTTCGCTGCGTAGTTGGGATGGGCAACCCCAGGACCTGGGAGAGAATCCTCCCTTCCCAGAGGCTTCTGAGCCCAGTTTCCGAAGCTCCTGCAAAGAAGAGTGTTCGAAGCCAGCAGTTACTCTGGAGGGCGAGTCGTGGACACTTCTCCCTCCTCTCCGAGAGCCTCGCCCTTCCCAGCATTGACCCTGCAACAGCAAGCCTACCCGAGCGCCCTGTCAGAGGTCTGGCCCCTGTCTGGGAACGTTGGCATTAAACAGGGAACTCTGCCCTGGGGATGCAAGGAGAAGAAAAACAACACCTTGTTCTCTGCCTGGAATGGCTTGCCGTCCCATGGGAGGGGCTGAGAAAGTGTAGTGAAGCTTGTTCTCCCACCCTCAGCTCGCACTCAGCATCCATGCACCTTTCCTAACAGCACCCTGATTTCCTTCTGGTTTGGGGAACTTGCCTCCCCTCCGAATAGAGAAAATAGAGAAATCAGATGCTCCTCCCTCGGTACCCAATGCCACAGGGGCCAGGCAGGACTAAGCTCAGGAAACAGATGCTTTCCCCCATCTCTGAGTCTTGAGTGAGTGTCCCAAGGACCCGTGATACAGTCCTTCTGCCCCTGTAGTGGCATCCCAAGTGCACAGTCCTGATAAAACATGACTCCCTGGCTTCCCTCTCCCGCCCCTCTCAAGGCCGCCTGGCCTCCCGTGTCTTTGCTAGCCTGGTGCTCCAATGGTCCTGTTCATTCTGAGTGCCTGATCTACCTCCCAATAATCCCCACCCCCAGCCCCCGTTAATCAGAGTCATTTTCTGTTGCTTGCAATCAAGGACCCATCAAGGATAAAAAAAAAAAAAAAAAAAAAGAGGCACAGATAATCCTCAGCAGGTGTGGTAAATTCTAACGGCGTCACCAAGTGCCACCAGGAGAGGGAAAAATACACAGGAGGAGGCGGGGAGAGACCCAGGACACCTGCAACGGGCCCTGCAACTGCCCCAGGTGCCACCTCTGCTGCTGCTTCTGTGTGACAACCACAGCCAGGTGGCCCTGCTGAGTTTCCTCCCAGAACTGAAGTCTGACCCAGCGGATGCAGCGCCCCTCCTTCCATGTCTGGGCAGGGGCCCCTGGGAAAGGGAGCAGGGTCCCTAGTGGTAGCAGTAGAGCCAGGTCAAGGAGGGCACGCTGGCATCCTTGCATCCCCCTAAGCAGTCCCTCCTGAGTGCCCAAGCCCAAACCTTCCACTGACCATGACTTGGGGCCATGGTCCTTTTGAGTTTTGGCACCTTCCATCCCTCCGCCTCAACCCTAGCTCACTGAAAAAGCCCGTTCTTCATGTTTACCGTTCTCTGTTTCCCACAGGGCCATATTGGTCCACGTCTCAGTTTTATTGCTTTCATGGGGACTGTGCTTATAACATTCTGGATCAGTAATTTCCATAGAGATGCTAGCAAAACAACAAATCCAAGTGAATTAATTCTGACAAAACTCTCGCCAGAAAAAAGGAAGAGGGCCAGTCGCATATTATAGTCTTCAAGCCCCAAACTCCCCACTTATCTGGTGTTCCCCAGAGTCAGGAACAAAGGAAGGATAAGCCTGATCTTCCCGCGTGCCTGCCGCCTTTTTAATGAGGGCATTGGAAATGAGGCCTGGGAACCACTGGTTCAAGGTTTCAGCTGTTGGCTCCCAGACAAGGAAGGATCTTGGGGAAAAACATTATAATGTAACTGTGACGAAAATCTCTTTTCAGTAGGAGATTTTCAGAACATTAAACACTCTCCACAGACAGTTTCAGATGGAGTCCCTAGTGGCAGAGGACTGAAAGGCTTTTGAATCTGAGTTCCCCCCCTGCTCTATTTGAAACATCTCCTTCCACTTGGGATGTTGTGTTTGAGGTTTGGCAATGAGGTGGCATTTCCTTAAAAGGGAAAGAAAATTCATATTTTGGTGGCCATGGCTCAGGTAGCCTGTGTTCCCAGAGGAACCAAAAGTCTTTGCAAGGAATGTTTGCCTTATTCAGTATAAATAATGTTGGTTTGTTTATGTCTTAACCCCTGTTTGGTGATTAATGAGAAAAATATATCTTCTGAGACTCAGAGCACACTGGATCCTTTTTAGTGGGCCACCCTAGGGTAAATAAAGATGAAAAGAAGAGAGAGCCATTGTGACTCCAATGAAATACATTCTTCTTAGTTACTCTGAAGTTTGGATGACCCACACTGTTCTTAGGGAAAATATTGTCACTTTCAATGGTATTCTTCTTTCTTTCTTTTTTTTCTATTTGCAAGTCATGACTCCTGGAAATTTTAAATTACTTCCGTGTTTGGAAAATTAGGTAATGACATGATTTAGTTTGGGCATTGCATGATGTGGTAGGATTGGGCATCAGTTAAGTTCCCTGATTTGATGTCAGAACCAGCTCCAGGAGGTACTGGCTGTTCGGATCTTAGGAAAGTCGTTTTGCCCTTCTAATTCTCAGTTACTGCAGGTGTGAAGTGGGGTGAAAATACCCACATCACGTCCTAGGGCTGTTATGCAGATCAAAGCAGATAATGAATTGCAAGTGCTTTGGGAATTGCAAAGCATGTCACAATGGTAAGAGAGAAGGAAAAGGGAGCCAAGGTTTATTGTGCACCCAATGCGCACCAGGCACTTTGCAAATCGACTGACACTGAGCACGCTACACCTCCAATCTTGCTGCCCCCTCCCCTATCCCTCCCCCAGTGGCAGCCAAAATGACATAGATCATGTCATTCTCAGTTTTAAATGTTTTCCCATTGCAATTAGAACGAGCATGCAGAGAAACAGCAAGGGTTTACTATACAGCACAGGGAGCTATATTTAACATCTTCTAATAACCTATAATGGAAAAGAATCGAAAAAAAGAATAGAGATATATACATGTATGAGAGAATCACTTTGCTGTACACCTGAAACTAACACAATATTGTAAATCCACTACACTTCAATTTAAAAAAGAGAATAGCCTGCAAACTCCCTGCAATGGCCTCTCAGGCCTGATCTTCCTCCTCCAGGCACAGTGGCCACCACTCTGTCCCTCGTGCTCTCTGCTGTAATCACACGGGTCTCCCTCCATCCTTTGGTCATGCTCAGCTCCTTTCTGTCTCAAGGCTTTTGCATATGTCAAGCCCTCTTTCTGGGAGGCTCTTCCTCCTTTCGTCACCTAGTCAATCTTTTACATCCTTTTCAGTTGACAGGTTACTGCTTCCCTATCAGCGAAGACTACTGTTTTGACCAGGCAGGTTATAGAATATGCAACTCCAGCTGGCGCCATTCACATAGAGTACAGTTCGCACAGCAACGAAGCACATGGTGACCTTGTTCTCAACCTCCCCCACTAGTTCCATGATACCTTTGATTTGCACCGTGCTTCTCCTTCACAGCAATTTGCACATTTATAAACAATTATTTGTTAAATGTCCGTCTTCTCCACTAGACCATCAAGATAGGGACCATGACTCTCTTGTTCACCTCAGAATCCTCGGCACTTAGAACGCTGCCTGAACACAGAAGGTACTCAATAAATGTGTATGGACTGACTTTCTGTGAAGTATGATGAAGCCATTCTGTCTCGGTCCAATGGCACTGAGTAAGCATGAGCGTTGAGGCTCAACAAGTGTCTCCACAGCTGTCTGTTGTCCACCTCCATCCCCAGTGCTGGCATGGACCTGGAAGCTAAGAGGTCCAGATAAGCCACAGGCCAGGTTCAGAGGACCCCAGAGGAAGAAGGACATCAGGGCAGCTGAGAACCGAGCCCTACCTTCTGCTGCTGAAAGACGCATCTCTGCCCGCTAGAAGGATTTAGTTTCTTTCTCCAGAAATGAATTCTTGCAAGGAAAGTAGATGACCACAGAGTCTGAAGTCCTAACGATCTGAGTTTTAATCCTTCCCTATCACAGGCTAGCTGGTAATTACTCACAAGTGATTATAAGATGTGCTGTCCTTTATCCTTGCTAGAATATTTTTAAATTAAGCAAAGCACTTTATAAGCTCTAAAGAATGGCTGAGCTCTAAAGAATGGTTCTAACGATGTGATGTAGCATTATTATTTGCAGTTGATTAGAAACCTCTTCAAGAATGCGGTCACCATTGCTTCCCTCTCACCTGCTTCTTAGGATGCAGCTATCTTTAGCTATAACTTGTTGATTAGCCAATCACAAAAGCATTAGGAGCAGAAGATAATGCCCACTCTGCATTTTGCATTATATTAAAATAAATAGCACTAGCAAACTCAGCGCGGTTGTTTGGTGAGCCCTCACTCATTCGTTGATTTGTGGAACAAGCATTTATAAACGCCTTCTCTGCACCAGGGCTGCATTATGTGTTAGAAAGCGTGTGTTTCCTGTCTTGGAGGAACTCACCAGATAGGGCAAGGAGTGGGGTAAGTGGGAGACCCGATGTTCAACTAGAGGGAAGTCTATTCTGATGGAGGTACCAACAGCGTCCCAGGGCAGCACGCAAGGGGGCTGATCAGCCCTGCCTGGGTGAGGAAATGATTCTCAGGGACGCCTTCTTACAAGGCCACCCTGGGTTTGGCAGGTCGCAGAGAAACATCCGCAAGGGAGGGGAGGGACAGGAGGCTTCTGGAACTATTCCTAGGCAGTGGGAACCAACTGGATCCCTCCTGTCTTTCAGTTATCTGCTTAAAAACTCTTAATTTCCTGTCATCAGCCCCAGCAGGAAGACAAATGGGGGAATGTTTGCAGAGCACCAGCCCCTCCTGGTCTCCGGGGCCCAGGCCCTCCCAGGTGGGCTTGTTGGTAGGAGGTCTGTGGGCAGCAAACCAACTCCAAATTCCCATTGAATATGTGGGGTTTGGTAGGGGGCACTTTGCCTGGTGCATTTTACTTCCGTTTTTATAAACTTGTATATTTCAGAGGAAATATCAGTCTTGGGTTTCTGACTCATTTACATTCCTCAAAATGTCATTCTTTATTCATGATACAAGAAACCTCTATAAACCCTTTTTAAAATTCCCTCAAAAGGCTGGATTTTTGGATCCCCAATGACCAGAGTGTGGTCTTCAAATCTAAACCTAAAACGAAGAGAAAGTTTGAGTTAGACCCCTTCCCACTTCTGACACCTGGGCTTTCGCAGGGCTGCTGGTGAGACTGTGGAGGGTGGGAGGGAGCTGCGGACCGTGATCTTGACCCTGAGCTGAAAGCATGGTCCTGCTGATATTATCACACCTGGCCAGTAAGGGGCTGGCTCTGTTGACCTACTGAAACGCCGTGGAACTTTGGAGGGGCCGGTAATAAGATGTCTGGAAGAAAGATGAATGTCCAAGGAAACAAACGAGATGGCTAAATGTTCCACGTTAAAAATGTGCAGAAACTTAGGGATAAAGGGAAAAGACAGGAGGGAAGATGGGAGCAGAAGAGGTGAGGACTGAGCAGTGTGGAGGTGGCCAGAAACTTGAGAAACAGGATTGCATGACACTGTGTTGCATGTCATTTCTGATGCTACAGTGGAATTCCCTTCATCCTCCCCAACCTTCAGTAAAGTCACCTGCACTCTGTGTGAGAGGTTTGTTTGGGGGAAGTTAAGGGAAATGACTGAGTTGTACATTTGGGTTGAACAAACCAAGTGGGCGGTGAGACAGTGGCTGAAATGACTAGTTTAGTGGCAGCAGGAGCTCACAGCATAAGGTGACCGCAAGGCTGTGAGCTGCTCAGAAATTTCCATGACTCTTGAGAAAATAATTAGATGTTCCACTACCTGCAGGTTGAGGGTTTGAACAATCTCATCTAGCCCTTAAGGGACTCCAGCTAACATCTAGGTTTTACACTTTTATTATCCCCCTTGGTCACACAATAAACAGATATAATCACCCTCATCTCCCAAAGGAAAAGGCCAGAGGGGATAAGTCATTTCCCCGAGTCCCATACCTAATAAGTAACAAATCCAGAATTTGAACCCAAGTCTTCAGCTGCAATTTTGCTTAATGTTTTATTTTGAAATGTCCAGGAAGTTGCAAAATAGTTCAGAGAAGCCCAGCTTCCCCAACTCCTGCCACAGTCTATGTTCTTCCCACCATCCACTGAAACTAGGGATAACGGATTGAACTGCAGAGACTGCAGATTTGTGCGGAAACAGGAGTTTTAGGTTTACAGATCGTCAGGCACCGCATCTCTTTCTGGAAACCGGAAAGTAAGCATAAAAGAGTTCAGTCTAAAAAAGGTCAAGCCCTGGGGCAGTGGTTTGCAACCCTGGGTGCACATTCAAATCACCTGGTGGGCTTTTTTAAAATACCTGTGCCTATCCCAGCCTAACAGGTTCTAATCTAATCAGTAACGTCTGGGGCTTAAGAGTCGGTATTTCTGCAAGCCCCTCAGGGGGGTCTAAGCAGCGGGTATGGAGAACCACAGCTGTAAAACTACGCCACAGGTATCAAGAGGCTCTGAAGTGAACCCACCCTTTCGTCAGACCCAAGTGTCAAGCTACCCTCCTTCATGGGTCCCATCACTGTGGCCTGAGATGCCTGTAAGAGGAGCCCGTGAATGAGAGGATCCTCAGGTGACCTGGCAGGGAAACTTTCTCTGTTGTGCTTAATACAAAGCTTTGTGGTCCTGCCACTCAGAGCTGTGCGTCCCTTTCTGAAAAAGTAAATCAGCTCCAGGTACATCAAAGGAGATTATCATTCCTCTGGCACTGGCTTTGTTTTCCCCTACATCTAAGGGAAGCAGGTCCACTTATCTCCAGAATACTTTCCCAGAAAGCTCGGTCGCCTGCTGTGTGAGGTCACAGGTCCACAATTTTGCATCCATCACACCTTGCACGGAAGCGGGAGGAATTGGCTCGCTTTGTTTTCCAGCACTAGGGAAACAGATTTCTTCTTAAGCTTCACACAATAAATTGTATTAAATCCTTTCAGCAGGGTTTCCACGGCTATGTAAAAGCAAAATCGTACAGTAATTGTTTTAAATAATACAGCAAGGCGAGCTAGAGAGTACATCTTAATTTTTGTCATCTGTGTGGTGTTTCTGTTTGTATGGAAATGTTCCCGAGGCAGGGGAAAGGTTTCTGCATTCACTGGGAGTTGCTTGGCAAATGTAGCGCAAGGTCAAACACAAACTGAAATAAACAGACCTACCAAATCCCTCAGCCCCTTGCTCTGTCCATGTGAGCTCCGGGGCTGGTTTGCTTATTTTAAGTGGCAATTAGGATGGTATTTATCTCTTCGCTGCTTGGGCACCAAAACCCATCCTCCCACTGCATATGCCTGGCTCCTGCTTCCCTAGGGAGAGAGTTGGACGTATACCCTAGACAAAGGTGACACCTGACAGGAACCACACCCCACCCCCGAGTATCGATTTGTCCTCTGGTACCAGGGACACTCTCTAGTAGTCTTAGCCCAGGATCCACAACAAAATGTCATGGATAAGAATCAGTCTTCAAAACTGACCATCCTACATTCCGGTTCAAGCCACATCAACCAGGCTATTGCAAGTTGCTTCAACGCTGAGATTCCATTTCTTCATCTACCAAGTGAGGGTGATGACACTTACACACCAGAGCTTCTGAGTCTAGATGAGGTCACGCATGGAAAGTACTTGTCCTCGTAGCTGACAGGGTGTCAGGGCTCATTAAATGGTATTCATTTTTAAATGATTATTACCATTATCATTATTCTTCTTTGACTGTAGAAAAGTCCTCCTGATAATATGGTGAATCTTAGAGCTGTTGTCTGGGTGATATCACCCTGGGTGATATCCGGGTTGGACCCCTTCCAGATGGCAGAGAGCCGGCTGGGTGCTGGAAAATGGGGAAGGAAGGTCTGGTTCCTGCCCTCCAGGAGCTCCCAGACCAGGAGTGGGTCCCATACCACCTGAGGCTCGTGAACGTTACACTCGGATTGTGCTTGGCCCTGGCGGCTGCCCACATTGTGTTATTACTCCAGGGAGGAATCGATTCTTGACAATCCATTGGATAAAGAAGGAGAGGGTTCTACACCGTCACTGACAAAGATGTCATCTTAGGTCCCGATCCCATGTGAGCAGTTCAACTTCCAAATACAAATACAAGTAAGGTCCCTCGGCCAAGCCCCGAAGAGAGCTCAGGGTAGACTTCGCCCCAGGTCGTAGTCTTTGACCACAGCTGATGTTCAGGAGAACCTCACGTGGGTGGGAACTGGGGGAGGTGACAGGAAGGAGAAGGTGGGGGTGGGGCAGCCCAGCCTCACCAAGTATGTATGACATCACTTGGCGGACAAGCCAGCGTTGGAAGGGAAAGGACGTTGGCTCTAACCACAGTCTGCCATTTTGAACTCTGTGGAAGTTTATTTTAGCTTTTTGTTTTTTTAATGTTTTAAAGCATGGACAGTAAATAGTAAGAGAACACACGAAGCAAAAGATTTGCCCACACAGAAGTTGTCTTTGGAGCCAAAACGAAGACATACTTGAGATGCTTTGCTTTCCGTCTGTGCCTGAGAGAGATGTTCCCTCTCTGCAGGTCCCCTGGGAGGTTTGGAACAAACACACCAGATTCCAGGAGCTGAGCCTCAGAGGGGCCAGGCTATGGCCCCCAGGAGGTCAGGGTGGCTTGTCCTTCGGTGCCTCTGGCCTGTTTGTAGCCTCTGCCTGAAATTCATTCTGTGTCTGTGCTGAGCCAACTCATGCCCTGCTTGCTGCTCCTCTCAGAGCTTTGTCACAGGTGCGACAGATTTGATTCCAAGACCGGGGGCCTCTCTTCTGTGCTCTCACATCACCTCTCCTGTGGTACTGACCCTCTGGTTATACTTCCTGTTTACTCATCTGTCTCCCCCACTAGATTATGACCTCTTGGGGAGGGACTGTCTCTTATGCATCATGGGTCTCCAGGGCATACCACCCAGTCTGGTGCATAGAGATATGCAATGAATAGGTGTTGAATGCGTGAATGACCATATGAATGAATGAATGACCAAAATGTGACTGAACACATCAGTATGCTGATGCACTGAACCTCAGTCTGATGTTCCTTTAGCTCTCTCTGCTGGAGCCCAGCTTCTTTACGCTTGCCCTCACCCACTCTGAATTCCAACAGCTACCCCCTACTCCCACCCTTCCCTCAACATACACGCACACACACTGGATGACAGCACCATCCTAGGCCCCAGGGGACTTCAGACGCCTCCTTTGCCGGGAAGCCCACAGATCTCACTGTGACAAGGATCAGGTCGGCTCAGCTCATGTGTTGGTAGTAAGACCCATCTATGGGATCATAGCAGCCACATTTTCAAAGGCCAAGTGGTACTATTTCTTCTGACCTCAGATTTTCTTTGGAAAATTTCTCCAGTGACTCAAAATGCCCTCTTGGCTTGTGGGAAAAAAACAGAAAGCAATGCAAAGGTGTTAATGACCTAATCTTACTCTCAGGGCATTAGCAAAAGACCAGACTCTTAAAGGAATTCCTCCCACATGCCGCAAGCTCTTCATCTACCTTTTGCACAAGAGCACATGATTTACACGGATTTACTAACTACAGTAGCTACCCACTGACCCATTCACTAAGACCCTGGCACTGTGCTTGTTGCTTTTCGTACTTTCTCTCTCTTAATCCCCAACAAATCCATTAGGTAAGTCCTGTTGTGATTCTCACTTTACAGAGATGGAAATGAAGTTCAGAGACTTCAGGTCATTTGTCCACATTCCCATATCTAATAAAGGAGGAACTTGAGAGTTGAAATCTTATCTGCGTATCTACTGCTGTATAGCAAACCACCTCTAAAATGTAATGGCTTTAAACAATTTACCATTACCTCTCATGGGTCTGTGGGCTGACGGGGCTACGGTGGGAAGTCTTCACTGATGCTCTCTCCTATGGCTGTGGTCACCTGAAGCCTCGACTGGGCTGGACGTTCTAGATGACAACTCATGTAAGCTGACTGTCACTGTTGGCTGTGGGCCGGGAGCTCTTCTGGGACTACCAATTGAGCACTAATGATTTTCTGAGACTCTTGGCTCTGTTCACTGGGGTATTGATTCTGGGCTCTGAATCATCCTTCCTCTTCCATAAGAGGTGGCCATGTTTGCAGCTTAGTAGGCTTCTTCTCCTGTTTCCCACTCCTAGAAGGCTCTTTGCATTTTGAACTACCTCTGTCTTTTTCCATCCCAGCTGATGGTGCTTCCTCATTCATAATGCTCTTAAATTGTTGTGAGCTTCCTAAGGACTCTTTTGAGTTCACACCATGAGTCAAAATACACACCAGCAAATCTCTTTGAGACAGGCCCCCTTTCTGCCTTGGGCTGAGAGTCAGATGGGTGGAACAATGCCCATCAGATTCCTTTGAAACTTTTCTGTCTAGTTGAGAAGGTCTATGAGACATACTCCTAAAACTTTCTAAAAGCTTAACAAGTGTCTTAGAGCCATGCCTTTGAGATAATCAATACCCTCATATCATGTCTTACTTTGAGAACCTTTTTCCAACTGGAGAGGCTGGGAATAAGAATCAGCTTTATTTCTAAACCCAGCTGGTCTGCTTCTTTATATTTCATCTAAGTTTACTTGAAACTGAAGAGTTCAGTTTTCAGCTCATCTCTCTATGCCCATACCTACCTAAAAGAAAACAGTAGGCACTTTTGACGGTCTATCTGGACGTCTCCTTAGCCAAATCTGCTATGTCACAGGTATATTTTCTGTTGTTTGCATTATCATAAACAACAGAGTACCAAATTATCCATCATTATGAAATAAGGGATGCCTTTTTCCAGCCCCCAGTAACAGTTTCCTCCTTTCCCTTCCCATTTTCAGGCATTGTTTCCTCAAGCACTTCCTGGCTTCTTCTTGCTGCTTGGTCCCAAAGCCAATGTTGCACAATTTAAGTTTTTATCACAGCCGCATTCCACTTCCGGGTACCAAATTCTATTCTACTTATCTGTGACTGCATAGCAAGCCACCCAAACCTTAATGGCTTCCAACAACAATGTATTGTTTCTCACGGCTTTCTGGGTGGACTGGGCCCAGCTGGGTGTTCTCACTTGGGCTTTCTCATACACTTGCTGCCAGATGTCGGCTGGGGCTGCAGTTATCCGAAAGCTTCGCTGTGGAAGATGTTCAGGAAGGCTCACTCAAGCAGCTTCTGACAGCCTGGCACCTGGCTCCAAGACAGACCATTCTGAGAGTGAGTGTTCCAGGAGCCCTAGGCAGAAGCTGCAACACTTCTTATGGCCTAACCTCAGAAATCCCAGAGCATCATTTTCATTATATTTTATTAGTTAAATAAGACACTATGGCCAGATTCAAAGAGAGAGAGGAATTAGATCTCATCTCTCAATGGGAGGAGGGTAAAAGGATTTTATTTAATTTTTGGTCATATTTAATTTTCTGTAAAGCTCCTAATCACTAAGATCTGTGTCCTCTCATTAAAAGTAATGGTCTATGGGGGCTTCCCTGGTGGCGCAGTGGTTGAGAGTCCGCCTGCCGATGCAGGGGACACGGGTTCGTGCCCCGGTCCAGGAAGATCCCACATGCCGCAGAGCGGCTGGGCCCGTGAGCCATGGCCGCTGAGCCTGCGCGTCTGGAGCCTGTGCTCCGCGACGGGAGAGGCCACAACAGTGAGAGGCCCGTGTACCACAAAAAAAAAAAAAAAAAAAGTAATAGTCTATGAAAATTACAGTTCAGCTCTGCATACCTGGTAACTCATTCCCCTAAATGTTGATGTTGATTCTGCTCCAAGGCCATCTTGTTGTCTCTTATCTTACAAAAATATATACACATCCTAGAAATATGTGGACCCAATTCGCCATTCTTCTGGGTCTAACATCTGCAAAACATCTGCTGAATCTGACACATGAATGCTAAAGTTGGCAATGGCTCTGTCAAACAGTCATCCATGGGAAAACTGGATCAGGAATATTGCTTCTCTCCAGACAGTTTCTTCTCCAGGAATGATTAGGGTTAGCTGCCTGAAGCAAAGAGGGAAATACCCAGATCAAATACATTTATACCCCTCCTTTAATGACTGCTAAGTGGCAGACCGCGGTATAAGTCTATGTCCAATGACACACCGTATGGACCATCCGTTTGATGGTTAATAGTCATCGGCCCCGTTTTGCTATCTTCATCCCTCGGCATGGCTGTTTCATGTGGCTGAAAGTGAGTGACCATTTCCCACTTAGACTCCCTCTGCCTCCAGGTACAACCATGGCAGGAGGGCTGAGATTGTTGGAGAGGAAGGTGAGAGGGATAAAATGCAGCCTGGGTCTCTGCAATTTTATTAAAATGTTGGGGGGTAAAAGTAGATATCCTATGCTGCCTAAACAGCCATGTGGCAGCATCCTCTCCCCCTGCTGAGAGGTGGTACAGGTGGGTGAGAAAGGCCACAAGCTCTGGAGTCAGGCAGCCTGGCCCCTCCACTAAACATTCCACAACGGACAGGTTATTCACCCTTTTGTGCCTCCTTTCCTCAGTTCTCAATATTTACCTTCTCCTAGTAGTAGCGTGTAAACACCTGAAGAATGACTAAGGAATCAAGGGGAGCCAACTGAAGACTGAGCGATCAGGGGAGGCACATCTGAGGAGGTGGCATTTAAGCTGAGCCTTGAATGACAGGAAGAACCAGCAGACTTGTAATAATTATGACAGGTGCATTCGTTTCCTGTGGCTTCTGTAACAAATTCCCATAAACGAGGTGGCTTGAAACTACAGAAATGGAATCTCTCACAGTTCTGAAGGAAGAAGTCCAAAATCAAGGTGGCAGGGCCATAGTCCCTCCCAAGGCTTTAGGGGAGAATCCTTCCATTTGCCTCTTCCAGCTTCTGGTGGCTCCAAGCATTCTTTGGCTTGTGGCTGCATCACTCCCATCTCTACTTCCGTGGTCACATCGCCTCCTCCTATTCTCTGTGTGTCTTCTCCTCTGTGTGTCTGTCCTATAAGGATGCAGATGATTGCATTTAGGGCCCACCTGGATAATCCAGGATGATCTGCTCCCGTCAAGATCCTTAGCCACTTATTTTGCCATACAAGGCAACATTTAATTTTTTTCCACAGAAGGTAACAATCACAGATTCCAGAGATTAGTATACGGATGTATCTTTTGTGGGCCACCATTCAACCCACTACAGTGTCGTCAAAGAATAAAGAGAAAGACTGGGTAGGGCCTTTTCAGCCTGGTAAGGGGTTTAGTAAGAAGCCATAGGTCTCGGGCCTCCAAGGTTGTGCCAAGGTGTGTACCGAGATACGCTTTATAGTGATCAGTCTTGCTGCTCTGTGAAGAATGGATATGTGGGGAGAACAGGAGAGTGGTGGTAGGGAGACCAGTTCAGAGGCTGTTGTCAACCTGAGAACTTAAGTATGGGGCAAATCTGCCATTCTCTCTAATCTAAGGATTATAGGCAAATAATTCTTTGTCAAAGCCTGGAATACAGTGTTGCTAGTAAGAACAGTCTTTTGACAAAGCAAATTCTAATTCTAAATGCTGCAAAATAAGACTGTGTCTGAGCTCCACTTTATTTTACCTGAAACGCAAATAACTGACTTTCACTATTAGCTGAAATAAACTCATGCTCTCTCTGCCACAGCATTTGGGGACTTTCTCCATTATACTGATGACATGGTTCTATGGCCTGGAACTCAGAGTGGCCTTGAGAAGAAGCAGAAACATTTGGTTAACTACAGTCAGAAAGAACAATCTCACATCAGCTATGCTGAAGGGAAAATATTCACCGTGGAGGGCAAGAAGTTAATCCACAGACGGAATTCCTCTCCTGCCGCCACCCTTCCCCGCAGGCCTCTCCCTCATCCCTTGCAGCCAACACAGTTGGTGAGTCCACTAACTTACAGACATGCTCAGAAATGGACTTTATGCAAAGATGAGACAGCATTCTTGTTTTTGTTTTTTATAAAAAAGGGCAGAACTTTGTTAACTTCCAGGCCAAAATTGTCTCTTTCATGCATAATGCACAGATCTCTCAGGTCTTAACCAGGTCCGCATGCTTGCATGTTTGTAAACTGGCCTCAAAGTTCTATTTCAGACATAAATTTTGGCTCTACTACCAGCTACCCTTGTGACTGCCGTCTGGCCTTGCTTTGCCTCATAGGGAAAAGGGAGGGAGGACCAACATTTATTGGAGACCCACTCTGTGAAACACACTTTCACACTTGCTCCTGTGGCCTGAGACTACCAAAATTCATTGTTTCCCCCCCACCTCAGTAATGGGACCCTTGATTTTTTAAAATAAATTTATGTATTTATTCATTTATTTATTTAATTTTGGCTGCTTTGGGTCTTCGTTGCTACGTGCGGGCTTTCTCTAGTTGCAACGAGCAGGGGCAACTCTTCGTTGTGGTGCACGGGCTTCTCATTGCGGTGGCTTCTCTTGCTGCGGAGCATGGGCTCGAGGCACGTGGGCTTCAGTAGCTGTGGCACGTGGGCTCAGAAGTTGTGGCTCACAGGCTCTAGAGTGCAGGCTCAGTAGTTGTGGCGCAGAGGCTTAGTTGTTCTGCAGTATGTGGGATCTTCCCAGACCAGGGCTCGAACCCCTGTTCCCCGCATTGGCAGGAGGATTCTTAACCACTGAGCCACCAAGGAAGTCCTGGGACCCTTGATTTTTAACTGGCCTAGAGTTGCCAGATAAAATACAGGACTCTCAGTTAAATTTGAATTCCAGATAAACAATGAAAATTTTCTTATTAAAAGTATGTCTCAAATACTGCATTGGGGATACTTAGCTAAAAAAAAAAAAAAAGTTCATTATTTATCCAAAGTTCTAATTTAACTGGATGTCCTGTATTTTTGTTGCTGTTGGTAAATCTGGCACTAGGCTACCCTGAATAAAGATGACATTTCTCAATTTCCCTGAAGTTAGGTGAGATTATGTGACAAAATTCTGGCCAAAGGGATACAAATAAGATTATAGCTATATATGCAGAAATAAATGTCACAATCTATGAGTGTGCAAAGAAGAGACCTCGATATAGTTGGAAAAGCATAATTTTAGAGCTAGAGGGATCAGGATTCAAATCAGAGCTCTACCATATAATTAGGGATTTGATCTTGGTTTCTTTCATTTATTTTCTCTTTCTTTAAAATGAGGCTAATAACGTCAGCCTTCTAAAGCTCTTGTAAGGGTCAATTGAAAGAAGGTATGAAAGAGTCCTAGTACATCATCTAGCTCACCATTCACACAGATAACAGATGCAGGGTCTGGAATTTGACCAAGCTGTCTGCTTTCTAAAAGCTCTCTTCCTTGCATACACTCACATGCTGTAACAGTTCTGAATCAAGAATAATTCTCTTCCCTTCTGGTCATCCTAACCACTCCTTGGAAATTTAGCCAAGATCTTACTTCATGAAGATTTCTTTTCTAGGGATTCTATTTCATTTATGGTTAGTACTACAAACTTTATGAGTTTCATGTTTTATATATTCACTTTTTGTCTCCTAAGAACCCTAGATTTTAAAAATTCTTTCCTGCATTTTAAAACAATAGCTAAGCACATAATAAATGCTCAATAAAAAAAAAACAGAAAGAAATGGTGTGCCCCTCTCTCTTTCTCCTTCCTGCCCACCTGCTGGAATGTAAAGGTAATGCTGGAGCTCCAGCAGCCATTTTGGACTATGAGGTGATCTGAGGAACGGAAGCCACTCATGGTGGAACAAAAAGCTAAGAGACCTGTCTGCAATAAGAAGGTCCTTGGTCTAGAACAAAAACAAGAAATTAATTTCCATCTTATTTGAGCCACTGCTATTTGGGTTTTTTTTGTTTGTTTGTTTTTGCTGCTTGTAGATAAAACTAATGGTAACAAATACACTATGTCAGCTAATTTTCACTCAGCCTTTAAAGTAAGGCATATTATCCACATTTTGGCAAAGAGAATCCCAAGGCTGAGAGACATTAAGTAGCTTAGCCAACATGGTCACAGAGCAATTGTTGAGCCAAGTTTTGAGACCCAGTCTATCTGAAGAGTATCCAGGCTCTTATTTTTGTATACTACACTGCTTGTCTGGGTGAGAATTTTTATCAAATTCTTAAGGTTTTTATAACATTGTATCAAATTTGCTTCTGCATGTCTGGTACCTAAAGCATTTAACTCTCTCCCTCATCACAAGTACAGAGTATGGACATTTCTGGCATTTGTTAGTGTTCTATGATCTAGAAGTCCATCCATAGATCTAATATTGGAGAGGACTGAAACAAAGGACATTTTATTTATTTATTTATTTATTTATTTATTTATTTATTTCTCTAAAGAAATTCATCTGGCCTGTATTTGAATATTTTCCTGAAGATATGTCTTAACTGAGTTATGATTCAATATGAAGTCCTCAGCTTTTACAGAGAATCAGTATTAAAATGTCTATTTGAAGAACTTTTCTGGATCTTTGGAAGCATTATTGTGTTGCTTGCTGTTCCTTGCAAAATACAATTTTCATGCAATAAATTTCACATACAATCTAGTGCCAGAAAAAAAAACTGAAAAACATCTATTCAGGTGCGATCCTGTTTCCTTTTTTTTTTTTTTTTTTTTTGCCAAACATCGAAAGAATAAGAGAACCTAACAATTACTCTTTTGCTTTGGTTTCCAGGAATCTTGGAGCTAAATCTCATGGTTATTTGCAGTGTTTCAATTAGCCCAGGTACTAAAACATTTATTTCTGTTTTGTCTTTTTTTAATCTATTTTTTCTGTTTCTCTACTATTTTTTCTTTCATATCTCCAATTACCCATTTTAGGATACATTTTTGTTATTATAGGGTCACCTCAAGTCTGCCTTCAGTTATTTAACAAATGTTTTTATTGATTCCCTTGCACATAGCACTTGACGGAAGGAGATGTTACAGGCTATAAATTCCTAGCTGAGCCTTTGCTTGTAACTCATGAGCACTACTTTCTTTTGAAAGGGGCTCACAAACCTCTACGAAATAATCTATTCCAGAATTTAGGTGAGGATCAACAGTAAACCCAGTATTTCCTCAAATTCACTTTTTCCTTCCTGTTTTGGAAAACGGAGATATTATCCCCATCAAGCCAATCTTCTGACAGAAGACACCCTGAATCTCAGGCACCGTTAACAGGACCAGCCCTAGAGGAAATTGGAAGAGAGTAGCTTTTTAACAGCAGCCTTTCTGCTCCCTTTCTCTTTTGCCAGGGGGCCCTTCCCTGGATTTCAAAACAATAAGTACAGTTGAGCCCTCTTCTCACCCTTCTCCAGCTCCCAACATCCTTCTCAAACGATGCTCATGCATTGTTTATGTCTTTGCGGGAAAGTCACCCTCCTCTTTTCCTGGGGACAATGGAATCTTAGCCCTTATAGCAAATTAGGGGACAAAAGCCTTTATCTTCATTAAAGGAAATGTACACACCAGTGAACAGACCTCCAAAATGGGAAAAGCAAGCCCCAAAAGCCTTGAAGAAAGTAAGCAGTGGGGGCCTTCCTGGTGTCTGAAATCGGCCCACGGAGTCGGGCATCCTCGATGCCTGGGCTGTCCTGCTCCAGGAAGCACCAGCAGGTTCACATCTCCATGGTGACGCAGCCTGGCTTGTCAAATATTCCTGAGCTTTCAGAGAGTCGGGGAAAAAAAGAAAAAAAAACCCACCAAGTGGACAGATTGGGTTTTTGCTAGGCCAGGGATATGGGATTGGAATTTTGAGTCTTGACTCCCATCCCTGGAAACGGTTGACACCATCATGTGGGAGAGCCTGCATTTTCTGCTATTTTAGGCTGAAAGGAGAAACCAGCAATGGCCCATATTCCTACGGCCTCCCCTGAGCTCACCGCCCTCTTCACGGAAGGCGGATTTCAATCCGGCCCCTCCCAGCCTCACAGGGCACCTCACCCGCAGTGACACGTGGTAGTTTTTAAAGCACTTGCACGCCAAGTGCAACTATATAGTTTTATAAGCTCTGCTGGACTGTTGAGGAAACCAGCTCAGGAAAATTTAGTGACTGGCTTAAGGTAAAAAAAACAACAGAGTTGGGACTAAACAGCCAGAGCCTTAACTCCCAGATAAGAGTTATTTTCAGTTCTCTTCAGCTAACTGTCCTCTGGGAGCCGAGCAGGCTGGCCAGGCTGGCCTCCTACCTCTCGGGAGCCTCACCCGGCAGATCCTCACCTCCCTCCATCCCTCCCTCCCCCACGCTTTGCTCACACTTCTCACATCCTCGTATGCAGGTTGGGGTCCTCTGTCCCTGGTCTGTGAGAGTGTCAATGGCAGGGACAGTGTCTGGTTCAACTCTGCCTAACGTCATAAGTGAAAAATAACTAAATAACAAACCAATGAACTTGGGGATGGCCCTCGGTGCCGTCTCACCCACACGCTAAGAGCACCCTGGTCCGTGTTACACCCGGTATAGAAAAAACCCCAAATCTTTTTCCTGGCAAAGTTACCTCCACTGCTACATTCATGTATAAATGAGCAGGTGTTGGCAGCTACAGGACGTTCCAGTGAGAAAGATTTAAGACCCTGGCATAACGTCTGCCTCATCAAGTCCACATCAGAAAATCAAACAAACCAGAATATGATCTTTTATTCTGTTTTTGTCTTAACGGCTTTGGAACTGTGGTCAGTGGAAACAGCATCATTCTCAATAAAAATATTCCTGGCCAGCCAAGTGACACATCTGGTCAGTAGTGACGAGGGAGAGAACGAGCTCTTTCATTCCTTGGCAGCCTGGGAGAAGGCATCTGGGCAGGTCTACCTTGAGAATGTTTGCGAAGTGTCACTCCAGTAACTCCAGGAGAGCTGGGGTGATGAATTTCATAACTAAAATCAGAAATCTTGTCCAGCATAAAGTTTGGATGGTTTTATGAAATCATGGAGCAGAAGAGATCCTAAGTGAGAATAATTAATCTATCCCTCCACTGCTCTACAGGACAACACCGAAATTATCCTACCAAATTCTCTATGTTTTTTCTTTAATCTGCAGAACAGGAAACTCTTGAAACCTCTCTGGATAACCCCTTTAAATACCTCACAACCTTCATGGGAAGAAAGTTTTCCTTCTTTCTAACCTAAATCCCTCTTGCTGAAATTCAAATTCATTCCCTTTTGCTTACGGATCAGCCAAGAATTTAATGCCTTGATCAATTTGCATCAATACATGAAATAAAATTCATGTTTTTTTAAGACGTGAAGTATATCTATTAGCAAGTTCCAAATACCCAACTCAGTGGCTAAATAAAGGTCCTTTAAGCTGAGGATGCACTGTCTAGAAATTGGGTCCCGTAAACAGCTAACTAGCACATGAGAATCATGAGCAAAGCACTGGGAGAGTGAAGGAGTTGGAGCTGAGGCTCTCGAGCCCCACAAATGGTAAGTACAGAGGTAAGTTGAGCTTTGGCACCTTAATAATGTCAGTAAGGGCTTGGTTTCTTTTCTCTTTTCTACTCTGACTTCCACGGGGTCAGTCATTTGAAAGACTTTCTCCCTCATTGTGGCAAAAGAGCTGCAGCAGCTCCAGCCCTCACATTCTTACAGCACACCATCCCTTCAAAGCCACAGGCCTGAAATCCCCTTACATGATATCAGCCTGGATCATGAGTCCACACTTAAACTGGGAAGTTGAATGTAGTGATTGGCTTGATTTAATCAGGGCCCACCTCTGGACCTGGGGGTGGCAGGGGTGGGGTGGGTATGGTGTCAGCTTCCTAGAAGCACTTGTGATTTGTGGGGAAGAAGAAGAAAATGGACTGAAAATCTGGTACTGTTAGGGTGGGCAATTAGATGCTGGGTCATCGTGAAAACAACCTTCCCCCTCCCAAGATTCAAAAGCATGATATGATTTTCTGCACGTAAGACATCTGCTCAGACCTGTGGCTTGTCCACTTACAGACAGGTCCATGCTCCCTGGTGATGAGGATCACCTTGGGCCCTTGTTAAAGATACAGTCCTCAGGTTCCTCCCCTGAAGCTTCTATTCAATGGGTCTGGGATGGAGCCTGAGAATTTTTAATCCAACACATTCTCCAGGTGATGCTTGTGAGACCAGCTCAGCCCACAACCAATCCCAGTGCCTGTTCTTCCCACTCCTGAAAGCGAGGGAGTACATCATGTCTGCAAAGGTCTTCAAGGTGAGGGAGACACACTCAAATCATGGATGCACAATAGATTTCAGAAGGGTATTTCTGAACCTGGTCATTGTGAGTACTGGTCAGGAGTCTATGAAGGTAATTGATAACCCTTGTTGAGCATGAAATCTGTGAAGGATGTTGAGTGCTTCACATAAATTTTCTGTAAGTGATGCATCTCCTTTGTAGAGAATTTTCAGGCAAAGCAGAGACCACCATCCTTCTAAAACATTCTTATTAAGAATTCAGAGCAACATCGATGCAACTAGAGATTATCATACTAAGTGAAGTAAGTCAGAAAGAGAAAGATAAATAACATATGCTATCACTTATATGTGGAATCTGAAATATGACACAAATGAACCTATCTATGAAACAGAAACAGAATCATGGACATAGAGAACAGACTGGTGGTTACCAAGGGGGAGGGGATTGGGAGAGGGATGGAGTGGGAGGTTGGGGTGAGCAGATGTAACATTTTATATGTAAAATGTATAAACAAGGTCCCACTGTAGAGCACAGAGAACTATATTCAGTATCCTATGATAAACCACAATGGAAGAGAATACGAAAAAAAAAAAGAATGTATAAATATGTATAACTGAATCACTTTGCCTTACAGAAGAAATTAACACAACATTGTAAATCAACTACACTTCAATTAAATATATATATAAACTGGAAAGAAAAAGAATTCAGGCGCCTTTATAATATATAAAAATCAGGATCCCCCACATAGTAACAGTTTTATTTAGTATCTACTGTATGAGGAAATATATAATATCAAGAAATCACTATTGTGTGAGTGTTTCTTTGGTTGAGGTTACCTTAATCAATTTGTAATGTATTGGAAAGGTTCCTGGGATAGCCAGTAGCATCCAGGCCTCTGGGAAGAGAAAGGCAGTATCTGGAGAGTGTTCGGTATTCAGCTGTGGCCGCCTCGATTTCTGCTTCTCTCCGTGTGTTTGCAGCACTTCTCACCCAACACCCCCTTTTTCCATGCTTAAAACAAGAAGATGATGCTGGCCCACGGTTGCCAGTTACGGGTTACCTCCGTGCCAGACACCTGCACCCCTAATTAATTAAATCTCAAGTTCAAGTTCTAGAAGGGAGACTGTGGTCAAGCTACGCATAGACGAGGCACCAGCCCGGGTCCAGTGAGCTGTGACTGGGAAGGGAGCAAGGGTGATGCGAACATGGGCCAGGGGCCATTTTCTGTTGGGAGAAGGAAATTAGTTCTCAGAGAAAAAGAGTCTTTGGAGGCTGAAAAGATGCCCCTCCTAAAGCTGCTGATATAATTTATTGTATTCATCCCAGAGGCATCTGAAAACATTGGGAAAATTGCAGTGCGATACAGTGCTGCATGCATTTATGGCTGCCCAGAACTACTACAATGACCCCTCAGTTCTCCCAAGTCCAAGGCCAGCACACGGGAGCCAGTGTTTCAGAGGAAGAAGAATAAGCCAGATGATTCTCGGGAGTCCTTGACCTCTCTGGTCACATCCTTGGAAAGAAATGAGAAAAAGAATACTTCGCCCTCTAGAAGTGATTTGAGGACGAGAGACTGGTTCCTTCCCCCTCTGACTCCCCCAGGACCCTCCCAAGGGCCACCCCCCCCCCCCCATCGCTGGCCTGCCTTGAAGCCGACCTGGCCACTGTGCCTCTGTGGCTAGTTGTAACAGTTCAGCCTTTGCTGGCAGCGGACTGCCCACTTCCTGGCAGCCCCAAACTGCAGGAGACTAATAAAACGAGCCCTAATGAATGGACAGATCTGCAGTCATGTTGAACTCTCGGATTTATTCTTGTTGATAATTTGAGTGGAGTAGACCAAAGGGTGTCTTAGCGTCATAACTAGGAGACAATATTCTGATGAATGAAGCATTACCTTGTTGCATAATTAAGACGGTTGTTGACCCTAATTTAAATGATATTGCCAAGGTGAACCAAATAGCAATTCTGGACCAGAGAGAGAGTTTCTTGCTCACAGTAGACTCTTCTGCAAGCAGAGGACCTAACTTTAATTTTGGCAAAGTTTAGAAATGAGCTTTGCTAATGGGGCTTTTTAACCTGGGTATGGAGCTAGACCTGAAGAGTGCTAGGTGTCAGATTCTGCCTTGTACAGGCCTCCTGGCTAAGCAGAAGGGACCAGGACAGAATCAGGGGTCTGTGCATTCTAGGCCGCCTTTCAGGATCTGCTGTTGCCCTGCTGGGTGCCCAAGGGAGCAGGGCCAGATGAAGAACTTCCAGAGAATGTCAGCACCAAAAAAAATATAGCCCTCCACAATACGTAATTTTAAATATATGTAGTAGTAAACCTTAAAATTAATTCAAGGAATTTTAAAGATGTTCTGATTTTTTTCTATTATAACTTCGATGCATCTTTTAGAAATATCAAAGTTCCCCTCTTGGGTAAACCAGCACTGTGAATGAGTGAGAGAAAGAGCCAGGACTGACAAACAACAGTCCTGAGTTCCAGCCCTGGTTCTGCTTCTCGAGCACCTGTGGGACCTTGGGCAAGCCACGTAACTTTTATGGCTCTCAGAAAGGTCATCCAGAAAATAATGGTTCCTCTCTGGGCAGTTGTGAGGCTCAAATGAAATGTCAAAGTGCTTCATAAACTCTGAAATGCTCTACACATACACAGAGGAGGCCTTCCATGATATTCATCATGCAAGTGCCTGAAACAGGGAGTGGCACCAGAAAGTGAAAGGTTTCATACCCCAGAACTATCCACTGCTGAGGTATAGGACTTAAAAAATCCATCCCCACTCCAGATCCCCTTACAATTAATATAAGCACTCCTTCCTGCCAAAAGGGGAAGGTCTGCCCCTTCCTGAGGGTCTGATGCCCACAACAGCTGACCACATTTGCAAATTCAATGCAAATAGATAGCAAAATGAAATTGCAACTCTTGCAATAAGTGAGGGATTTCATGAAGTCAATGAGTGTGATGTTGGAGACTGCTCAGTTCAGTTAGCTAAGCCACTGACCAAGGAGTATAGGCAGTCACCAACAAAGAGAGAAAAAGCGCAAGGTTAGTGATGCATCAGAGAAAACCATTTGAGTAGCAAAGCTTTTTAAGGGGCTCTTGGGGAAATGATAAAAACTCAAGTATTTTGTAAAAATTACTCTGTTTCGGATTGTGCTACAAAACTTAAATGTGAAGAATTTAGTATCAGACAAGCATGTAATTTTGCTGGAAATTTTTCACATGTAAAAAGTGTTTATTTCATTCATTCTTTAAGAATTAATTAATAGTTGGTATTATGACCCTAAGTTTGTTTGATAGAAAATAAACTAATTTTTATAAAAGTTTTTATAAAATGTTTCATTTTCTAGGCAAAAATCACATTCAAGGATTTTGTTTTTTGATTTTTTTTTATTTTACTATGATCTTTTGGATTCACTTTCAGGTAGCTTTTTTTTTTTTTTACTGATATCAATCATTCTCAGATAATGAGGACTTTTTATAATTATTGAAATGAAATTTGCTAATTTCATTATTTCCCAGTCTCCCTCAATGGAAATGATGTTGACAGTTTCCTCAAGCCCAAGGGAGGGAAAGGGACAAGCTTCCAGCCCTTTGGAAGTGGAAAGGCCCAGCGTGTCCCTCTTTAAGAGATAAAGCCAAAATGTCTTGGAACCAATACAGTGAGAAGTGAGCCCAATTTTCTGGGCAGAATTGACGCTGCCATGCCAGGCTGGGTGCAGAGTGCACTGGGAGAGGATGTGCCAGGGGCCGGCTGTGAGGCATGAACGCCGATGGCCTCTGTACCCCTTGGACCACCAGACTGGACTCGGCTACTCCAGCTGGCCACGCAGGTGCTCCTACATCTTCTCCACTGGCTCCACTGCTCCCTCCTCAAACCTCAGTCAAAAGGGTCAGATTTCCAGGACACCCCTGCTGACCCCTCACTGAGGACTTAACTTAGATGCGCTCATCAGTACCCTTGGAAACAATAAGCCTCCACCTTACAGCCTCAAGCAGGCTGATTGAGCAGTTCGACATGCCAGAGTCCTTGGTACATTACCCCTACAGTTCTGGGCCAGCATTCAGAGATGTGCAGCCAGAAAGTAAGATCTCAGGTGCTGCTAGGCGGACCTGTGTCCACATCACAATTCTACCACCTTACTAGCTGTATGACCTCAGGCAAATTACTTGACCTGGGGCTTCCCTGGTGGTGCAGTGGTTGAGAGTCCGCCTGCCAATGCAGGCGACACGGGTTCATGCCCCGGTCTGGGAAGATCCCACATGCTGCAGAGCGGCTGGGCCCGTGAGCCATGGCCTCTGAGCCTGAGCGTCTGGAGGCTGTGCTCTGCAGCAGGAGGGGCCACAATGGTGAGAGGCCCGCGTACCGCAAAAAAAAGTACTTGACCTGTCTAAACTTCGATTTTCCCGCTATAAAATAGTAAAGCATTTAAAAATAGGTCTGCCTCATGGGGTTTGAGGTATATCTTAGGTCAGACTCCCCAGAAGCAGACCCCGAGAGGAGGATTCACATGCAATGGTTTATTTAGAACACACTCCCACCACAGGACTCGAGGAAGCAGGCAGGGATGGAGAAAAGTCAAAGCAAGGCATGGTTTCCTAGCCCACGATTCAGCAGCCTGTTTCTCTGAGTGCGGCTCCAGGAGATGGTGCCTGACTCAAGACCTGACCATGACGTCCACCTATATTCTGCCATTTGCAGGAAGAGTTGATCAGAAGCTCCAGTCAATAGTGGAAGCTCCGTGGTCCAGAGCACAGAGGGAGCCTTACATAATCGGGGATGGTTTGTCAAAGCACATTTCACGTGCAACTGATTCTATCACCGTGGGACTCGCTGGTGGAATAAACAATCACCGTACACATTTTGTTAGCTACGCCTCATTAGAGATGGGTTTTTGGAAATGGCATCGTGAAGGCTGCTTATCTGTCAGTGCTCCGTTTAAGTATGGTGAGTGTTCCAGATAGGCTTTTCTAAAGAATTAGACGTCGCCATGGCCAGATGCAGCTCGTCATGGTTACTGGAGTTGAGGGAGCCAGGGGGAGGGATACGACAGCCTGAGCTCACCTTCAGAGCTTGCAGCTTCAAGTGCTGGAGGAAAGCTGTAGAGAAGTGTCCTTGCAAAGTGAGAGCTTGATCAGAACTCTTCCAAAGAAGCGTCTTGACTTCAGCGTGACAAAATTCCAGCTTGAAGTCACTACGAATTCTTACACTTTCTTCTGTGGGTCTCCTGTCTCTGCTGTTCAGGATATGTTTGACTAGCTGCTAGGACCACCTCAATACAACAAAAATACGTCAGTGGAAGATGGCTCTGTCCTTGATGCGCCACGCCCAAGTCAGAAGGTGGAGGATTACTCTTTATCGAATCCAAGCAGGGCTCTGACAGGGGCCGTCCCTTAGTGACCGAGTGAGGGCAGGGGCAGGTCACTGAGTTCTCCATTCCCCAGGCACATTACAGCACCTGGTACACAGTAGGCGCTCAGTACACAAGTTAAACTGGACTGGATTGTCACACCCTCACTTTGGGCTTCTCTTCACTGTGAATAGTTCCTCTAACATGAGAACTGCTTGCTGGGTGCTCTCACACACACTGTAATCTATCCTCACTGCTCCAGGACAGGAGCCTTCCAGCCAGCATCAGCGAAAGGCCACAGACAGAATGGAAACTGCTGACAGTATCGGTAGTAGGCAGGGGGGCTAACAGCTCCTGCTCAGCCTAGCAAGGTAACACCTCACAATTGTCCTGTCAGGGGGCGCTGAGGAGTATCAGTATTATGTTATGGGTGAGAAAAGAAAGACATGGAGCAGTTACTTAATCCAAGGTTTCATACGATGTCCAAATATAGAGATGCTCATGGATTGTGAAGATCTAGATTTATCATAAAAGGCAAGTTAAGAAATGCTAACTTGCTTCACAAAAGGATTCCTTTGCTTTTGCTTAAGCATGCCCGTTGTCTTGGTGTTTGTAATATGCAGTTGTTAATGACAACAAAAAATTTATATACAACTTTCAGCACCACGTCTGGTCCACAAAGCCAAGTTGTGTGTCCAATGGAGCTTTGTCCTAGTCAATCTGTATTCACGAGGTTAGAATGCAGATTATTCCCATTTCTAAATAGGAGCCTGGGGTTAACCGGGTGTCGTCAAAGGGTCTTCAGCCCCATTCCTCTGGGTGAAAAACAAGGGCCACAAGTCCTGAGCCCCGGTGGGGATGGCCCTGCCTTCAATGGGCCCCACTTAGCCATAGCTGGGATACTAAGCTGAATAACTACTGGCTATTTTGTTCATATTTCTGGGCCTTGTTTCCTCAGGGGAAATACGTAAGGGGTTAGATAAGGCAGTCTCATGCTTTGTCAGACCTGAGATTCTAGGACTCTAAATCTGGAGGAGCAGAGGCAGAGGGGTGGGCTGGGTTAGAATGGGCAGGAACAGTCACCTGGTTCAAGAATAAAGAGGATGGGGCTTCCCTGGTGGCGCAGTGGTTGAGAGTCCGCCTGCCGATGCAGGGGACACGGGTTCGTACCCCGGTCCGGGAGGATCCCACATGCCGCGGAGCGGCTGGGCCTGTGAGCCATGGCCGCTGAGCCTGCGCGTCCGGAGCCTGTGCTCCGCAACGGGAGAGGCCACAATAGTGAGAGGCCCGCGTACCGCAAAAAAAAAAAAGAATAAAGAGGATGAAGACCTTTTATTCAAATTCCCACCGATGTCCTACGAGTCACTGCAAGAATATCCGTAAGCACACAGCGGCCAAGTGCATTCCATCCAAGCTCTCCTTGACCTTGGGAAGGGTGGTGTTTGTGAAGGATCTGTTTCTCAGCATCCACCAGGGAAGTGTTTCCATGATCTCTGTGGCTTCTAAAGCGTCAAGGGGAGAGTTTCCTGTTTCAGGGGAATCAGCTCTGAGGCTATGAATCAGGAGAACTTTCAAGTTCTCTCCAACAGCCAAGTTGCAGGCTGAGCGGGACTTGAAGCCAGGAAACCTGATGCCTCAGAGAGGACAAGGTTCAACGGTGAGAAACAGGGACCCAAAGTGGCGGTGGTTGAAACAACATAGAAGCTTAGTTCTCTCACCCGTAAAAATGCAGAGGAAACCAGTCCACAACTGGTATGGCAACTCCACATGCTCTTGGGGAGCCCAGGCCCCTTTGGCCCTTCCTGGGGTGCAGACCACATCCACATAACAGATGGGAGGACAGAGGGAGGGGTAAGGACAAAGGGAGAAAAGAGTGGGCGCCGGCAGTTTTTAAGGAGGGCTCCCGGAAGCTGCCCCCAACATCCCCACCGATGCTGAACAAAACTGCATCACACGCTACAAATAGAGGCAGAAGGATTTGGAACTCTGAGCAATCTTGGAGGACAGGGGCGGAGAGATGTGAGGAGAAAGAACCAGAAGGAAGACAGGAAGCCGCTGGGTCCTTGTCCCCAGATCATCCATAAAGTATGCCAGATGTGCAAAGTGCTTGCTGGGAGAGGCTTTTATGGAAAGTGCTGTAGGACCTGAGTGTTGAATGGGGGCTGACAGAGAGGCAAGACAGAGGCTGTGGTGCCAACTGGAAGCTGGGGCAGAGAAGTCCACCAGAGCATAAGCCTCATTTCAGGAGAAGGATGGAATTTTCATAAACCACAGCCTATAGGTCTGAGTCCAAGGCATTGATTTCAAAATCACACAATATATTGTGGGGCACAAGAGGTCCTAAGCCTTTATCTACAGTACACATTATTATCACTGTAAAAAAAAAAAAAAAAAAGGATCAAGAAATTGGCCCTCAGAGAGGTCAAGCAACTAGCCCAAAATCACACAGCCAGTACGTCCCAGGGCTGAGATTCAAATCCACTCCTGTCTTGTTGCAAGGCCAGTGCTCCCAATCACTACCTCTACTGTCCTTGCCCACCTCGCCCCCCCACCGCTCACACACACCGCCCTGCCAAGCAAGGCTTTCCCTCAGGTTCAAGTCCAGCTGAGGGGCTGAGCCTCCAGCCTGCAGGAAACCACCGCTGAGGTATGAGGTATGGTGTCCAGAGGACAAGTCCCTCGGGTGCTGGCTGTGGCTTCACCTTTTACTTCAGCTTCCAGTGGGTCCCACGCCCTCCCTGCCCACAGCTGCACTTCCTCCCCTGCAGGTAGACAGAAAGAAAATCCCCCCCAGATGAGGCGGTGGAAAGTAACAGCACTTTCTTTCAAAGGCAAAGGGAGCTCCTGGCAGATGCCCAGGACCAATCTGCAGGGAGAGCCCTCCAGCAGAGGAGCCAGAGCAGGGCTGGGTGGCAGGCTGGGCTCGCTCCCCGGAGGCAGGGAGGGCGGGGAGCTGAGGGCCACACTCCCCAAGAGCGCCGCTCCGCTCCTAGGGCTGCGTCCTGCCTTCAAATAAACAGCATCATAGCACTGCCCAGGTCCAGGGCCACGGAGCCAGGGGCTGCCAACATCTCCACGAGAAAGCCTTAATCTTTCAGACTGAAAACGCGGCTTTCAGAGTTTATTCTGAATTGAGACTTTTCCATGTAATCTTGGGACCCAATTTTTACTTTTCATTGGTTTGGATTCTCCAGGGATGGAAAGCCCCCTAAGCAGCTCCCCCAGGCCCCCAAAGAACCAAAACTAAGCCCCTAGCTGTCTAAAATGATTTTACTTTTTGTTTTAGACTTCTTTTTTCTTCTGTGCTGTGGAAATCGAAATAAAGCTTCAGAGAATGAAGAGTTCCTCTAGGCCGGGCTGGAGCCTGGAGAGCTTTGTAAGTGTGGGTGGGAGCAGAGGGGCCTGACCTCACAGTGGCCCTCACGCAGGACGGGAGCCGGGACACAAGCCCTGCCCGGCCAAGGGCAGGTGAGGCCCCCGAGGCCGAGCGGGCCTACAGAGGGCGTCCTGTAATACTACTAGGCCTCTCCAGTCCGTACTTGGTCACCACCACCCCAGCGTCAGGAGGAAAAGGAGACTTCTCCGCCCACCGCCTCAGTCCTGAGACCCAGGCCGCCCCCGCAGCATCACTTCATCACCCCATCCTCCCACGCCTGTCCTCACGCAGCTGCTCGAGCGCAGAGCACGGCTTGCCCACAGATGAAGAAACCAGAGGTGTTCCAAGGTCCGAGACAGCCACGCACAGTCTCCCAGGTCCCCCCACTCTGGGACAGGAGAGGGTTCCCCCTTCCGGGCAGTCCCTTGCTCCCTTCACTCTAAACCCTCTTCCTCAGAGCAAAGCTTCCCTCCTTCCCATTGCTCACTCTGGCCCAAGGCTGGGCATCTCCTCTGGGCACTGTTTTATCTCTGAAGGAGGAAATGTCTTCCCTGCTTGGCTCCCAGGGTGAATTTATCTAGCCACTCACCCACCCGAACATAATTAGCCACGCCCCTTCTATGTCCCGCCTTCTCTTCTCTTATTCCCGCATTTTGTGCAACTCATCTGAAACTCTCAGTTCTCTCTCCCACCTCCTCCCTACTCGCAGCCCGGCCTGCAAGGAAGTGCACAGAGCCCACTGCCACCAGGGAGAGTTCATCTTTCCCCAGCTGAGGTTCTGGTTATCAGTTTGTGCGGAACATTTCTTGTGATCAGTTTTTTTCACATTATTATAAATTCATTCTAATTCTGGCCTGCCCTATGGCCGAAGGTAAATCCTGCCATGTCTCTGGCCTCAGGGACTTCACCCGTGTGGCTAGTCTTCCGTCCATCCCTTCACTGGCACTGCTCAGTGTTGGAAGAGGCTGACCTGCCTGTGTGTCCCTGAACCACCCACATTCCTGAGGGGTGACCTGTGATGGCTTACCCCTCATCGTGTAGAGAAGACAAGAGTGGAAGCCATGAGGAAGGATGAAGGGAAAGCCGCTGGCCTGGGAAAGGGGGAGCGAAAAACTCCTAAACCTCTCTGAGGTATATGGAAAGTCCCATGGCTCCCAGGAACCCCTCGCCAGATTCTCTGAGGCCCCAGCCTGTATCAACTGGCTCCACACTGCCGCAGGTGAGAAGCCCCGTGCCCCTGCCTCTGAAGGAGCCCTCCTCACCTACCAGTAGTAGCTGCTGACCGCCTTCCCAGACTCACGTGGCTACAGTCAGCAGTCCCTGTCTGGATTATCCATAGCCAAGAGTCACACCAGAAAACACAGAGGAAAAGCACCAAAACCTGGAGAGAATAATAATAATGGAGAAGAGAAGGGGGGGGGGGGCGGAGCTGCAGCAGCAACAGCAAGGCTTGATGCCCTGAGAGCTTAAAGCAACATGGGTTGTACGCCACATTCAAGCTGCAGCCAGATTTCCATAGTAGAAATGCTGTCATGCTGTGAAGAAAGGTAGGGAGTTGTTGGCCCCTGGTCCTACAAATAACAGCAGTGTTTTTGTTCCTGCCTTCCCACTTCCTTATTAACAAGGATGACCCGGGAATGGACTTCTGCTCAGTGGGCATCTATTGTTTTTCAGGCCCGGCATCCATCCCCCACTTCCTCTGGTACAGACACCATCATTTATTTTCATTTGGAAAAAATTATCCCTTTCCTATTGTCAGTGTTGTAGCTTGGGTGGGGCTGACTCCATTCTGGGCTCCAGGGCTGGGCAGTGACCCAGTTCTTAGTAACTGGTTCGAGTGTATGTAATGACTTCATGAACCAAGAGAGTCAATCTCAGGGCTTTTTTTCGGGGGGACTGCAAGGGAAGAAATATTTTTTTGTCTTCATTAGGATTGCTGAAAGAGTAATATTTGTGGGTCTAGAACATCAGGCAGCCAGCTTGCCACCAGAAGAGAAGAACCTGCCTGAGAATGAAGTTAATACAGAGCAAAGAAAAGCTGACATGGTTTGATCCCCTGGATCAAGCCCTATCTGAAGCCCAGACTGCCCCTGGACTTTCCAGTTCTACATACTAATAATTTTTTTTATTGCATTAATTTGAGTCTGGTTTTTAATGACTTTCACCTAACTCAGAACTTTTGTCTCCATAGAGAAGAAAACTGGGGCTTAGAGATGCTAAATAACCTACTAAGGTGGCACACACTGACTAGTAACTATCAGAGTTTGGATGTGAACCCAGATATGCCTGATTCCAAGCCTTAGCTGTCAGACTCTACAGCCTCCCATTATATTCCTTCCCCCACTCTCTAGGTCCCTGACCTAACTCTGGTAAACATTTAGCAGTCAACCATTCTGGAACATTTGGCATCTCCACCAAGTACCCAGAGTAGTGGCTCCAGCCAGCTTTACTTAGACCACAGTGCATGCCCGCTGCTCTTTGTTGGTTCCAACTGGCATTCTAGCTCTGGCTTGAAGGCCGTGGCTTTCAAACGCAGACCTGAAGCCAGCCCTAAGGTGAGCACGTTCTGCAACCTGCATCTTACCCTCTGTCTTTAGCACAAGATCCACCACATTTTCTCCAATTGCTCATTGGCCCCAGTGGCTACTGGAGTGCTCAAGGGCACAGAACTACCGTGACTGTTTGGCAGAACCGTTTCTTGTTAGATTGGCATGGGTCACCATTGCTCTAGCTCAGCTAGGGCTGAGGAACAGTTAAAATAGCCAACAGGGTGGGGTGAAGTAGCAAAGCACTTACTCCCCACTCTAATTAGAACAGTCCCTGAAAAGAGGGATGAGAAATGCCATGCTGGGTATGCCCCTCCTTGCTCTCTCCAACCCCCAACCAAGAAGAGACTGGAAAAAATAAGGTTAGCATCTCTGGGGGCGGGGGTGGGGGTGGTGGTGACATAACAAAAGCCCTAAAATAAAAAGGCGGGGAGGTCTCCCAGATGGTGATCTTACCAAAGTGACTGGGCTACAGGGAAGGTTCTCCGACTGGAGCTCTAGAGAAATAAGAGCCCATATTCTGGATCACCCTTTTGGGTTTCGAATGATAACAACTCCTAAGCCAATTTATTATAGGTCAACACAATTATCAGCAAAGTATGTGTTTGTGTTTATCTGTTCAAAGGATTACTCTAGGAACTGAGGCCAGATTGAGAAGACTGCCTTTAATCAGAGGCCAAATTAAAATTTTGCCTGCTGCTATGGCATTTTTTAAAGCATTATTCAAATGCCTCTAACGTGATTGTTGAAGTGAACGTTCATGCTTAATTTGAATTGCTTAGATCCACAGGGAACCCCCAAAAAGAAAAAAAAATCATAAAATGTCAGCCTCACACAGTAAAGCTACCAGGGCTGATGCTTAAATTTAAGATTGGTTCAGACATCCTGCTGAAGCACCAAATGTTTTTTCTAGGAAGCCAGCAATATTGTGTTTAACACCTAAAAATAATCTCCTTGGCCCAAATATCCTTAAATTATTGAAAAATTTATGCATTTTCTTTGGAAGGAAATAACAAAAATCCGGCAGAGGATATAAAAAGGAATCCTGCCGATTGAAAATAGTTTTTAAAGTGCTTCCAGGAGGACCTTCAAGATGGCAGAGAAGTAAGCCGTGGAGATCGCCTTTCTCTCCACAAGTACATCAGAAATACATCTACAGGTGGAACAACTCCTACAGAACACCTACTGAATGCTGGCAGAAGACCTCAGACTTCTCAAAAGGCAAGAAACTCCCCACATACCTGGGTGGGGCAAAAGAGAAAAGGAAAAACAGAGACAAAAGAATAGGGATGGGACCTGCACATCTGGCAGGGAGCTGTGAAGGAGGAAAGGTTTCCACACACTAGGAAGCCCCTTCACTGGTGGAGTCGGGGGGTAGCCGGGGTGGGGGGAGCTTTGGAGCCACAGAGGAGAGCACAGCAACGGGGGGGAGAGGGCAAAGCGGAGAGATTCCCACACAGAGGATCGCTGCCGACCAGCACTCACCAGCCTGAGAGGCTTGTCTGCTCACCCGCCGGGGCGGGCAGGGCTGGGAGCTGAGGCTTGGGCTTCGGAGGTTAGATCCCAGGGAGAGGATTGGAGTTGCCTGCGTGAACACAGCCTGAAGGGGGCTAGTGCCCTGAAGGCGGCTAGCTAGGGAGGGAGTCCGGGAAAATGTCTGGACCTGCCTAAGAGGCAAGAGACCATTGTTTCGGGGTGCACGAGGAGAGGGGATTCAGAGCACTGCCTAAACGAGCTCCAGAGAGGGGTGCGAGCCGTGACTATCAGTGCGGACCCCAGAGACGGGCATGAGATGCTAAGGCTGCTGCTGCAGCCACCAAGAAGCCTGTGTGCGAGCACAGGTCACTATCCACACCTCCCCTCCCAGGAGTCTGTGCAGCCTGCCACTGCCAGGGTCCCGTGATCCAGGGACAACTTCCCAGAGAGAACATACGGCACGCCTCAGGCTGGTGCAATATCATGCCGGCCTCTGCCACTGCAGGCTCGCCCCACATTCCGTACCCCTCCCTCCCCCTGGCCTGAGTGAGCCAGAGCCCCCTAATTAGCTGCTCCTTTAACCCCGTCCTGTCTGGGTAGGGAACAGACGCCAGAGGACGACCTACATGCAGAGATGGGGCCAGATACAAAGCTGAGCCCCGGGAGCTGTGCAAACAAAGAAGAGAAAGGGAAATCTCTCCCAACAGCCTCAGGAGCAGCAGATGAAATCTCCACAATCAACATGATGTAACCTGCATCCGTGGAATACGTGAAGAGACATGAATCATCCCAAAATTGAGGTGGTGGACTTTGGGAGCAACTGTAGCCTTCGGGTGTGCTGTATGCGACTGACTAGTTTCTGATTTTTATGTTTATCTTAGTATAGTTTTTAGTGCTTGTTATCACTGGTGGTTTGTTTATTGGTTTGGTTGCTCTCTTTTTTATTACTTTTTAAATTTTTTTATTTTAATAATATTTTTTAATTTTAATGACATTTTATTTTATTTTACTTTATTTTTCCTCTCTTTCTTTTTTTGCTCTCTTTTCTTCTGAGTTGTGGGTCTGACAGTGTCTTGGTGCTCCGGCTGGGTTTCAGGCCTGAGTCTCTGAGGTGGGACAGCTGAGTTCAGGACATGGGACCACCAGAGACCTCCCAGCTCCAAGTAATATCAATCAGCGAGAGCTCTCCCAGAGATCTCCCCCTCAACGCTAAGACCCAGCTCCACTCAATGACCAGCAAGATCCAATGCTGGACACCCTATGCCAAACAACTAGCAAGACAGGAACACAACCCCACCCATTAGCAGAGAGGCTGCCTAAAATCATAATAAGTTCACAGAGACCCCAAAACACACCACCGGACGCAGCCCTGCCCACCAGAAAGAGAAGATCCAGCCTCATCCACCAGAACACACGAACCAGACTCTCCACCAGGAAGCCTACACAGGCACTGAACCAACATTACCCACTGGGGGCACAGACCAAATAAAATGAGGACGAACCTGCAGCCTGCGAAAAAGAGACTCCAAACATAGTAAGTTAAAGCAAAACGAGAAGACAAAGAAATACACAGCAGATGAAGGAGCAAAGTAAAAACCCACCAGACCAAACACATGAAGAGGAAATAGGCAGTCTATCTGAAAAAGAATTCAGAGTAATAATACTAAAAATGATACAAAATCTTGGAAATAGAATGGAGAAAATAAAAGAAACGTTTAACAAGGACCTAGAAGAACTAAAGAGCAAACAAACAATGATGAACAACACAATAAGTGGGATTAAGAATTCTCTGGAAGGAATCAATAGCTGAATAACTGAGGCAGAAGAATGGATAAGTGACTTGGAAGATAAAATACCGGAAATAACTATTGCAGAGCAGACTAAAGAAAAAAGAATGAAAATAATTGAGGACAGTCTCAGAGACCTCTCAGACAACATTAAATGCACCAACATTCGAATTACAGGGGTCCCAGAAGAAGAAGAGAAAAAGAAAGGGACTGAGAAAATATTTGAAGAGATTATAGTTGAAAACTTCCCTAATATGGGAAAGGAAATAGTCAATCAAGTCCAGGAAGTGCCAACAGTCCCATACAGGATAAATCCAAGGAGAAATATGCAAGACACATATTAATCAAACTATTAAAAATTAAATACACAGAAAAAATATTAAAAGCAGAAAGGGAAAAACAACAAATAACATACAAAGGAATCCCAATAAGGTTAACAGTTGATCTTTCAGCAGAAACACTGAAAGACAAAAGGCAGTGGCAGGAAATATTTAAAGTGATGAAAGGGAAAAAACTACAACCAAGATGACTCTACCCAGCAAGGATCTCATTCAGATTTGACATAGAAACTAAAACCTTTAGAGACAAGCAAAAGCTAAGAGAATTCAGCACCACCAAACAAGCTTTACAACAAATGCTAAAAGAACTTCTCTAGGCAAGAAACACAAGAGAAGGAAAAGACCTACAAAAACAAACTCAAAATAATTAAGAAAATGTTAATAGGAACATAAATATCGATAATTACCTTAAATGTAAATGGATTATGCTCCAACCAAAAGACATAGATTGGCTGAATGGATACATAAACAAGACCCATATATATGCCGTCTACAAGAGACCCACTTCAGGGACACATACAGACTGAAAGTGAGGGGATGGAAAAAGATATTCCATGCAAATGGAAATCAAAAGAGAGCTGAAGTAGCAATTCTCATATCAGAAAAAATAGACCCTAAAATAAAGACTATTACAAGAGACAAAGAAGGACACTACATAATGATCAAGGGATCAATCCAAGAAGAAAATATAACAATTGTAAATATTTATGCACCCAACATAGGAGCACCTCAATACATAAGGCAAATGCTAACAGCCATAAAAGGGGAAACTGACAGTAACACAATCATAGTAGGGGATTTTAACACCCCACTTTGACCAATGGACAGATCATCCAAAATGAAAATAAATAAGGAAACACAATCTTTAAATGACACATTAAACAAGATGGACTTAATTGATATTTATACAACATTCCACCCCGAAACAACAGAATACCCTTTCTTCTCAAGTCCTCATGGAACATTCCCTAGGATAGATCATATCTTGGGTCACAAATCAAGCCTTGGTAAATTTAAGAAAATTGAAATCATATCAAGTATCTTTTCTGACAACACTATGAGACTAGATATCAATTACAGGGAAAAAAAACTGTAAAAAATACAAATGCATGGAGGCTAAACAATACACTACTTAATAACCAAGAGATCACTGAAGAAATCAAAGAGAAAATCAAAAAATACCTAGAAACAAAGGACAATGAAAACATGATGACCCAAAACCTATGGAATGCAGCAAAAGCAGTTCTAAGAGGGAAGTTTATAGCAGTACAATCCTACCTCAAGAAACAAGAAACATTTCAAATAAACAACCTAACCTTACACCTGAAGCAATTAGAGAAAGAAGAACAAAACAACCCCAAAGTTAGCAGAAGGCAAGAAATTATAAAGATCAGATCAGAAATAAATGAAAAATAAATGAAGGAAACAATAGCAAAGATCAATAAAACTAAAAGCTGGTTCTTTGAGAAAATAAACAAAATTGATAAACCATTAGCCAGACTCATCAAGAAAAAAAAGGGAAAAGACTCAAATCAACAGAATTAGAAATGAAAAAGGAGAAGTAACAGTGGACACTACAGAAATACAAAGAATCATGAGAGATTACTACAAGCAACTATAAGCCAATAAAATGGACAACCTAGAAGAAATGGACAAATTCTTAGAAAAGCACAACCTTCCAAGACTGAACAATGAAGAATTAGAAAATATAAACAGACCTATAACAAGTAATGAAAGTGAAACCGTAAATAAAAATCTTTGAACAAACAAAAGTCCAGGACCAGATGACTTCACAGGAGAATTCTATCAAAACGGTATTTGTTCGGACATATTTGACAGATATCAAATTCTATCTATCTCTATTTAGAGAAGAGCTAACACTTATCCTTCTCAAACTCTTCCAAAAAATTGCAGAGGAGAAACACTCCCAAATTCATTCTACAAAGTCACTACCACACTGATACCAAAACCAGAAAAAGATATAACAAAAAAAGAAAATTATAGACCAATATCACTGATGAATACAGATGCAAAAATCCTCAACAAAATACTAGCAAACAGAATCCAACAGCACATTAAAAGGATCATACACCATGATCAAGTGGGGTTTATCCCAGGAATGCAAGGATTCTTCAATATATGCAAATCAATCAATGTGATACACCATATTAACAAGTTGAAGGATGAAAACCATATGATAATCTCAGTAGGTGCAGAAACAGCTTTCTACAAAATTCAACACCCATTTATGAAAAAACTCTCTAGAAAGTAGGCATAGAGGGAACTTACCTCAACATAGCAAAGGCCATATATGACAAACCCACAGCCAACATTGGTCTCAATGGTGAAAAACTGAAACCATTTCTGCTAAGATCAGGAACAAGACTAGGTTGTCCACTCTCACCACTATTATTCAACATAGTTTTGGAAGTTTTAGCCACAGCAATCAGAGAAGTAAAGGAAATAAAAGGAATCCAAATCGGAAAGAAGAAGTAAAGCTGTCACTGTTTGCAGATGACATGATACTATCCATAGAGAATCCAAAGATGCTACCAGAAAACTACTAGAGCTAATCAATGAATTTGGTAAAGTAGCAGGATACAAAATTAATACACAGAAATCTCTGGCATTCCGATACACTAATGATGAAAAGTCTTAAAGAGAAATTAAGGAAACACTCCCATTTACCACTGCAACAGAAACAACAAAATACCTAGGGATAAACCTACCTAAGGAGACAAAAGACCTGTATGCAGAAAACTATAAGACACTGATGAAAGAAATTAAAGATGATATAAACAGATGGAGAGATATACCATGTTCTTGGATTGGAAGAATCAATATTGTGAAAATGACTCTACTACCCAAAGCAATCTACAGATTCAATGCAATCCCTATCAAACTACCAGTGGCATTTTTCACAGAACTAGAACAAAAAATTTCACAAGTTGTATGGAAACACAAAAGACCCCGAATAACCAAAGCAATCTTGAGAATGAAAAACGGAGCTGGAGGAATCAGGCTCCCTGACTTCAGACTATACTACAAAGCTACAGTAATCAAGACGGTATGGTACTGACACAAAAGCAGAAATATAGATCAACGGAACAGGACAGAAAGCCCAGAGATAAACCCACGTACATATGGTCACCTTATCTTTGATAAAAAAAGGTAAGAGGGCTTCCCTGGTGGCGTAGTGGTTGAGAGTCCACCTGCCGATGCTGGGGACATGGGTTCGTGCCCCGGTCTGGGAAGATCCCACATACCGTGGAGCAGCTGGGCCTGTGAGCCATGGCCGCTGAGCCTGCACGACCGGAGCCTGTGCTCTGCAACGGGAGAGGCCACAACAGTGAGAGGCCCGTGTACAGCGAAAAAAAAAAAAAAAAAAAAAAGAGGTAAGAATATACAATGGAGACAAGTCATCGTCTTCAATAAGTGGTGCTGGGAAAACTGGACAGCTACATGTAAAAGAATGAAATTAGAACCCTCCGTAACACCATACACAAAAGTAAACTCAAAATGGATTAAAGACCTAAATGTAAGGCCAGACACTATAAAACTCTTAGAGGAAAACATAGGCAGAACACTCTATGACATAAATCACAACAAGATCCGTTTTGACCCACCACCTAGAGAAATGGAAATAAAAATAAACAAATGGTACCTAATGAAACTTAAAAGCTTTTGCACAGCAAAGGAAACCATGAACAAGATGAAAAGACAACTCCCAGATGGGAGAAAATATTTGCAAATGAAGCAACTGACAAAGGATTAATCTCCAAAATTGACAAGCAGCTCATGAAGCTCAATATCAGAAAAACAAACAACCCAATCCAAAAATGGGCAGAAGACCTAAATAGTCCTTTCTCCAAAGAAGATATACAGATTTCCAACAAACACATGAAAGGATGCTCAACAGCACTAATCATTAGAGAACTGCAAATCAAAACTACAATGAGTTATCAACTCACACCGGTCAGAATGGCCATCATCATAAAATCTTCAAACAATAAATGCTGGAGAGGGTGTGGAGAAAAGGGAACCCTCTTGCACTGTTGGTGGGAATGTAAGTTGATACAGCCACTATGGAGAACAGTATGGAGGTTCCTTAAAAAACTAAAAATAGAATTACCATATGATCCAGCAACCCCACTACTGGGCATATACCCAGAGAAAACCACAATTCAAAAAGAGTCATGTACCACAATGTTCATTGCAGCTCCATTTACAATAGCCATGACATGGAAGCAACCTAAGTGTCCATCAACAGAAGAATGGATAAAGAAGATGTGGCGGGCCTTCCCTGGTGGCGCAGTGGTTCAGAGTCCGCCTGCCGATGCAGGGGACACGGGTTCGTGCCCCGGTCTGGGAAGATCCCACATGCCGCGGAGTGGCTGGGCCCGTGAGCCATGGCCGCTGAGCCTGTGCATCCGGAGTCTGTGCTCTGCACCGGGAGAGGCCACAACAGTGAGAGGCCGGCATACCAAAAAAAAAAAAAAAAAAAAAAAAAAAGATGTGGCACATATATACAATGGAATATTAGCCATAAAAAGAAACGAAATTGAGTTATTTGTAGTCCGGTGGATGGACCTGGAGTCTGTCATACAGAGTGAAGTAAGTCAGAAAGAGAAAAACAAATACCGTATGCTAATACATGTATATGGAATCTAAAAAATAAACATTGTTCTTAAGAACCTATGGGCAGACAGGGATAAAGACGCAGACATAGAGAATGGACTTGAGGACACGGGGAGGGGAAAGGGTAAGCTGGGACGAAGTGTTAGTGTGGCATTGACATATATACCTTACCAAATGTAAAATAGATAGCTAGTGGGAAGAAACCGCATAGCACAGGGAGACCAGCTCGGTGCTTTGTGACCACCTAGAGGGGTGGGATAGGGAGGTTGGGTGGAGACGCAAGAGGGAGGAGATATGGGGATATATGTATACGTATAGCTGATTCACTTTGTTATAAAGCAGAAACTAACACAACATTGTAAAGCAATTATACTCCAATAAAGACGTTAAAAATAAAATAAAAATAAAGTGCTTCCGTCCAGTAATGAGAAGTCAAAGAAATCACAAAATACTTTCAAGAACAATATGCTGAATTGCCCTCTGACCCAGAGACCATTTGATCCTATGTTGGCTTTTGCTAAATATTTGTTTCATGCTTTTATTTAACTGTTCACTGATACTTAACCCCTCCCACATTTAGATTATAAAGCATGTTGCAGGTCTATATCCTACAGTTCTTTCAACACACCAGGGTGCCTAGTTCATGCCTGAGATCAGAGAGGGTACTAAACAAGCATGCTGTCCAAATCTATGAATAAATAGTGAATGTCCTCAGTCCTCTCAATTATTCCACTCCAGCTATGCCAATCACAGAGCCTGATGAGTCCTTGGCTTTGGTATCACGTGGCAAGTGCACACCCAACAGCCATGCTCCCTTCGTCCCTGCAGGCTGTGTGCCTAGTCCCTGGGAACTAATCCTGGTTGGTCTAAGCCAGTCATGGCATTAGCATTCCTCTTGCCTAGGAATTGGTCTAAGAGGGGATATATATGTATATGAGACTTATGTCTGGCCAATGAGATGAATGAGGTGTTAAAGGAACGTGCACTACAGATTTCAGGATAGATTTTCCTCCCCTGTAAAAGAGAGAGACGGTTCTACAGGAGAAGCCCCTGTTTGCCCCCTTGGCTACTTTTCTAATTTAGATGCTGTCTTTGAGAATATGATGTTTGGAACTGAAGCAGCCATCTTGAGACCATGAGACAAGTTTGAAGACAAAAAGTCCTTGCTGAGTCTATGCCAAGGATGTTAGGAGGATGGAAAGAATCTGGGGACCTGATAAAATAACTGAGCAGCTAAGCCAAGCGTGGGATCACTTGCCTCCACATTCCTTATTATAAAAACAGAAGCTGCCCTTACTCTTGGACCTCTTTGGTCAGAGTTGCTGTTACTTGCACCTGAAAGCATTCTATCTGATTCATATTACTCTCACGAAAATTAGAAGTAATTATGTCTCCTCTCTTCTTCCAGGAAGGGCCGTATGATATAATGGAGAGAACCTCTGTTTTGGAGCCAAAGACACTCTCATCAGTCAGAATTCCAGCTAAGTAACCCTGAGCAAGTTTTTTAACTTTCAGAGTTTCAGCTGCATCATTAACTGTAAAATGTAGATAGCAATGCAGATTTCATAAGCTTACTATTATAGAAAGTAAAAAATAATTTGCACATAAGTTACTCAATCTGGCACATAGCAGGTGCTCAATAAATGCTAACTGCCTTGCTTCCTTTCCCTCCATGTGATCCCTGTGTGGAGTAGAAGATTCAGTGAATTTTTTGTACATAGGGAAGCACACCCCTATGGAAATGTCAAGAAGGAATGATTTCTCACTGTCTTTCTCATTTGAAGACAAGAGCAGGGATAGGGACGGCTGTCTGTGTGGGAGAGAGGCTGCAGCTCAAAGAACAGCTTATGATGAGCAGGCCGATCTATGCTGCTTGCACACAAACAAATACCCTAATTTCATAGCTGCAACACCCTTTTGTTGAGTCTGGTGCCTTCTGCGACTCAGCTTCCCTGTAAAACATCTGCTCGAGGCCTCAATAGAGGCCCCCTCTTCTGAGCTGCTTCAGGCCAGGAGAGTCTGTTCCCCAAACTGCCCACAGCTGGGAGCCTCTGAAGTGTGGACTCCACTGCTCAGTTGGCAGTGATCCTGAGTGAGCGTGCGTGCCTGGGAGCCTCGGGGTGCCATGGGCCTGTAGAAAAGCAGCAGGCAGTCTGCAGGCCGTGTTCCAAAGCTGACTTTGGACACACACGTGGACACACCCAGGACACATGCCTTCCCTGGACACACAACCAGATATGGCCCCCCACACACGTACACACAAACACACACACACACTTCCCAACCCTGGTGAGTAGGCACAGTGACAGCCACCCTCTGGAGAGCTGGAAGCCTATCTGGGACCACACACCCTCTTCCCTCCCTCCTGAAGTCAGGAGACAATGTTAGTCTAACTCACCAACTCACCTGCAAACCCCAGCCTGAGAGGCAGGGCAGAATAGTGGTTAATGGGCTCTACCCCCAGCTCCAGGAATTACAACTTACATGACGTTGAACCAGTTATCCAAACTTTCTTGGGCTCTTTTTATCTCATCTGGAAAATGCAGATAATAATAGAATTGTGATGATGTGTCTAAATGTTCCAGCACTGTGTTTGGCGTGTGGTATGTGCTCAGCAAAACAAAGTCCCAAAGCATACTTAGGAAGAGACAGCTCCTCCCACCAGAGGACCACTCCAAGGTACAGCCCATCCAACCTGCCACCTTAACAGGCCAGAGCTCACAAGACTAACACGTCCACCAGCCCAAACTACTTGTCAAACACCTCCTATGTGTATGCAGTTGGGATTCAACAGTGAACAAAGATCCTTGAAAGCTTACAGTCCAAAGCAAGAAACAAACTCAAAGACAAAATCATAGCCTTGAATTGTGATAAGTGCTATGAGGGAAAAGAAGGAATAGAGTGGGCAGTGGGGGTGGGAATACCATTTTATCAGGAAGTCAGATAAGACCTCCTGCTGAAAGAATGACACGTGACCATGGAGGAGCTCAGTGACCCTCCAATGTTGGTTGGATGAGTAAATGCCCCCTACCCCAGAGGTGGCTCTGACAGTAAGATGAGTTCTCAGGGCAGAAGATGAAGAGTTCTGATGATGATACACTCAGGCCCTACAACCTCACTGCCTGAGGGACAGTCAGCCCGGTCTCGCTCCTCTCTCCCCCTAAGTGTTCTGAACGTTCTCATAAGGTATCTGGTACCATAGCACTAGGCGATGCAGCACCGGGCTTTGATGATCATATGTGTCCTAGAATCTTAGAATTCAGGCTACTTGATACTGAAGCTCAAGGCGCCTCTCCGCTAGATCCGCTCCTTGGATTCCATCCTGCAGGGCACTCTCTTGTCCAGCTTCTTTTCAGTGACATCATTCTTTTAGAGACTGACTTTGTTCTAACCCAATTTTTTGAAGTCATTTGAATTCAAGGGACCTCTTAGCAGATCTCAGACTATTATACACATTCATGTATAAAGACAGAGAAAGATCCCAGGAAAGTCATTACCAGAATAACATCGGCTTGGCTTTTTGTTTTCTATTATAGACCTGTGTGCTGTGGAATATTACTAAAGCAGAGCATACCTAGTACATTTCCAACATTCTTCACTTGCTTTCCAGCTCACTTCCATTTTCCTACTTTATTTCCAGTATGCTGTGAGAGTAATTTAGTGTACTTTTTGCCTGAGGCTTTGTGCAGGTAATAGCTTCCTTCCCCCACTATCCTTTAATCCATTTGTATTAGGTTCATGCTTCTCCTTCACTTGAAATTATTCCCAGTCTCTGCTCCTGGGCATTTCCAACCTCTCTGTAATTTGTCAGCAATGCCTTCATGAATCATTAAGGACCGTTCATTTGCTCACTTGTTCAGTACTTCATGAGCACCTACTATGTGTAAGCCCTTGAGCTACGGGAATGCGAAAATGATTAAGACACACTGTTAATTACTATTCTGTGGTCTCAAGGATCTCATAGTCTCTGGTGGGAGCAGACAGGGAAACAGACAAGAACAAGACACTCCATTAGGTACTATGAATCGAAGTATGAACAAAATATTGTGGAAATAAAGAGAAGGGAGGGACTAATTCAGCCCTGAAAGATTAAAAACTACAGCCCAGGCAAAAATATCTGAGCTGTATCTAAGCACCAGAGAGGGTGCACGAGGGTGTTCCCCCTAGCAAATGGTGTGTGCCAATGTGCAGGGCGTGAAGCAGCACCACGGTGTCCACAGAACCCACAGTGGTTCACGCCAGCTGGTGCGCAACACATGGGGCAATGGGAGAAAATCAGGGACAAAGATGAGAGGAGTGTGCTGAAAGTGAGTTTGGAGCAAAATGCGGGTCAATTATGTAGCCAAATGAAAGATGACTGTAATTGTAAGACATTAAATAAATAAAATTCCACAAGTCCATAGTGATAGTAAACAGAAAATAAAGAAAAACATGTCCTTATTTGAAAGCATTAGAGGTGATTATTATATGCCAACTTCTGATTCTGAAAACTGACAACTAAAGGGAACAAGTTAAGCACTTATACTGCCTTTTCAGAAGGACGTATAGTTCATCACCAGATGATGAGGGTAAGGTCTTCCTTATAGAATACCAGCTAAGAAATGTGAAGGAAATGCCAAATTTAGAAAATCACTATTTTGTAACCCACGGAGGAATATCTGATTTGGGCAAATACCATCAATGGCTGCTAAAACCTTGGGACGAAAATTTAAGAGAACCGGATATTCTCACAGTGACCAAGTACCATCTCAGAGATTACCTGCTGATTGGAAGAGGAAAACCTATCTTTACAAAGGAAAGATCTAGTGATCACCATCTTAACTAAGAGATCAAACTAACAGCATGATAGCGGGACAACCTGTCATGTACCTTCTGAAGTGACGTCTTATTAAGCACACACCTCATTTACACAGTATTCTTGCCAAAGGTGTTTCATCCAAATCCTCAGTTTTCAAGAAGTACAGAAGACAGAGAAAAAAGTTAAATTACCCCACGAAGCAGCAATCAGACAAATCCAGAATGTGGAACAGCCTATAAGACAACTGGCCTAACTTGTTTAGAAGTTCAATGTCATGGGGGAAAAAAACTGAGTGGATTATTCTTGTTTTAAAAAGAATGAAAAACAGCAAAATGCAATGCCTGAACATTATTAGATCTTGCTTTTAAAACTGGGCTTCCCTGGTGGCGCAGTGGTTGAGAGTCCGCCTGCCGATGCAGGGGACACGGGTTCGTGCCCCGGTCCAGGAGGATCCCACATGCTATGGAGCGGCTGGGCCCATGAGCCATGGCTGCTGAGCCTGCGCGTCCGGAGCCTGTGCTCCGCAACGGGAGAGCCCACAGCAGTGAGAGGCCTGCGTACCGCAAAAAAATAAAATAAAATAAAATAAATAATAAATAAAAACTTTAATACTATAAGATAATCTCGGGAGCAATGGAAAATTCTAAATACAGACTGGATACTAGACGTTATTCGGGAACTGTAACCTTCTGCAGTCTGATCATGGTTTTGTGATTGTGTAGGAGAGTAACCTTATGTTTTTTGAGATACATGCTCAAAAGGGGTGAAACAACCAATTATTTTCAAGTGGTTCAGCAAAATATAAACATACAGACACATGAATAAACGAATATGGCAAAAAGTTAAAAATTACTGAACTTAAATGGTAGGTATATAGGTGATCACTGTACTTTTCTATCAACTTTTATGTGAATTTTCATAATAAAGAAGTTCGAAAGAAAAAAATGTAGGGTCAGATAACGAAGGGCCAGTCATGAGCTTCTTAGGATTTTGGACCTTACTCCTGAAGGCTCTGAACAGATGACTGACAGGATCAAATATACACCTTAGAAAGACTATTGGCTTAATGCATTCACTCCACTAGCATTTACCACCTACACCAAGCGTTGCGTGAACCCTGAGTTAGGTGCTGTGGGAGATAGGAACACCAAAAAGGCACTGCTGGCCAGAAAAGCATTTACCATAAACAGAGGTGAGACACAAAACACGGAGCACGGGTAGAGCTTCCTTGTCAGAAGAGGACGGGGAGAGCTGGGGAAAGCGCAGATGCACACGCCTCCAGGTATTAAGTGGTGTTCCAGGTCACCAGCACAGCCATGCCACCCCAAAAAGGATGAACCTACAAGTGACTAAGATCTCCCAGCAATTCTAGACTTCTGATCTCTTATTCCTTGATGGCAGAATCCCACTCCCATGAGAGATGCTGAAAAGTGCTAGATTTCCTTGAAGAAGAGTGTGGGAGTGTGACCCATTTCTGGCCCAAGGGACCTGACTCAGGTCCCCTGAAATCCACCAGGGACTACCAGCAAAGATTTTCTTCCCTGATAAAGACAGAGAGGACCCCTTTCCCCTCCTTCCTGGTTTAAGTGCAGCCGGATGAGGATGTGGTGCTTGGAGCTAGGGAACCATGAGGGGGACCCAGAGCCCTAATATCCCTGTGCTACTGAAGCAAGCCTGCAACTTCCTATCACTCAACTTCTTGTTATGGGAGAACTTCCTGTTATCTTTCTTTCAAATCACTCATATTTAAGTATTGATACTTATAGCCCCAAACCTCACTCAGCCTCCATCTGCAGCCATGTGCGTCTAGAGCCAATCCTGACCCTGGGACACAGCAGTTAAAGGAAGCCTCGGCCACAGTCTAGGTCACCCAGGCCATCAAGTCACTGCCCCTAGTTGAACTCCACCAGCAGCTGCAGTGTGGGATGGTCAGGAAGGTTCACATTCACATGTCAACTCTGATTGACTGGCAGTGACTAAGGTGCTATGCGGAGGGTTCTGATGCACCGTGTGAAGGGTGAAATACAGGTTCTGTGCAAAGAAGTGCCTAGATTCCTGTGCCAGATACCTGCCCTGGCCTCACATTTATCATCGCATGTATGGACGGAGTTTGGAAGCAGAAGACCTGAGTTTGAGCCCTGGCTCTATTGCTTACTGGTTTTGTGATTTTGGTCAAGTCACTTAACCTCCTCGAGCCATCTTATGGGATAATTGTTATCACTGATAGTGAATGTGCTTTGTAAACCATGAAGCGCCATGTGTGGGAGTTATTTCGTCTTATATTTGTCAAACCTCAACTGAGGACCAGGTTGATAGGACGTAGGGAGAGGAGGAAGGAATTCAAGGTTCCAGCCTTGGACACCTCACCAGAGGGCGCTGATCCAGGCTAAAGAAGCAGGACTAACACAAGGTCAGAGTTTCAGGTGAAGGTGAATCAGCAGAAGTTGAGTTGTGAGCCTAAATGGTGAAATATAGTTGGAGAAGATGTCAAAAGCAGAAGTGAAGATGCTAAGGACAAAGAGATAGAAACCACAGACTGGAGATGGGATCTCTGCTTTTTTTTTTTTTTTTTTACTTCTTCGTCACCAGAGGGATATGTCCCCATCCAGCGGTTAACAGTGGCTCCCCAAGGCTGAGGACCTCAAGGGGTAAGAGGGTAGAAGGAGTTTCCAAAATCTTCAGAGGGGCAAAGGGGGGTGTGGTCCCCTCCCTAGGTGAAGCCACCCCAGGGCAGCGTGCCTCCTTCCCTTGTAGCAAATCAGTGCAGTAAGACCAGAAGGGGAAGCCCAAAGTGTAAGAAGAGACAGTCAGAAGTAGATAGACTTTCGGTAAGCTACAGGTAGCAAGACCATTTACTTTTCTCTTCCCCCCTCCCCTATGGCATAGCACAAACTCACGACATTCCGAAAAAGCCCAGCAAGTAACAAGTTAAGAAATCAGAAGGCCTTTTGCAATAAAACTAGCTGAGAAAGGGGTAAGGGACTCTTAACAAGAATTACTCCAAGAAGCCCTTACTCTCCAGGTTACTAAGAGTCTAAATTGCCTTGTGAAGTCTGACCTAGAGGCCAGAGAATGATCCCCCATATGGATCTAAAACACCGGCCAGCCCCATGCAGGAAAAGGGGAAAAAAAAAAAAAAAAAAAGATTGACGACAATTCCAAGCAAAAGCTGAGAGGAAGCTGAGACCCAGAAGCGGGGCAGAGTTCAAAGCTGTATTTGTCCATCACTTTATCTCTAATGTCTACAACAGAGATGATGAATGAATGGGCCTCTGGGGCGGTGAGGAGCCCCAGATCGGATGGGCTCTGCAAGGTAGTGAAGGGAGGGGTGTGAAAGGGGCCTGGGAAGTGGAGGCTCCACGCCTGTGAAGAAGCAAGTGTGCGAGAGGAACTGGACAGAGCCCCTCCAGTTTGTAGCCCCAGAGGACTCTGCACGGGTCTCAAGAGGACGCTCACACCTGAAGGACAGGCTGCCCTTCATACCCTTTTGCACTCCACCTATCACAAATAGCGAGGCTCTGGGTGTTTAATTTTTTAGTTGAAAACATTCAAAATTGGGAGATTCTACATATTCTGATTCCCCCCATTCCTTTTTGAAGATGGAGCGACACTAGGCCTGCGGGCCCCCAGGTAAACGATCCGGCACTGCCCAACAGCTGCCCCGATTTACACACAACACCCACCTCTTCCCACTGCTCCCAGACACACACACAGGTAAGGCCGTGAAAACACAGAGAAGACGAGCACCTGTAAGCCCAGGAGAGAGGCCTTCAGAAGAAACTAACCCTGCCGACACCTTGATCTCAGACTTCTAAGCCTCCAGAACCGGAAATAAATTTCTGTTAAGTCATCCAGTCTGTGGTATCTTGTTATGGAAGCCCTAGCGAATTAATACATACATCCTTACGAAACAAATATGGGCCACTTCACAAATTTAATTACCAGCCTAGCCCTAAGGCATCTGAAAATACACTATGTTTTAAATTCATTCTTTCATTCAACATTTGAGCACCTACTATGCCCTGAACACTGCACATTTATTGATTCAAGCCCAGTATCTTATAAACCAATTTTATTTTCTTGTCATTTAACAACCCACTTCTGATTTCTTCTAACCATTTTCTGCTGGGAAGCTTTATGTGGCATTTGGTTGTCTGCTGCTGATTCTCCTGATTAATGGAAAATGGTCTTTGTCACGAATCTGTTACGAACGGTATCAGAAATCCTAGTTCTCAACTCCGGCTAGACATCAGAATCATCCGGGATGTTTTTAAAATACCTACACCTGGATCAGTCCCTTCCTCCATTCTGATTTAGTTGGTATTTGTGCGGAGCTCTGCCAGGATGTGTATATTTCTTTAAGCTTCCCAGATAATTCTGATGTGCAACCAAGACAGCACTGTTATTCTAGTTTGAAAGGTCCTTGAAGGTCACCTCCTTTGCTACTCAAAGTACAGTTCGCAACCTGCCAGCACCGGCATCACCTGGAAGTGTGTTAGAATTGCAGAATCTCAGGTTCCACCCTGGACTACTGCATCAAAATTCATATTTTAACAGGATTCCCCACAAAATTCAGAGGTACTCTAAAATTTGAGAAACACTGGATTTCCACTAGAATTACCTGGAAAGCTTGTTAAAAACAAGACTGCCTGGCTTCTTCCCAGAACCACAGAATCACAATCTCTGGTATGGGCTTGGGAATCAGAACTTTATATATGGTTAATGTAGCTAGTCACACATGGGCCTGAGGCTTAGGAATCACTCACGTACGCCATAGCATACATCCCCTCAACTACCCAGCCTCTGCTTAACCTTCCAAGTCATTTTTAAAGATAAAAAAATATAACAGAGAAACAGGCTTTTATTTTTTCCATCACGCATGCAAACTTACAACTATTTAAACTGTTTCAGAACAAAGAAATAATTGCATTATTACCAGTGTGTCAATTACCAAGTAAGACAACCAGTTACTGATTACTGTTGGGAGGTTATTATCACAGAACACAGCAACAATTTCCAAATTATACTTTCAAGCCCAGAGTTATATCATGAGACCAGGACAAGCTGATAATTCTAATAGTCACACAAGTCTCCATCTTACACAGGAAAAAAGACTGATGCTCTGGTGAAAGATCTCAAGTAAGCACCTCATCAAAGACTGATAAGTCTTTATCAACAAACAGTCTCTCCTTCCTTTTGTGGATGCAGGGAAAAGGCAGCATCCCCTTCATCTCTTTTTGAGACTTCTTGTTAATTCCGAAGACTTTCATTCTAAGGCCCACCTCTGGAACTTCATTAGTTAACACGAAAAGCAAAAAACAGACCTGATGTGATAATGATAGTGCACCCCACCACTATCACCACCAACACAGAGTCCCAATCTCCCAAAGCAGTCCTGGTTGAACTGGCACAGGATCTTGGACTTTTGATAAACAATACAGGCAGGGAGAGGGAGACACAGATGAAACCAGGTTGATCATAACTGATAACTGATGTAGCTAGGCGATGGGCACACGGGGTCCAGAGACCATCCTCTCCACTTCCGTGCATGTCTGAAAATGTCCATAACAAAGAAGCAGCAGCTCAAAAAAAAAAAAAAAAAAAAGGCAGATCTGGACAGTTCTATTTTCCCATTAAGCAAAAAATGAGGAAAATGGTTAGATTTACTTAGAGACAAAATAAGCAGCATATACATTAATCTTCCACATACACAAGGCCACACCTAGAACAAAAGAGAAAGCATCCAAAGTAACATTATTCTGTTTTTGTTTGTTTCTATGATTTATAAAATCCACTAATGATGAGAGACTGGACAAAACTTTGGGCATACCCTCACCTAGGCATCGCATTTGCCCACAGCCCTTTAATTCTCCCGTCCCCACCCTGGGGAAGGTCCCTCCCCATCCGCTCCAACACTGAGAGGCAGGAGTGTTCTCCCTGAGGCTCCTCAAGCCATTTCTATCTGCTCTTCCAGGCCCGCTCCACACCAGACTCATTCCCACTCTGTGTTTTTGCTCCAACTCCCCTGCCCAAAACACCCTCTCGACAGCTCTGAGTCAAGACCTCCCTAGCCCCTGGGGAACTCAGAACAAGGTCTTCCATAAGGAAAGGGACGCTGGTGGGTGGAGGGCAAGTGTAGACACAGTCCTACTTTCCCACCCTCAGGGATAAGGGGGAAAGAGGGCACAGGTGAGCCTGGGCAGGGAGGGCCCAGATCAGCTTTTACACCCACAGGAAATGAGCCTTGGAGATTCAGAACAGGTTCTGCCCACCCCCATCCCCATGCCCCAGGAGACAGCCTTGGGATCCCCCACCCTATAAACCAAAGCCTACTTCTACGGGTATTTGAGGGTAGAAGCCAAGAGAGCAAAGGACCGCTAAGGGTGGGAAAGCTGGGGAATGAGGTTCCAGAGGGCGAGAAGCTACCACAGAGGAGGAAACAGCAGGAGGCAACTGGGTCTTAAGGGACAGAGGAAAAGGTCGGAACAGGAGTAACCCTGGTTCACGACACTGCTGCCTGGGGGGTTATTATTCTAGCAGATGCACAGCCATGAAAAGAGTTTTCAACATCAGAATTATAGCGTGAACCCAGGAGTCGGGAGCAGGGTCTGAACCCAGACCCACTTGGCCTTCTGGCTTCCTCTACCCTCTTCCAGCCCAGTGTGTGCGTGTGTACAGCAAGTCCCCAGCTATCTCGCTACCTGTATGTAGAAAACCCTGGTTTTACAATTGTTTTGTTTTCTCTTTCTGAGATGCGGTACTACTGAAACAAAAAAAAAAAAAAAAAAAGGAAGGGAGGGAGGAGTGGTAGACAGGACAGGGAGAGAGGGAGGGAAGGAAGAGTGAGGAAGGAGGCGTGGAGGTGTGAGATGAAGTAGCCACAGGCCCACAGATCAGAAATACCTCTTCCCCAGCAACCCCACTATAGCACTCTGGTCATGTGTGAGGAAGGGATGAGGGGAGTTGATAATCAAGATACCTAGATTATAGGTGAGTCCAGTCCCCACCCTCACCTGGAGCCGCAGCCTGATGACAGTGAACACATGTCCATACATACCAGCCCGCCCATCAGTCCGGCAGCCGGGAGGGTTGCTGGAAGGCTGGGGAGGGTAGGTGTGTGTCTCATACACCGGCAGGGCGCCTGGGTCCACAAGCAGTTCTTGAGGTCCTTGTTGACCAGGAAGCCAACTGGGGCCGATAGCAACCTAGACAAAACTCAATGGCCTCATAGTGACGGGTCATGGTGCAGACCCTGACGAAGGTTCACCAAGAGAAGGGCCCAGAGGCAGGAAGAGATGCATGATGGTACAGAACACGTGGCATACTGCTTCTCACCCTTAACCTCATCTGTGTCCAGGAGGACAGCATGGGCCCCTGGCCAAAGCCAGAGATCTTGTAGATGGCACCTTGGCTGGTGACCCCAGAGCCACGGAACAATCAGTTCTGGCTGATGGCCAATACCATGTGCACAAGCTTCATTTTGCAGTGGCAACAGAAAAGCTTGCCATAGATGGCATGCATGGTCACATGAACCAGCCCAGCAAGTCATGGGCCCTGAAGTAGTAGAGCTTAAGGATGCACTGGTCCTCTTGTTGGATGACTCATGAGTGTCCACGTTAAAGACAGGTGGGAAAGGCCAGAGCCAAGAACAGGGTCCAGGCAACGTAGATAAAGGCAGCACACATCTGAATCATGTGTGTTTAACATATAAACAGTAGGGGTGAGGTCACGTAACATGTGACACTAACGTAAAAAAGCAAGAATGCCATGGGGAGGCAAAAGAACATAATCATAAACACCGTATTCTTGTAACTGAAGTCCAAAGGGAACACAGTGCACAGAGGTCAACATGAAGAGAAGGCAGACAGCCAAACACATGTGGTCAGCCGGGCACGGGTCCAGCAGGAGGTAGTAGGGAGACTTGTGCAGAATCAGTTGGAATTGTTTACCCCAGGCTCTGGGGTCTCCACTGGCTGCCTTGCTGGACATGGCCTGCCCTCCTTTCCTTTCTCCGCTCGGGCCCCTTCACTCATAAGGTAGTACTGCAGGGGATTGGGCCACAACTCCTCGTTGATTATCTCCACAATCTTGTCAGACTCAATGGAGCTGTGGTTTGAAAACCACCCAAAGAAGCTCCGGGTGTCGTCTGGGTTCCCCTGGCTTAGGGACTGAAGATCGTGCCCTGGGAGCCACTGGATTGGAGTAGAACGAGACACCACCTGACCGGAAGGACCACACCCATATTCCTTGATGAGCACCTTATTTTGGAAATAGGGGTTGCGGCCAAAGTAGAACTTGATCTTGTAGCCCAATCTGGCGAGGCCAAGCTCTTCCACCTCCAAGCTGTTCAAGTAGCTGAGTGCCTCTTTATCTTGGTTGTTCAGAAAGGATGCGAGCTGGGGGTGGTTCTGAAAAGCCTGCCCCCAGAAGCCCGGGATATTCTGGATGAGGAGGTTCCTGCGCTCTAAGTGGTGCAGTCGCAACTGCCCAAACTTGCGGGAGAGCCGCAGGTAGGCCCTGTCCGCCTGGGCGTTCATGGTCTCCAGCTTCAGCTGGACGTTCTCCAGTGTATCCATGCTGCCATCTGTTGCCGGGGGCCCTGACCCTGCATCCTTCTCCACCTTCTTTTCCTCTACCACTGGAACGGAGGCAGACTCCCCAGTGGTCCCTCTCTTCGGTTTCCCAACAGCTACGGCCGGAGACGCCCTCCCCACTGCGCTACAGGAAACTGGGGCCTTCTTCCCAGCGGGGCAGCGTCGATTTCCAACGCGAGGAACATTTTTCGGCCTTCCCATGGGCCCCACGGTTCCCACGAAGACAGTGTCTGTCGGCAGGCGCTCCGAGAGGGTTGTGGCCTTCCCCGGGTCGGGCCTGGCTGCGGCCTGCCCGCTATCCCCCTCAGCCCGGGCCCGGAGCGCGAGGCCACAGTCCAGGGGGAGCCGGCAGGCACTCTCTTCCCCGGGCCGGCGGGGCGGCGCGGGCTCAGCGGTTTCAGCGGTTTCCAGGCCACCCCAACCCGCGCCAGCCTGCACCTGTGCCTCCTGGGTCTCCTCCCCGAGCCTCTGGCACTGTGGGGGGTCCGGGTCGCGTGAGGCGTCGTCAGGAGTAGCGCGGACTCGGCCTTTGGCGCGGCCTTTGCCACGGTTTTTGGCGCGGCCGGACTTTTTACCCCTACTTCGGCCGCTCATGATGGTAACGGACTCAACTTCAAACGCACGCTCCGGCCTGCGGCCCCTGGCGCCTGCTCGCTGTCCCTACCGAACGGGCCTCTCCATGGCAACCGCCGACGTCACGACTGCACGACGGTACCGTAGCGCGAGGACTGGATGCGCCCGGTGATTGGCTCCAGTGCCGCAGCTGCGCACCAGCCGACCCTCACAGACGCCCCCACCCCCATCTCACCCCAGCTCGCTCTCACTGTTCGAGAGGGCAGTCCTTTCGTTTAGTTTCTTCTCGTTGGTCTCAGCTGTGCCCTCGCGGTCCTCTTATACAAGACACCCTCAAGACAGCCATCATGTCAGTTCCCCCACCATATACTTTCTAAGCCTAATATCTAAAGTTCCTTCAGTTATCTTCTGTGACATCTATCATGATGAAACTGCTCCTGGTCTCTATGTCTCATCTTTGAAAGCCTTTGCTGAGGGATTTGCCCAGGTACCTTAACTCCAGGGACTTTAAAGGTAGGTACCGTAATGCCAGGCCACAAAGCGATGTGATACGTGGTGGGATGTTAGTACTAACTACTTTAAAAAAAAAAAAATAGCAACTGCTATTTTATGAGTATCATTATGTGTCAGGCACTTTACTATGTGCCTTATATGCATTTTCTCAATATGTTAAGGAGGTATTGTTATCATTCTCATTTTCCAGATGAGAAAACTGTGGCTCAGAGATGCCGAGGAACATTCCTGAGGTAACGCAATAAGGCATGGAAGCACAATTCTAACCCAATTCTGACTCATAACCTTTATTTTATATTCACAGGTGTCTAATCCTTCCAGACCTGCTCAGCTGTAAATTACTGCCTTAGCGCTTAAGAAGGCCAGCCTTGCCTGTTAAACCAGCATCAGCTGAGCACCTCTTCATCCTGGGACCATGACCTGAGTCCTCTAGCTGCCTCAGGCCTAATTTACAGAGCTGGGCTATCACTCAAGGTATAGGGCCAGGAGTGAAGGATACAAGTCAGAATTCCTATAACTGGAGTAAGATGGGAATGTGGTCAGAGAATTATTTAATTATCATTCAAGGAGTGGAGCAGGGCTTCCCAGGTTAAAGTTCAGAAGCAGACCCTCCATAGTGGCAGTGAGGAGGCCCTAGAAACTTCTTAGAGACTGCAAAGAAACAGCCAGACAACCTATTGCGTGTTCACAAGAGAGCCCTGGACCATGCTTTAGTGAAGCCAGTGATGAGGTTATGACCAGTATGAAAGTTTTCAGGTTGTCTCTTTAAGTTCAAAGGGAACAAGAAGGCCCTTGCAACCAGCTAACGGAGAGGTAAGCCCCAGCGTCTCTGGGTTCTCAATACCTCTTACACTCATTACTCTCTTATACTCTCTTGTGGTTGTGGCCCAGCAGCCTGGCATCACCTGGAAGCTTGTTAGAAATGCAGAATTTCAGGCCCTACCCCAGACCAGCTAAATCAGAATTTGACTTTTAACAAGATCTCAGTTGGTTTGTATCCGCATTAAAATTGAAGTATAGGAGACAAGGAAAAAGAGGAATTGTTTGATACAGTTGGGCCTTACTTTAAACCAGCCCGATACAAACGACTCTAACTTTCCCAAAGATTCTACAATAGCTTGCAAGGCTCTCCGTGATCTGCCAAGTTCCCTCCCTGCCACTACCCAACTTACCTCTCTGACCTCATCCTCTTGTCTCTCCCACCCTCTTCCAACTACACTGGCCTACTTACTGTTCTTCAAAATTCTAGGTAGGCTCCTGCCTCAGGGTCTTTGCACTGGCTCTTCCTTCTGCCTTAAATGCTCTTCCCCCAGATATGGTTTACCACCTTGGCTGGCTCCCTTCACACTTTGCTCAAATGTAACCTTCTCAATGACCATCCTATTTAAAATTGCCACCCAGCTCCATCCTTCTAACTCTGCACTAACTTTTTTTATTCCTTAGCACTTGTCACCTTCTAACACGCTACCGATTATTTATTACGTGTATTATTTAACTGTCGCTCCTCACTAGAGTGTCAGCTCCATGAGGGCAGGGATCTTTGTTTTGTTCACTTGTGACTACAACAGTGTCTGATACATGAAAAGCTCTCAATAAGTGAAATAACCAATCAAAGGAGAATTTTTTAGAAATGAGTTTATAAATTGATTCTGATTCTGAAGTCAGAATACCCCTCTTTTCCCCACAGAAGCAATTTTATAGACGAAGGTTGTATACTCAAATCAATGCATGGAAACCTATCAAACTCATAATTTAGCTAAAAAATCATCTTTTGATATGGGCACCATTCAGGGACAATCTTAGGTAAAAAATCTAGAGTGACACATTTAAAAATTAAATTAGGGGAATTCATATTTGACTTAAAAGGGATTAAGCCAAGGGTTACCTTAAACTCTTGTTGAGGGCCCTTTCATAATCACTTCTTCCCAAGGTCTTCCATGGTCACTCCAGACCACAGTAAGCAGCCCTGTCCTTGATCTTACAGAGAAGTTGTTAACTGTAATATATTCATTTAGCAATCAGAAATGCAGTTTTTGTGCCAGTCCTTGTACAGAATTACCTCTTAAGCCAGATAACCACAGTCTGGAATTCTCTGTAATCTCGGGGGGAAAAAATTAGCTGAAGCAGCCACTATCCCTCTGTAAACTGCAGAAATTGATAGATTGGCCCACTTCTCAGAGCACTAACAGTTGGACCTGTTGTCAAGAGCCCTAATCCAGCATCAGCATCTGCGTCACGTAACGCTCACCCATGACTAAACCACTGCAGGATTAACGTAGGCTGGCCGCTGCAAACGGTGTTTATTGTACAGTCTGCTTGAGCCTGTTTTCATCATGTCAAAGAGACAAGCATCAGGTAAAGGGAAACAAATGTGAGACTAACACCTTATATAAAGATACTCCTCTTCTCCTTGAGAAGCTGGCCTGTGCTACTGAACTGAACTGTTGGTTTTCTTCCGAGGTATTGATATTTAATTTATATGAGACTATATCTTGGGTTCCCAGTTAGATAGTAAACTGTATAAGGGTAGAGACTGTGTCTCTTTCTTTTATCCCTCAAAGCATCTAGCGTGGCCCTTGCACATACTAGTAATTATAACAAAAGTTCACATTTATTTTGTACTTTATACAGTACCATGTTCTAATTCACCGAATCCCTACAACCATGCCATGGGTAATATAATTATACATACACATACGTGTACATACACATTCATATATAGATAAACTAATACCTATATATATCAATTAGTCATGAATCATTTTCTATGGGGTGTATATGTGGCATGATGATACTAAACAGAAGTGAGTTTCATTTCAACAGTCCAGGTTGAGAATAAACCATCTTCATTTGCATTGCATTTGTCATAAGCATTCTATGACTATTATGAAGGAAATACAAATTTACTGTCATGAACTCAGAAATCTGGAAGCAATTTGGCCTTTTCCCAAAAATTAGGCATTAAATCCACAGTAATGTAAACATTTAATTGATTCTTTTAAATAGTTGATCATTAGCAAATATTTATTAAAAACTCATAAAAACACTTTTCAAAATATTAGAATAACTAGTCGTCACTTCTGTTCTCTGAAAATTGTACTTCCTCCATTCCTTTTAAGGTCTGATTTCCTCCAATCATAGAAATTAACAGGCTGGGAAAAGACATTCCAGTCATCCAACCTATTGCGCAGCCAAGAGAACAATGTTCCCCGCCGTCTCCCTGCCGAAGGGCTTTGAGATCCCAGATGACATTTTTTAGCCACAAAGGTTTTCTCTTCCCCCAAGGAGATAGTCTGAGTCTGTTAGATCAAACTAACAGACTACTATAAGACATTTTGCCAACTAACCCTCCCAGATTTGGAGGATCATAGAAAAGGAGTGGCATAGGGAATATTTTTCAAAGCCAAGGAGGGAGAGAAAAATCTGCCTCTTAATGGTAAATTTCAAACACTATTTGAATTTAACATCTTGAATCATGTGCCTAGCTTCTTCCCAGTTCCCACTCACAGCCAAAGACCAAAATTTTGCAGCATCACCTAAGTTATTCAGTTCATGTCGTATAAGTAGCTGTAAAATATTTTTAAATATTGACAGGTGTATTCTTCCTTCCTGGCATTTTCTTTTTACCCTACAACATTTTCACCATAAAAATTAGACCTTTAGGCTAAGGCTTTTGTTCTGGAGAAGGGAAAATACTGAAGAACCCAGCAAGAGCAGAATTTAGCAACTCAGATTCTTCACTTTGAATTTCAAAATAGGTTCTTGAGAGGGGAAGATACAACAGCATTGAAAGAGAAAAAAAAATTTTTAGCTCTGCAAGAGCACACCTGGGAGCATTAAGAGCATAGAGTTTATAATATAAACCACAAAGGAAGAAAAACATGTGATGATATACAAGCCAGATCTCCACCACACAAAGAGGAGACTAAAACCTTTCCTGAGCTGGGGTTGAAGAGCTTGGGGAAAATTTAGAGAGTACATTGTTGGTGCAGGATCTATAGAAAGGAACTCTCACAGTTACCCCTCCAGGGGTCAGACCTCTTAGAGAGCTAGTAGAGTCCATCCTCCCTGGAAAGATAGAAATCTGAGAGTAGGGAGGACTAGTTCCCAACTTGAAAACTGGAACTCAGACAAGAAATCCTCTTAGAGGGCTTCGTTCCATCACAAGGATAAGTATTGCCAAAGGAAGGTCTTTGAATTTTAAGCGTTTTAAGTGATAAGTTACCTAGTTATTTGAATTGCCATGTTTAAGTTCATCTGAACTTTATAAATTGCTGCAACTATGAAAATTCATACCCATTACAATAACATTACCTAGACCAGACCCAATATCTAATGGGTTTAAGCCATGCAATACCAAAGGCAAGGAAACTTAAGGGACGGGTGACTTCAAAACTCTTTAGAAGATAAATGGCATTGATAATTTTAGAAAATAACAGAGGGTATTAAAAGGAAGCCTCATAAAACATGGTTATGATTGCAAAAATCAAAAAATTTATGAAACTCCAAGCACCAAATATGAACATTTTCACTACAATTTAGGGGGGGACCCTAAAGCAAAAGTAAGTGCTGTCCAAGAAGGTCTTCCATTGACTGGTTATGTGTTGAACTTAGAACCATGGGTGTACCCCACTTATTGCAGTTATTACTTTTAATATGTAACTTAGTAATTTACCATACACTTGAATTCCACCTCTGGTTGGGTTACATATGCAAGTCTTTGTCTCCAACCAGATCAGAAGCTTTATGATTTACAAAGGCCGATCTTGCCTTCTATGTAAGCTGCACAGTGCCTTCTCTGAATTACCCCACAGTCATCCCCCAATTTCCACACAGCCCTCATCAATTTCCAAAACAAAAATAAGCTGTCCTCAGTCAACACCTCTACATGTCGTCTAGTGCAGAGAACAGTAGGTGCAAGGTCTCTCTCTTCCCTACCATCTCTTTTCATGCCACTCAGGGATGTTTTGTTCATATTATACCCATAAGTTTATTATCTTTATTGTTCCCTTTCCTGTATTTACACACACACTTTTTTGTTGAAGTATAGTTGATTTATAGTGTTGATGTTTGTATATGTGTATGTTCTTTTTCAGATTCTTTTCTATTATAGGTTATTATGAGATATTGAATATAGTTCCCTGTGCTATGCAATAGGTCCTTGTTGTTTCTCTATTTTATATATAGTGGTGTGTATCTGTTAATCCCAAACTCCTAATTTATCTCCCCCTCCCACTATCCCTTTGGTAACCATTCTGTTTTGTAAATAAGCTCGTTTGTTTCATTTTTTTAGATTCCACATATAAGTGATATCATAGGCTATTTGTCTTCCTCTGTCTGACTTACTTCACTTAGTATGATAATCTCTTGGTCCATCCATGTTGCTGCGAATGGCATTATTTCATTTTCTTTTATGGCTGAGTAATATTCTCTTGTATGTATATACCACATCTTCTTTATCCATTAATCTGTCGATGGACATTTAGGTTGTTTCCATGTCTTGACTATTATAAATAGTGCTGCTGTGAACATTGGGGTGCATGTATCTTTTCAAATTAAAGTTTTCGTCTTTGCCGGATATCTGTCCAGAAGTGGGCAGCTCTATTTTTAGTTTTTTAAGGAATCTCCACACTTTTCTCCATAGTGGCTGCACCAATTTACATTCCCACCAACATGTACACACACACTCTTAACATCCTTGTGCCTTCTCTTTTTTTCCCAACAACGCATTAATAGTACAGAAATATTCTACAGAAAGAAGTAAAGTTGGTAGATTTTCACTTGGAAGATTAATTGGGAAGAAAAGATCTCAACAGGACTAGGATATGAAACTTGGGATATCCCAGGAAAAAAAGTCATTAAGAAAGGACAACATGGAAAACAGAAACTGGAATCACCCTCATTTCATATAATCTAAGATCCTGCATGGGTTACACAGGGTCCTGAGATTGAGGAAGGCCAGGATCTTCATGGAGGATGACCAGTACCTGCAGGGAGTTGGGGTCTTAGGATGGGGGTGGGGAAGTGAATCCTCTTATATCACCCAGCACATCTCACACACCAGCCAGGTAGCTATAAGGATGAGAAGACCCCCCCCTCCCCTTATCAAACAAGCCATCAGTTTTCATGAAGCTAGGAATTTTCATCAAAGACATGGGGAAAATGAACAAAGAATGTTACATTGAATTTTAAATTAATAGGCAAGCATTCTGCAGTTAAAATGTTCAATTATATGTTGCAACCAACTAGCACCCATATGCATGAGGTTTCATTGTTCCATTTCCTTTTACCTGGACGAATTTAACTGAAGATACTCCTTGTCTTCTAGAATGCCTGCTTCGGTTATTCAGTCTGTGTTTGTGTAATATCTGACGGCAATAAGATACTTTAAAAAGCACTCAAAATTAATAGTCAAAAAAAAGAGTAAAAGAAAATAAAGAACTCGAAAATGAAGAAAAAAAGCAGTGAAATACAGTCACCCCTCAGTATCATGGGGGATTGGTTTCATGATGTCACCTTGAACAAGAAAATCCAAAGAAGCCTGGGTCAGTCCCTTACATAAAATGGTGTAGTATTTGCATATAACCTAGGCATGTCCTCCCATATACTTTAAATCATCTCCAGATTACTTATAATATCTAATACAAGTAAATGCTATGTAAATAGTTGCTGGTGTGCAACAAAATCAAGTTTGCTTTTGAAACTTTCTGGAATTTTTTTTAATACTTTCCATCTGAGGTTGGTTGAATCCACAGATGCAGAACCTGCAGATAATGAAGGGTCAGCTGTCCCCAAATGCGTCCCAATCCGTTGTGTCTCCTACACTTGCTAGAAGCTGGGCACAGATTTGATTCTGACCTTTTATCTACCAGTGCAAAGAGAGAAATCAGATGTGGTGTAACGTTCATAATGTTTGTAATATTAAAAAACAAACAACAAAAAAACAGGTTCTCAGAGAAAACGCATTGATTCTCAATGCTGAATCCAGAGAGGAATATCAGGATTCCAAGTCCCAGTAATATCCTGACACTGAGTCCAGCACCGTGGTACCTGTAGCACCGCCTTATAGGCTGGTGAGCAGCCAAAGAGCCATGTTGTAAATGAAGTTCCATGGCGGTTCAGGTCCAGAGCTAGAAGGCTTAATCCAAGGAGACAGTTTGTAGAGTTTTGAGGAGAAAGCTGGGTGTGTGTCTTGAGGTCAGCCTCTGCAGTATGGCCTCCTCGGCTGATGGTGTGCCTGGAGCCTGGATATGGCCTGGAGCCTGGATACGGCCTGGAGCCTGGATATGGCCTGGTAGGCATCACATGAAGAGCGGGCTGGTGAATTTCATTCTGCTCCTTGCTACCAAATGGGTCCAGACCTTTCCTGAGAGCCACGCCCTCCTCTCCCATTCCTTCATCTTTTTTTCTGTCTCCCCTCACTTTCTTTTCTTTCCTTCCCCCGTACACTGATGTGTTTAGAGAAACCACTCCAGCTGCTTCAAAAACTATTTTCCCGCTCCAGGCCCTCCCCCATCCACACGCAGAGTAAGCTGAGTCCCTGTGAAATTAAGCCATGTTTCCCTCTCAGAGTGGCTTTGTACCTCAGTGTCTCCACACTGTCAGAGGTGTCGGTTGGGGTCAGGGTTCAGGTTCAGGACCAGGCACGTGGCATAGGTGAGTGAAGCAGGCCCAGTGCAAGCCTTTAGGGAGTTGAAGAGGGAGTTAATGCCCCATCTCAGGCTGGCAACTGCCACTCCACTCCAGCTGATTGTAGCCATGGAGAAATCTATTTTTATGTGAAATTTCTCACTTTAAAAATCCTGCGAGAGCCAAACAAGACAATTCTGCTTGTAGGCTCTAATTTGCTACCCCTGTTCTACATCCTTGTTTTTAAAAAAAAAAAAAAAAAAAAACTCAGTTTTTAAGTGAAATCATGAAGGAATGTCTGGAAATTATCTGAATTCCTCCAAAGAAGAGCAGTTTTTGTGGTTGTCCCTCGAGAAGAGCCTATGAACGTAAAGAAAGGTAATATGATCAAGCTGGACTCCACCTTACGTTGTTAGGGCAAGTGAGGAATTGATGGCAACTGGGAGACAGCTTTACTCAAGGTGAGCCCAAGTAAGGGATTATATTTTTGTCAAGATTTTTATCCTTTTTCATTTTAAACTGCAAAGATGATGATCATTATTTTTAATTGGTTTTATTTTTCCATAGATTAAGACTCTGTGCTACCTCTGATTTTTTAACATGTGTAACTTAGACTCCAAAACTATTTTCATCTCGCTACAGTATGAAGGCTTTGCAAGATCAACTCAGAGACACATCCATACTGCTCTCTGCACCCAGCAGCCACATCTGGACAGCTCCACCGAACAACTAATGCAATTCTGACACAAGTCGTAGATTTGAGTGACTAACGCTGCCTCTCTGTTGTTTTTTTCCTCCCCTTCTTAATCAATACCCGTATAATTGATCAGGTAGGCCATATGGCCCCTCTGATTCCCACATTAAGACAATTAGGACACCAGCCAGGTCATTGCTCAAGCTGGCATTCTTCATAACTAAGACAAGAAAACCTAACTCTTTGTCTTCCTCAGACAAAAGCCAACTCCATCTGCTCTTGGGTATGATTCAGTACGAATTCATATAATATCTAGCTAAAAAGGAGTACAGCCACATTTAGAAAAAATATTGCCTAAAAGTGAATTGTATGCCAGTAAGTCTCCCCCTGCAGAATCCAGACTGAAATGTGATAGTAAAAATCTAATGTGATAGTAAAACTCTAACTCAAGAAGAGTGAGTATACAGTGCAGACTAAGATCTTACACACACTCTGAGAGAGCTGCTGGTCACTGGAGAGTAGGTAGACTCTCCTACTCTAGGACCGAGTGTCAGGAAGAGTTAGGAGACTGGGGGATTCTCACAGCTACGAGCCCTAAAATGATAGAGGCGAGGGAGGACTTAGAAATGCAAGGCCAAGTATAAGGAAAGATAAAAGGTCTATTTTCTGGCATCAGGATTTATAGAGGGAACCGCTCCCACACTGCAACCCTCTTTTTATAAGAGAAAATAACAAGCTAAACAGCATGTCATAGCTGAGATTTCTGGAAAGTCAGCCATTCTCAGCATCATGGAATCTGTGAATCGGGAGCCAACGGGAAGCAAAACAAGTAGCAGTTTGAACATAGAATTATTATTTTATTTAGAACAGAAAGAGAAAATTTACTAAATGTATTTACTAAACATAGGCTAAACATATGACCTATTGGCCAGGAGATTTATGCTTCCCTACGTGATGTGTTCTCTTAACTCCAACCCCCAACCCCCAAGCAGGAGCGGTGGAGGAAGCAAGAACCACCGCAGCAGGGTTAGTCCTGGAAATGACATTGTGCACCAACAGACTTCCTGCAGAAGGTTTCCAAGCATAAGAGAGACCCCTGAAGTACCTGGGCGGCCCACCCACTACTGAAACAAGACGAAAGTGCCTCTGGGAAGGAGATGACAAATATTCCTCTTGTCTTCCATCACTCAAACCAATTAAAAAGTAAAACAAAAGTACCTAAAAAGAGGCCAACAACAGCAATCAATTCTCCCAGTTTATAATCAAACAGGATTTCAGCAACCAATGATGTTAAAAAAAATTTCTACCATATGCCTCATGTGTTACTCTAGTAAATGATTTCTTTCATCATCAAGAGAGTTTATATGACATTCTCTTGACAATGAAAGAATTTATTTCCTAGAACAAAACTCTGGAAAAAGTCATGTTAAGAATCATGCTGGCGTAAGTCAGGTGTATCTAAGGGCCTGGCCTTCTGGCCTAAATTTTATCATTCAGTCACGACTGGAAAATATTCCAAACCACCCCCCTAAAACTGCACACAGTTAACAAAGAAACATGTCATTTAAAGATTAAAATAGAAAATTCCTTTTATGATTTTGAGATTGTGTACATGGGATGGGATAGGATGGGATCTTGTGGGATGGGGGAGGGAGTTAGCAGGAAAGGGCGGCCACAGGCAGTAGCTCACTTATGACTCAACATGTGTTAGGGTCTAAAGAAATCCTACCCAGATCTTTTTGATTTTGAACTCAGATAAATGAGGCTACCTGTTGGCAAGAAGCAGCAATGCTGAAATAAGAGATAGAGGACTGAATTCATTTCCTATTGCTTCTGTAACAAATTACCACAAATTTAGTGGCTTAATGCAACATGAATTATTTTCCAGTGCTGGAGGTCAAAAATTCAAAATGGCCACAACGGGACTGAAATCCAGGTGTTGGCATGATTGTGTTCCTGACAGAGGTTCTAGAGGAGAATCCATTCCGATGTTTCTCCATCTTCTAGAGGCTGTCTGTGTTCCATGGCTCTTCCAGACAGCAGTTGTATCACTCCTACCTCTGCCTCTGGCCTCACATCTCCAGCCCGCCAGCCTCCCTCTTTCACTTATAAGGCCCCTCCTGATTACAACAGCCCTACCTGACTTACCCAGGATAAATTCCCATATCAAACTCCTTAACTTAATTGTATTTGCAAAGTCCCTTATGCCATGTTCGCTAACATATTGACAGGTTCTGAGAATTAGAATTTGGGGGTCATTATGCTTCCTAACATAGGGCCATAAGTATTGAGTATTGTTTTTAAAAGTTAAGTGTTAGAAGGCTTACGATCAGTTGTCCTGCTTTATAATTGTTCATCTCTTTCATATACACCCATCATTTTATTTCTGTGCCCTAAATCTAGTTTATTATAATAATAACAATAGGTAACATTTATTGTTTTCTAAGTACCAGGTACTGTGCTAAGGAACTTTCATTTTCATATTTACTGCTCACAACAACCCAGTGAGATAAGTGCCATTATCATCCCCATTTCGTGGATGATAAAATTGAGGCTTAGAGAGGTTAAGTAATTTGTCTAAGATTAAACAGCTGAAATTCAAGGCAAGGTCTGTCTGGCTCCTAACCCATAAGAAACAGCTCAACTAGATTGAGGCTTGTAACAGAAAGGTGTATTTTTTTTTCTGTAAGCTTTATTTATTTATTTTATTTATGGCTGCATTGGGTCTCTGTTGCTGCATGCGGGCTTTCTCTAGATACGGTGAGCAGGGGTTACTCTTTGTTGCGGTACACGGGCTTCGCATTGCAGTGGCTTCTCTTATTGTGGAGCATGGGCTATAGGTGTGCAGGCTTTTGTAGTTGTGGCACGCGGGCTCAGAAGTTGTGGCTTGCGGGCTCTAGAGCGCAGGCTCAGTAGTTGTGGCACATGGGCTTAGTTGCTCCACGACCTGTGGGATCTTCCCCGACCGGGGCTCGAACCCGTGTCCCCTGCACTGGCAGGCAGATTTTTAACCACTGCACCACCAGGGAAGTCCGAAAGATGTATTTCTTTCTCATGCTCCATACCCATTACAGGTCTGCCTTGGGTCTGCTGCATCTTCACATCTTCATTATTCTGAGACCCAAGATGAAAAAGCAGCCCGATCTGGGATATTGCCCTTCCCGGATATTGCCCTTGGTCAGAAGAGAGGAAAGAGAGAGATGGTGGTAGACCCTCCCATAGGCTTTTAGAGTGTTATCTTGAGGTGACATAATCACTTCTGCTCACATTGCATTGGCTAAAGCAAATCAGTGGCTCAGCCGAACATCCATGTAACCAGGAGGTTTAATCTATTGCCAAGTAGCGCAGCAAATATTTGGAAAGAATTATACAGTCTATAACAGCTTTAAGTATGGTACCATCCCACTCATTGAAGACGAGAGGAAAAGTAATCATTTATCCACAGTCACGATGATGTGGGACCTCCCTTGGTGGCCCAGTGCTGGTCCCTCAGCCAGCTGGACTGCTGGGTCTATGTGAGCAATCACCTGTGTGGAGGGAAATTCTCAGATACTGAAATTTTCCTTCATCCATGAGCTCAAAGTGCCTAATGCTCCATCATTAGAGAGAGAGAACTGTGCCACCTGAGGATAGCTGTGTGGTACTAGGAGTTACGAACTGTTCTCCAAGGGAACTTTCTCCCAACTGGTGGAATCTAGATGGAGGCAGGCCTCCCTCAAAGTATCAGGTGAGGAAGAGTGTGGGTCTCCAAAGGTCCTCTCTAGTCCAAAGACTTCCTAGGATTCTAATCCAGGTGGAGAAGAATACTCTTCTCTAAGGACAGTTCTTAGGACCCAAGGATTAGGAGTGATGGTTGCTTCTTGCGCAGTGGCCCTCAAACTGTGCTCCAAGGAGCCCTTGAGCTTCTATAAAATTGTCTCAGAAATGGCCAGACAGAGGGACACACACCCACACACATCCTTGCCCTCATTCCTGGAGCTTGCCACACAGACTAGGGCTAGGATAAAAAATGTGGCTTTCATAATGAGACAAGAGGTGGATGATGAGAGAGAAGAGTTCCTTTTGATAAAACAATTCACAGAAAATCTGCGAAGCAAGGCTCCATCTTAGTAGTCTGGAAGATTCGTCTGCCCAGTATTTGTTTCACCCAAGGTTATCAATGTTCTGCCCCACCCCTACTCCGTGTGGCCCATTCAGAGAGGCTGGGACTGCACGGCTGCACGGCTGGGACTGCACGGCTGCCCATGTGGAGGACATTAAGGACACAGGGCCAGCGGAGGAGCAAAGAAGGGAGTGTCAAAGGGGAAGGTTGGTTCCCCATGCCACCGAGGAGGGTGGCCCTGGGGCTGAGCCCACGGCTCTCAAGGCACAGAAGGGCGCATGCTGGATGGTGCACCTCGATGCCCCACCTCCCTCGGAACTCCGTGGGGTCCAGCACGCCCGGGGATGGCTGTCAGTGAGGCCACTTAGCAAAACACTGTTAGGACCACTTCATCTCACGGTAGTATTGAGCGCACACACAGAAAAGGCTTCCACTTAAGATTTACTTTGAATTTTTAAAACAAAAGCTTAAAAACCCCACAATTTAACTCAGTCTTCTCACTTCATGGGAAAGGAAATAGGAACTCAGATGAAAAGGCTTGTCCAAGATCAGAGAGAGATCCAGTAGAAAGTCAGAACCAGAACCAGAACCAGGATTTTTGGCTCCCAATTCAGTGTTGCTTCCAGGCAGCCCTAAATTCCTCACATCCTGGGCGCGCATCTTTGGTGCTCACAGCCCTGTCACTTAGGGGCGACGACCATTTGCTTTAACTGGGTAACCTCACTTCCAATTCACTGATGGAGGAGAATGAGTATTTGGATTTTGCAGCAAAGCCCCTGCTTCAAAAGGAACCAAACCTTATTCTTGTAGTGTTACTGGGTTCCTCTAAAAGCCACGGCATGGGAGTGTGAGCTTCTGGCTTCCCCTGGGTCCCCACTGCCCCCCACATCCCTTCCCCCGGCCTTCTCACGCTCCATGGAAACGCCGCCCTGACTTGTCGGGATGCTGCAGCCTGCGAGCTGGCTGCCAGTTGGAGTTTTCTCAAGTTTGCCACGTTGCAGTGACAGGACTGTGTCGAGGCCCAGATGCTTCGGCATAAATAAATAGCACATCTGGGACCTGGAAGGGGTCCAGCTGCATATGATAGAAAAAACTGGGGTGGAAACAGAGCCAAGTGATACACAGCTGGAAACCGTTAAGTTAGGAGCGAGGTAGGGGAGCAGTTGAAGTAGAGAGAGGAAGAAAGAAATGGAAAGGGAGGGGGGAAGATCAAACCAGCGATGACCGTTGTCTGAAGGCTCTGAATTATAATTGCTGAGAAACAGACCTGTGGTTTACACACAGCTGAATTAAGAGCATTCCTACAAAATGATAGTTTATAATCATTGACCTCAAAGCAGAGAGACCAAGCAGGGGAACTTGACTCCTGGATGTCTGGCTGCCTTGGATGTGTCGGTTTGGTCACCTCCTAGCTATTTGCATCTATAAATGGCCTCGTGGTGAGCAGGGTGAAGGAGTTCAGACCTGCATCGATGAGCACCCCAGGGCTCCCTTCCCAGGGTCATCGGCATTTGGGAAGCTCACTGAGTTCCCAGACTCCAGGGCAGCCTCAGTTGAACATGCCTGTCGCAAACACGCAGAGGATTAAAGCGGAGGCTGGGGTGGGGGTGGAGGGACAGTGACATCACCGTCTCCCAGCCCAGAGGCCCCAGCAGATGAGTCAACGAGATGAATCAGCGATGGCTGCAGAGGGAGCTGCACACCCACAGCCCCACCAGAGACTAAAAGCTACCATGGTGTCACCAAGCAGAGGAGAGGAGGTTTGAGTACGGGGAAAATTAGGACACAAAGAAGAGACAGGAACACAATCCGTTGCTCTCTTAATGGAAATCAAATGCATGGATTACCTTCTTAATGATGGCTTGATTTAATCTCCTGGATTAAAAATACCCCAAATGAAGCCATCGTCAAGAGATGCCAGAATGCAGGCTTTCTAAGCAAATCACGGTATCGCAGGGCAAAGCTTTTCTAGATCCTTCCAGACCCTCCCACTTCATCCTTGTCTTGTCGCAGGCGATAGCAGGTAAATCCCACCATCCTAGAGAGGATCCGAGGCTCCTTCCAACCTACTTGGTGCTGAACATGGATGGCCATAAGATGCAGGCTTGTCGTCTTTTAAGGAAAGCAGATGACTACACAAAATGGACCCTACGACAACTCTTACACTTGGTTTGGTTGAGATTCCAGGTTTTCTGCATTCACAGGGAATCTGAAAGGATAAATGACTTTCTTTGGGTCTTGGTTGGCAAAGTTTCTAATTGGCAACGATTGCACTTTGGAGAATTCTCAAAATGACTGAACCACAACAGAAAGACTAATCTTGGAAGCTAATTCTTAGTTTGTAGGTTCCCAGCATTCCAGTGAAGGGAGGAAACCAGTCAACCTTCACAATATCATTTATAGTGATTCTGAAAGCTCATAATAACACATATTTAGGGAATATGGTTGGAAGTTGGTATGGTTCAGTTATGGATCTATGCATTATTTAAAAACCTTTGTTCATTCATCCAAGAAATATTTACTGAGCACTTTCTAAGAACCAGGCATTATGCTGGAAGCTGGAGGTAAGTTGTTGAATGAGACACAGCCCCTCTTCTCAGGGAGCTTATAGTCGGGCAGCCAGAGTTCCTACAACCACTGTGACTGTGAAAACACAGCTGTTCATTGTATTTAAAATTAACTTCTTAGCGCATCAGTCAATTCTAAAGAGAAAAGAAGTCTGCACAGCACTGGAAGTATCCCATGCCTCAAAATAAAAATAGGATTGTATTTAGAAAAATCTTAATTTTGTGGTATTCCAAGAAACAGAAACTGCATAAAGGGAGGTAAGCCAGAATTCTTTCTATAGCCTGGTAATTAATTTGCAGCTTAAAATCTCCTACAAGAGACTCCAAACCAAAGTACTATTTTGGGGAAGGAGACGAATTCGGGAGTTGATGGAAGGCATGTTTCCTAAAGCATCTCATAATTCAAAGTCCACACAATTCAAAAGCAATCCTGACCAGGGATAGATCGTTTGGAGGACTCAGGGGCGTGAGTGCTATTTACCAGCTGAAATGGCATGGCCATGTGGCAACAGCAGAAACGCTATTTACAATTTGTCCTGCTGCTGGCTTGAAATTGTATCATTCTCCGCTCATTTTTCTGTTTAGTTTGGCAGCCCTCCAGATTTTTCTCCATCCTGTTCCCCCCAGGAAGTCAATCTGTACGGACTACAGCAATGAGTCTCCTTGCCCTCTGGCTTCCAGGCAGGTCCCACCGGTGGGCAGCACCCACTGAAATCAGGGTGATGGAGGAGGGAGGTTAGGGTATCTACTCCCAGAACCCTCTGCCAGGCCACAGAAGATCAAGTGTGTCCCTTTACCAAAGCCCCCAGCTCCTGTCAGGTGACCCTCTCCACCCAGCTACCCCCGGAAGGGGTTCAGTAATTGCTTATTCGCCTCGTGCCTTCAGGTCAGGAGGGAAGATTTGTACTGTTGCTTGCGGTTTCCCTACACCCTGCCCACGCCTTTGTCAATAGCTCTTTAATCCAGTTTAAGTGTGCCATCTATTTGCTGCCGGGACTGTGGCAAATCGAGGGGATTTATATGATCTCAAATGTTGTACCTAAAGGGAGGCTTTATTATTATTTTCATATTACATGATTTCAAATTTGCTTGGTTCAAACTTGCATGAAAAAGCAATAAATTTCAAAAGATCCACAGGGCCATCTGCATCAGTAACAGTGTTGAAAATCAAAGTTTACAACAACCTGCCTTAGATCTCCCTCTGTAGCTTAACAGACTATCCTTTATGACTTTGGGGACCTTCCTCTTCTGCTTTATTTGTAGCTTAAATGGTAGACATTAGGTCATCCAACAATTCCTTCTGACCTAGCTTCATTAATTTCTAGGCAAGAAGACGAAAAGACTTTACCGGCAATGCATTAAGGCAATCACCCCTCTGTCTTTCCAGTCATTGAATTCCATTCCCAGGCAACGATAATCTCTGAAATATTCAGAAGCACACACGCGACATCTCTTCTTCCACTGCAGCAATGCATGGGGGTGGATTTTTATTTGCCTTCATTTTTTCATAATTTCAGCCCCTTTTGTTGGGTCACTGATTCAGTGGTAGACAATTCGGCTTCCACTGCAGCTCAGAGAAGCCAAAGCAGACAGTTTGGCTGTGGGGAAAATGGGTGTCTGTCACCAAGAACCATGACACATCTGCTGATTTATGGACACGACCCATCGTTTCATCTGCCACCTCCATGTGGAACTCCCCATCCATCCATTCATTCTTACTCATTGGTGCCATTTCCACTTCATCACTTTCAAGGAAACGCTTTCTGGAAGCATTGTGGGAAAGGGCAGTCAACAATTTCCTGAGATTCATGTCCGAGGAATATGGATTTAAATGAAAAGGCAGGGATGGACAGTGACCGCCCTTGTAACGGGCAGACCGTGTAGTACGCACACTGACAGCACTGACTTTAGAATCAGGTCTGCATTTTAATCCTAGGTTCACCTCCTATTAGCTAAGTAACATGAGTTAGTTGCTTAACCTTTCCAATTCTTACTTTTTTTCTCTGTTAATTGTGGATATCATTAATACTCACTTCAATGGCTGTTGTGGAAATTAAATGAGGGAGTATCAGTAAAGCTCTTAGCACATTGTATGGCACATGGGGCGCTCACTAAATGAGGGTTTTCATCCGGGAGCCCTTTGGTGGTTTTCTGCTGCTCCATGAAGCCCTTCAAATTCAACACACACTCCCCCTTCCACTGCCTAACTACTAACACGTAGAAACAGAATTTCTCCCCTTGTTGGTATGTCTAGATTTGCCAATCACAGGGGTTACATCTTCTTGTCCCACAATGATCTCAGACGTATAAACCCACCATTACGGAAAAGGGCAGTGTCATAGGCACACAAGGTTTTGCCCTTTTCAAAGCACTGCTTTTGGGGGTGGGTGGGTGTGAAAGGTTAGGCTGAGCTGGGCTTCTCTGATGCCTCTCTGAATGATGGAAAGCCAGAAAAACACCATTCAACCCATAAAACTATCTAGCTACTAACCCTTCCTACCTACCTACAACTCCTCTATTGGAATCATGTTTATTATTTACCCCTTGTCTCCCCAAAAGCTATGATATTTAAATTTAATTCTTTAGATGAATGGATATCATTGAAGAATTTTAAGCAAAGAGTGTTTAGACTTAGATCTTCCAAGAGCATTCTGGGAGCACTTAGATCTTCCAAGAGCATTCTGGGAGCTGCATAAAGGATGGGGAGGAGGGGGCATAACTAGATCAGTGCTTCTGGAATGTTTCAGTGTGTCTGATCACCTGGTGATCTTGTGAAAATGCAAATTCAATTCTTTTTTTTTTTTTTTTGCGGTACGCGGGCCTCTCAGTGCTGTGACCTCTCCCGTTGCGGAGCACAGGCTCCGGACGCGCAGGCTCAGCGGCCATGGCTCACGGGCCTAGCTGCCCTGCGGGTATGTGGGATCTTCCCGGACTGGGGCACGAACCCGTGTCCCCTGTATCGGCAGGTGGACTCTCAACCGCTGCGCCACCAAGGAAGCCCCTGTGAAAATGCAAATTCTTATTTGCAGGAGGCCTGGAGTGGAGCCGAAGTTCTGCAGTTCTAATCAGTGCTCTGGTCCATGGCCGTACTTTGAGTACCAAGAAGCCAGACCATTTAGTCCAACCTCTGATAGTCCAAGTTTGATAAAGGATAGCGCCCATACCGTGTACAGAGCTGTATCTTGCTCTGTACAGCTCCTAGCATTGGGTGCAGTATAACTATCGTGTTTATTTAATAAGTGCTTTCTGACAATGCTGATGTTGATCGATGACAATGAGAAATAAAACGAAATTGAATTATTGAAAATGTGTCCCAAAGATTTCCAAATGCTGGGGTTTTGTTTGAGAGTGAAGGAAAACAACCCAAGGTTTACCAGTCTTAGTTTAGGTTTTGCTTTCCACCAATTTCAGGCTGTTTCTAAGGGACCACCAAATCAATTTTTTTCAAATGAATGTTTTTAGTTTCATGAAATAATGGGTTTTTTACTTTGATGAAATGAAAAAATACCTCTCACCATGGTTCTATAATATTGGGTTGACCAAAAAGTTTCTTCAGGTTTTTCTGTAAGATGTTATGGAAAAACCCGAACAAACTTCTTGGCCAGCCCAATAATATTAACAGATCAATCCAATGCCCCTTGTAAAGAAGGACTGAGTGTCAGAATGGTAAAAATCCTTCTTGTCAGTCACCTCTTCTCTCCCTGGTCTGTTGTGAAAACAAAGCCGTTGGGACTGCATTCCCCGTCCTGTCACTCACACATCTCCATCTCCACGTCACTCAAACCACAAGCAGTTTGCTCATCCAGGCAAAGAATGACTGCTCTACCTCTTGGAGGAGACCTACATCCTCATAGATCAGAGGTTCTCAGTGAGGTTCCTGGACCAGAAACATCAACATCACCTAGGGACTCGGTAGAAATGCAGATTCTCAGGCAAAACCCCAGACCTCCTCAGATTCTGGGGGTGACCCAGTGATCTGTGTTTCAGCAAGCCCTTCAGGTGATCAAGCTGAGAACCGCTGTCCTGCATTTGGGTTTTCAGGTGAAGGCACTCCAGCTGAGTGACCCTCCTGATTATTTTCCCTGCCTTTTGGAGAGGATCTGTGTCTAATTGGTGAGTCTAGGAGAAGGAGTTGAGTGTTTGGGGTCCGCCACTGCTGGAATCTCTGATTCTGATCTTCCTTCCCACAGAGGATGCACTCTGCCAGGGGGCAGGAACTGGGGGTGCAGAATCTTCTCATTCTTCCTACCCATAAACAATGACTGTGATGGCCTTTGAGGCTGAACTTGATCTGACCTTGCAAGAGCCCTTCATGCCCGAGCAGGCATAGCTGTGACATAAATTTCATTCTAGGAAAAATAGAACGTTTTAGACCTAGTTAAAACTAATCCTAAAATTGGCTGTAGCATATGTGCTTTTTATGCATTGGATTTGGGAAATTTTTTGCTACTTGGATTATGTCTCTTCAACATTTCTAGAGGCCAGGTGTTTAAACTACAAAGGCAGCTAAGTTCTTCCTGGCTGCAGAGCGCCAGTGTGAGTCTCATGCCAGACCTTAATCTAGATCAACTACTCAATGTTCTGTTCCTTTCTGCATTGTTAGGAACTGCATTCAAGGACAAGGAAGAGAAGTGTGGAAGTAGGGGGATGATTCACAGACTCAAGTCACCCCCAACCACCAGACCTCAAGTTTATCCTGTATTTGTTCATTATGTAAATTCTGGCCCTAGCTTTACATCCCAGGGGCACTAACACTCCCCAAAGATGGTAGATTTCACTAATGAATACATCAAAGAAGGAACAGGAGCCACTGTTTTTATAAAGAATATCCCATCTTCTTGGGAAAAGGAAACTACCCCTCCCCTACAAAAGCTCAGTGAAATTATTATCAGCCCCAAAGCTAAGAAGGCAATTTAGGAGGCCTGAGCCTGAAACAGCGTATCTGGAAGCAGGTTTGCTCAGAAACTCAGGGAGGAACTCGATTGCTGTCAAAATGCACTTCTGCCTTATTATCTCAATAGGAGCAGAGAGAGAATGAAAGACAAAAGCAGATGGCCTGATTAAACAGGAGGAAGAGAAAGATTTCCTTAGAAGGTTTGGGTTTTTAGAGACAAGGTAGATGGATATAAAGGAGATCAGGGAACATAACCAACTCCATCTGCTCATAAAGAGATTAGGAAGAAAAGTGATGAAATCTAACAGAGCCAGCCAGAATGACTCCTCCCCCATCCCCACCTGCAAAGGGATCCCAAGTTTAGGAAACCGTTGAGAGAGGCATGCCCTTACAGCTACAGGAAGAGAGTCCCTAATGAGAGCAATCAGAGAAACCACACGCAGGGGACTGCGGCAGCAGTGGTTACAGAAATCTTAGATTTGAGAAGGGGGGATCCATCTAAAATATTCAGAAGAAATACTGGCTTAGTTTCAAGGTGGAACTGTTATCATAAGTGAAGATGCAAATAATACCTATGACCTGAAAGAAATGCCCAAGAACTCCATGGAATTCACACAAAGAAAAGCACGGTGAAAAATGGGACCTTTTAAAAAGAAGGCAAGCAAGAAAAAGTAGGTCAGCGGCAGACCTCAGGTTACATATTGGTTTAATGGAACTGCACCCCTTAGGTTGGATTATCCCATTCGTGAGATGCAGATGGAAAACCTCTCTGTGAGCAATGGATGCTGGAAAGATCCAGAAATCTTTGATTTCTTAGCTCTCAGTATGAGGTACCCTCAAGAGAAAAATCTAGAAATAGAAAAACAATCCTAAAGTTTCTAAATTTTAATTTGCTTCATGGGAGAGAAATAGACCTTGAATTAGGCTTGGTGACTGGGGCTGTCACTGCTGTAAATTTCTGAACTTGGCAAGAAAGGAACTCCAGTCTCTAATGAAGGCGGTGGCAGTTTCATGTGGATTTCCCTTCCACCTGCCCACCCCACCCCAAGTATGTTAAACGAGTGCCATAAGTAACCTCTTTATGAAAGTTGTCTCCCAACCAAGTTTAAGTTCATAGGTTCATACTTGAAGTTCACAGATTACGGAAACGTGCCCTGGATAAACTGGATGGCATTCTGAAAAAGGTGCAACCGAGAGTTATCCTGTCTATCCTCTTTCTCACAGCCTTTATTACGATCTTCAGGATGCTAAATATAGAGTGATGGAGATAGAATTTGGCCAGGCAGGGATACCTGTGCTGGAAGATGGACATTTGATTATGTTCCTCTAGAAGATGGTAATTTTCTCTAGAAGAAAGTAACTGATCATTTTAGGTGTCTTATGAATTATTAAACTAAGAGACTTGGGGTTGGATTAATTCACTTCAAAGACACCAAAGGAATCACACATCTTTCACTTGAAGGAACCCCACCTACAAGAACCTCTGAGAATCTTTTTGGCCCAGCCTGAGCCAAACATACCTGAACAGAACTGCTCCAGCCATTGTACCAAAGATGCCCCAGCAAACTTTCAAAGCATATTTTCTCTTATGCTTTCCTACTTTCCAACTCTCCTCCCCATTCTCCTGTTTCTGGCCACTTTCTACTGGCTCCTGGCTCCCCAAGGCTCCCCCAAATGCAGTACCTCCTCCCTGTTTCCCCCCCTTCCTCTTTGCCTCCCTCTGTGACAACAGGCATAGATCTGTACTGTCCAATACGGTAACCACATGTGGCTACCAGACACTTGAAGTGTGGCTCCTCTGAACTGAGATTTGTGATAAGATTAAAATACACGCTGGATTTTGAAGACAGCATGAAAAAATATGTAAAGTATGTCACTAATTATTTTGATTATATATTGAAATATATTTTTGATGTATTGGTTAGATTATAATATATTCAAATTAATTTCATCTGTTTCCTCTACCTTTTTCAATGTGGCTACTAGAAATTTTCTTTTTAATTTATTTATTTTTGTCTGCATTGGGTCTTCATTGCTGCACATGGGCTTTCTCTAGTTGCAGCGAGCAGGGGCTACTCTGCGTTGTGGTGCGCGGGCTTCTCATTGCGGTGGCTTCTCTTGTTGCGGAGCACAGTCTCTAGGCGCGCAGGCTTCAGTAGTTGTGGCCCGTGGGCTCAGTAGTTGTGGTTCACGGGCTCTAGAGCTCAGGCTCAGTAGTTGTGGCACACGGGCTTAGTTGCTCTGTGGGATGTGGGATCTTAGTTGCTCTGTGGCATGTGGGATCTTCCCGGACCAGGGCTCGAACCCGTGTCCCCTGCATTGGCAGGGGATTCTTAACCACCGTGCCACCAGGGAAGCCCTAGAAATTTTTTAATTACTTATGTGGCTCACATATTTCTAATACAGGTCTAGTGCCCTGGGCCCTGAGAATCTCACTGCACCTTGTCTTACTCCTGATCTTCTAAAGTACCCAAACCAATCTAACTTTTCTTCTTCTGGCTAAGCACAGATTTCAGTGTTCTTAGTTGGAGAATTATTTTATAAATGCACCATATGGTGCTAAGATTGACTATGGCCTAGCATAGTCATACGCTGGGGCTCTCACATGTATTTATTGAACACCTACCACGTGTATAGATTGTACTTGAACTAAGCGGGCATACTAAGGAAGCATCAACAGCTTCAATCAACAGCCATCCAACAGCTAACAGTCTAGTTGGGTATCACCGTTTGATGACACTAACCTGAAATATGACATATCTTCCCCTAAAGGAATGAATCAAATAGGAATTCTAACGCACCGTGGTAGAATAATGGAAACTACTTGTATTATGGTTATAGAGGAAGTTTCATGGAGCCATTCAGTTCATACCACATATGTCTGCATACTTCCAGCCCACTGCATTGTCAAGCAGTTGGAGAATTTTTTTCTTTTTGTCCCTGACAAGAATTACAGACTCTGTGTTTCTCTGGTGTAAACAGCATCCTGAAGAAAGGTAAGTGACTTGAGCCAAGTCAGAAAAATAAAAACAAAGTGTCAAAATACTTTCTACTTTGTCTCTTCTATTTGAAGACAGAGGAGTCTGGGGGCTGTGCCTTGACTGGTCTACCCTGCAACCTCTTCTCCATTCCTACTCACAGAAAAATCAGACCAAGCCAATTAAATAGGAGCCCCACTCAGAGAGGAAATGATTCTTGCTTCTCTTTTTTCGTTTCATGGAGGAAGCCAATCATGTCAGTTCAAGAGGCCAAGGATAATTTCATTTATAAATCATACATTTTGACTACATGAATTTTAACACAAATTAGGGGTGGGATTTAGTTTCAATTCTCTTTCCTTTGAATTTGATTATTTTAAAAGAGGAATGTTTTCCTTGAAGCAGTTAGTATTTGCAGGCCAAACATTTGCTGCTCACAGCTGTCTACAGGGTTGCCTTTGGATATAAATGTTCCTAATAGATCACAGTTTGGGGCTGAAAATGTCCATGTTTATTCCAAAATGTTTATTTTCTTTCTCATTCTACAAACACTATAGTCAATTTCTTTTCCAACCCTTTTTTATCTCAAACAAAACAAGTTTTATCATTTGAAAGTATATCTTATGCCATAAAGCCAGGTCAATATTAAGAGAAGAGTGTAATCACATAGATCAGTATCAGACACAAAACGCAGGATTTAGAGTGGAAAAAGATGAGCTCTTATCAACCACAGTAATTAATTGCAAAGAACAGAGAAAGCAGAGCCCACGCTTCAGCGTGGAGATCTTATTTAGTGGGATCTGTGCACTGGGACGGGGTTCCCTCCATCCAGGAGCAGAAAGAACTCTACTCTCTCCACCTTTAGGTGCCATAGTTAAGTTTGAGCCCCAGGTTCCGATGATAATCAATCATTGATTTACTTTCCATGTCATGCCAGATGTTCCCAGCCCTGAACACACCCCCGCTTTCTCATGTCTCCTTGTGTTTATGGTCTACACTCTGCTCTCTGCCCAGTACGCTTCTCCTCACACCACTTCCATCCTCCCCCATTTCCTCACTCAGACATGCCTGCCACCCCACATGTCCTCCCATCTCCCAACTCAAGCAGAACCTCCTCTGAGGAGCCTTCTCTGATGCACCTTCCAACCACCCACACCCTGGCCCCCAGGCAGAGGGAAGTGCCCCATCATCAGATCCCACTGTAGAACTTCTCACTGGTTTGGTTATTATTTGCCTCTAGGTCTGTCTCCTCTCTGGTAAACTCGTGAGGTGAGGAACTGGATCTCGTCTAACGTGTTATCAGTAGGGCCTAGCGCAGCACCTGGAACCAGCCCTGCTCAGCCAATATTTTTTGAATGAATGAAGTCAACATTTAATTCATTCTTTCTTATGTGCTCAGGACTGTGATAATACCAAGGGCAATTCAAGAAAGCAGTTAGACAAAATCTGTCCCCTATGGAGTCCAGAATCACAAGAAGTTGTACCTAGCCAGCATCATGACGGAGCAGGTGATGATTAAGTTCTAGAGTGGGAGAGATATTGCTGCAGGGTTGAGAGCAGGAAACCCACAGTGGCTGAGAATAACAGCCAAAGCACAATGTGAATATTCATTCATTCATTCAGTAAATATTTATTGTGGGCCAGATGCTGATTTAGGGGTTGTGGATACATCAGAGAATGAAACAGACAGAATTCCCTGCCCTCATGGAGCTTACTTTCTATTAAGGGGAGACAGACCAACAAGTTCAAACAACCCCCAAGAAGACACATGCTAGCCCAATAAGGGGAACAGAGACACTGGTTTTGTTAATCTGCTTCTTTCTGCTACTTGTACTGTATGAGCTAGCCAGCCTGTTCAGCTAACATTAAAAAATGGAAGACCTGGGACTTCCCTGGTGGCACAGTGGTTAAGACACCGCGCTCCCAATGCAGGGGGCCTGGGTTCCATCCCTGGTCAGGGAACTAGATCCCACATGCATGCCGCAACTAAGAGTTCATATGCCACAACTAAGGAGCCCGTGAGCTGCAACTAAGGAGCCCACCTGTCGCAACTAAGACCTGGCACAACCAAATAAATAAATAATTTTTTTTTTAATGGAAGACCCATTTGCAACTACCATTGTGCTCACACTATTTGGAATTATCCTTGCATCATTCACACTCCCAAACAGCTACTTCCCACTCCAACTCTCCTTCCCTTCTCCAGTGAGTTGCCCAGGTCAATTCACAGGCAGTAATGGGGTTTGGGCTACACAATGGTCACTGGTCTTCATTTGCAGTTTCTAGGGTCTGAAGCATTGAGGAATCAAGTAAGAAGAGGATGTGGTATGCTGCTTGTGGCAGGCTTCTGTCTTCTTACTTCTTTTGACATATTTTTGAGCACCCTAGTGATCGCCACTGAGCACGCCAAGGTAAATAAATAAAACCACCCATTCATTCAACAGGTATTTAATGAGCACCTACTAGAGTCCAGGCAATAAGTCTATCACTGGAGATTCAATGTTGAGCAAAAGAGATGAGGACCCTGCCCCAATGGTATTTGCAGCGTAGTCAGAGGGACAGGCATAAACAAGAAAATAAGTCCATTCATCACACAAATGACAGCTCACTGGCCCTTGAGCAGTGGTGCAATGAAAGCAGTCTTCCCTGTGCTTTCATTTTACCATTTTCTCCTTTTTTCTGTTTCTCTGGTTTATGTCTCTTTGCCTTCTTTGTCCCACTCTTTCTTACTTTTTCCCCTTCTTTGTTTCTAAAGCTTGAGTGTCTCTAGAAACAGCCTTCCCATCCCATTCTACACATTGTACATCCACTCACAAGGTTTCAACAGCACCTCTCTGCTGAGGACCCTCAGATCTCTCCAGGTGAGGTCTCTCCTGGGAGCACTTGGCTTCAGGCCTACATATGAAACTGCTCACTAGAAATCCCCACTTGTTTGTCTTCAAAATTCGTAATGTAATACAGTCAGGTTGAATTTATTATCCCCATGCTACCCCCAACCCATAACAGGCTTACCAGCTATTTCCCACAGTCTCGGAACCAAATTGTTAATTTCCTATCTCAGTGGCAAGAACACTTTCCCCCTAGACACTCACCAGAAAGCCAAGGGTTGGCCTTTTCACCTCCCTCTGTCTTCCCACCACATTCGATCAGGTTTCAAGTCCTATGGAGTCTGCTTCCCTGACATCTCCTAAACCTACCCCTCCTCTGCATCCCCTTCACCACCACCCCTTCCAGGTCTTGTAGGGATTATCCTACATGCTCTTCATTTCATCCCAAACACCCTGACCTGCCTTTCTGTGGCCACCAGAGTCATCTCTGTACAATGCAAATCTAAGCAAATCTTCAGTGGTCCCCAGGTTATTTTAGGATACATTTATAAGCTTCTTCTCATGGCACATAAGGTTTTGCATTTCTCTCCAGCCCCATCTCTTGCTATAGCCATGCTTAAGCACTTTGGGTTCCACACACGCGCGCTACTCTCTGTCCCCGAAAGAGTGCCTTTTATACCTCTATCTGCCAGGAACATCCTTCACCCACTTCTTTGTCTGATTAAGTCTTACACACTCTTCAAGACTCAGCTCAGAACTTCCTTCAGGAAGATTTTTGCATCAGCTTGTACGTTTTCAGCTTCAACTAACAATATATCAAACTAGATATTTATTATAGCATAATTGAGAGGTTATTATTCCCCTGCAATTTCAGAGCTAGTTAATTTAGCAGCTGAGCTCTAGGCTGCCTTTTCTTTGTCTTGGCTTTCCCCATATGATCTCAAAATGTATACCTTGCCTCCAAACATCAAATCCACACAAAACCACACCCAAAGACAGAAAAAAATAAGAGCTTCCCCTTGGACATCTCTCTTTTTTATCAGAGAAGAAAATCTTTCCCAGCAGGCTTCTCTTCTGGTCCCATTGAGTAGGTCCAGGTCACTAGCTCACCCTAAACCAATCATTGGCAAAGGGAGAAGGATTACTACGGTTTATCTGTGACTGGTGGAGAAGCCCCTCTACTCTGAGTGCCTTCTGCCTCATACAGAACAAAGTTCAGGTTCTATTGACAAGAATGAAGGAAGGAAATGGTGGTGAATGAATGAAGGAAATGGTGGTTAGGTAGGTTACTGACAGTTTTGGCCATGCCTCCTCTCCTAGAGTTCTTTGTTCACCCCTCCCTCACCAGAATGAATTAGGTTCTTGTCAAGTACTCTGTCATTGTGCTTTCCAAACTGTTCTGCAGTGTTGACTTAGTTATCTGTCTCCTTATACTGACCTCCATACAGTTTATTCATATTTGGTTCCTCAACACCCAGCAAAGACCTAGTGCAGTGCTCAATAAAAATTAATGTTTGAATGATGGAGTGATTTAATTAATTAATTAGTAACATGTCCAGGACAATTTCCACATGGTTTCATTAATCCTAATAATTTGACCCATCTATATAGTGACAGAAAAAAAAAAAAAAAACAGACTGACATATGACCATACAGTTTGTGCTGTTTGCTCCATGCAAGTTCTACTGTTTTATTGCTTTTGTAGCTCAACCCTATGGTTGGTTACTTTCTGCTCCCTCTGCAGCAGCAACCAAATGACCACTTTCTTCATTAAATAGAGTCAATGTCTCGTGGCCCCCAAAAGGACCATGCTGGGGCTGAGCCATTTTTTTCTATTACTCTGTTAGTGTCTGCCAAGCCAGCAGGAATCAACACCATCTGTCAGCTTACCATCTTTGGGGTGGAACTTCAAAGGCAGGGTTTCTTTTTCTGGGTCAAGTTGACCTGTAACTTTCATCTTCTTTATACTAACCCTCCATCTGTAGAACTGCATCATCTCTGCAAAGTGGCCAACAGCATCTCATCCAGTGCCTTAGCAAATATTTACTGAGGGAGCTAGTGAATGAATCATTTAACTGACTTATATATAATCTTCAAAAACAGCCATAGCAGACAACAGTTCTTATTTAAAAGGTATGTGCCACAGTAGAAACTTTTAAAAATAACCAAAGCAGCACCTTTTATCAATGTTGGCATTCTGTTCGCAAACTAATTACCACCTTATGTAACTGACCTTATTAAGGGATGTTGACACCTTCTTAAGTTATCTTTGGAAACCAAAATCAAACCCAAATACAATTATGATCTTGCCAGGTTCAAACACTGCCGTTTTGATGTGGCCAGAATTCCCTATTGAGTTCAGAAATCCAACTCAAATCCTTAAGTTGGAAGAAGGAGGGATGTGAATCAAATCAATAAATGAATAATGAATAAAATGGCCAATAATTAACTTAGGCATGAAAATAAAAATAGAAGTGTCAACTGAAGCCTGCCCTGGTAATCTTCTAACGTAGGATAAACATTAGTTGGTTGGTGGAAAATTTGTTTTTGGCATTTGTATGGAAGATGGCTCCTTAGCAAACCAAAGAACTACAGAGCGATGTCATGTCAATATGCCACGTGACGGTAAGCATTTTCCCTGTGGCGGGAATCACAGCCAGCGTACTGGGGGATCCCCTCAGCACAGTCGAAACATCAAATAGAATGCTCTGTTAGAAGTTAGGGTCCATGAAAACAGAGTCATGGACTCATGCCCCAGGCTGCCCAGGCAGGAGTATATCTTGACACAGGTCCCATGAACGGGACTTGCCAGAGTTTCGGTGAGACCCAGACGTCAGTCTAGCCACTAGGTGTGGTACCTCCCGCTGGGACTGGGACAGCATCCTCATGAGGACGTGTGCTGGCACAGCCTCAACAATTCAGTGGCTGGAAATGGGGCTTATTTGGCACAAGATGTAAACCAACCTATGAAACAAAGGAACAACTACCAGCAAACATTGCCTATCACAACAAACCAAAGGCTAATCTTAGCTCACCAAGGTCATAAACTCCTAGAGGGCGGAAACAGCTAGACGGTGGCAAAGAGCATTCACAAATAATATTAAGGTTGGGCTGACTCTGAAATACATGTTCAGAAAATTGTCGTGTGAGATGCAAGCTATTATACGTAGAATGGATTAACAACAAGGTCCTACTGTATAGCACAGGGAACGATTTTCAATATCCTGTGATAAACCATAATGGAAAAGCCTGTGAAAAAGAATGTGTGTGTATATATATATATATATACATATATATATATGTATAACTGAATCACTTTGCTGTACAGCAGAAATTAATACAACACTGTAAATCAACTATACTTCAATAAAATAAATTTTAAAAAAGAGAAAATTGTCCCACAAAGATGAGCTTTAGAACTTGTTTAATCCAAACTCCTCACTTAAGAAATCGAGTTTTAAAGAGGGGAAATGACTTGCCTGATCTCACATGGCTTTCTCTGGGAGTGTTAGAACTGGACTCCTGGACCCCTAACTCCAACTGAGGGCTCTTCCCACTTTAACGCTGCACCCTAAAGCTCCTACCACAGTGCCCTGCGTGCAGTTGGCTTTCAACCAAACTTGATGAATAAACCATGTCTATCATGATTGTGTGTTAGCAGGGGCAGATCCTGGTTATATGGGGCTTAACACATAGAGTTTGGAGGAAGGGACTTCTTTAAGAAAAATCATACAAAATGAGGAATATAAAATGTGGTACAAAGGTGACTATTTCTTCAGATTGAGAGAAGAAAGTTTAACAAATTACAAACATAACAAAGTTAACAACACAAGTGTTACAAAATCCATAAATGTAAGATAATATTCTTATGAATGAACTGCCTGGCACGTCTCTGTAATACTTTCTTGCCCAATAGTTTCTGGCGCAATACTCTCTGGTTAACTCTTCATATAATAACAACTGTGTAATCTTCTCCACAGAGAGAAAGGAAAATTTACTCTTTCTTCTAACAGAAAAAAAAATTTATTTATTGTTAACAGTTTAGAAGAGTTACTTTGAGCTTCACGAGTTCTTACTGGCGATTTGACATTAATTTTTAAGGTTTTCAAACCTGGGAAAACTCTAATCTAGTTGCTTTCATAAGAGCTGCAGGATTTCAGGACATTTCTTGGTTACTCTTAAATACTTTTAGAATTCATGACACATTCATCAGAGAAAATGCACTTTAAAATGGCTGCTAATCCCACTACTGGGCATATACCCTGAGAAAACCACAATTCAAAAAGAGTCATGTACCAAAATGTTCATTGCAGCTCTATTTACAATAGCCCGGAGATGGAAACAACCTAAGTGTCCATCATCGGATGAATGGATAAAGAAGATGTGGCACATATATACAATGGAATATTACTCAGCCATAAAAAGAAACGAAATTGAGCTATTTGTAATGAGGTGGATAGACCTAGAGTCTGTCATACAGAGTGAAGTAAGTCAGAAAGAGAGAGACAAATACCATATGCTAACACATATATATGGAATTTAAGGGGGAAAAAATGTCATGAAGATCCTAGGGGTAAAACAGGAATAAAGACACAGACTTACTAGAGAATGGACTTGAGGATATGGGGAGGGGGAAGGGTAAGCTGTGACAAAGCGAGAGAGAGGCATGGACATGTATACACTACCAAACGTAAGGTAGATAGCTAGTGGGAAGCAGCCGCATAGCACAGGGAGATCAGCTCAGTGGTTTGTGACCGCCTGGAGAGGTGGGATAGGGAGGGTGGGAGGGAGGGAGATGCAAGCGGGAAGAGATATGGGAACATATGTATATATATAACTGATTCATTTTGTTGTGAAGCAGAAACTAACACACCATTGTAAAGCAGTTATACTCCAATTAAAAAAAAAAAAGAAATAGCTTCATCTTGCTAAAACGTTTAGGATTTGACAATTTGAGAGAAAAAATAGGAAATCCTGAAAGTACTTACTCTCTCCTTGTTTAATGGACAACACATGGGCTCCTGACTGAGCGATGCTTCCTCTTGCTTTGATCTGAAGGCAGAGGGAAATACATGTATTATCATTTTAAAGGGTACTTATTAAACTTACTTAAACATATGTATAATACACAAATAAATAACTCACTACTTCCAAAAAAAATGGCTGCTATATTTCAATGAGCTACATAATTGTACAATAAATTAGTCGTATGCTACACAATGATTCAAAGATGAATATGTGTAGTTTTGTTCAAGGGGTACACTTGTATCTTCAGCCTGTTTCTTGCATGCTGTTTCGTCTGGAATCGCCAGACTTCCTCAGGACAATTTATATTAGATTCACAAAAACATGATCTGACATGCATGCAGAAAACACAACTTTGCATTCAGAATGGACTCAACATTTACAGCATTGCTACAGGATTGGGTCCCACAAACATAAGAATTGAGATGAAATTCTACTTTATGAGACTCCCATTACAATATTTAAAAATGTAAGGAGTGGGCTTCCCTGGTGGCGCAGTGGTTGAGAATCTGCCTGCTAATTCAGGGGACACGGGTTCGAGCCCTGGTCTGGGAGGATCCCACATGCCACGGAGCAACTAGGCCCGTGAGCCACAACTACTGCGCCTGCGCGTCTGGAGCCTGTGCTCCGCAACGAGAGGCCGCGATAGTGAGAGGCCTGCACACCGCGATGAAGAGTGACCCCCGCTTGCCACAACTAGAGAAAGCCCTCGCACAGAAACGAAGACCCAACACAGCAAAAATAAATAAATTAATTAATAAACTCCTACCCCCAACATCTTCAAAAAAAAAGGAAAACCACAGCTTTAAAAAAAAAAAAATGTAAGGAGTGTTTATTGGTGTACACCCTACATTATCGAAGTATAGCTCTGACAGAAGAGAACTTCCTTTTTGACAAAGAGTTGATGGGCAGCGAAGTCTCCAATTACAATTTTACACATCTGGTGATTCAAAGACTTCTTCACAGACTAGCGTCTGGATACACTTCAAACCTTGTTTCTTTTCACCTTCCTCCTAGTGTCAAGACTGGGCATTGAAGGACACACGTGTGTCATGGGGCAGCCTCTGGCACAGTGAGCGGGGTGGGGGGGAGAATTTCAGAAAGTCATCTACACTAGGAGATCTAGCAATAACTTCACTATACATGCAAGTGACTGAAGACCACAGAATTATATGCCACTAAACCAAACTAAGTGTATCTCCAAGTTTACATCCTCTTAGCAACATCCCTAAAAGTTCAGGCCATGATAAAGTCACCTGACCCAAGGCAAAGTCGGAGAGGAAAAAGATAGTACTCTTAATTGATTGTGGTGAAAATACCATTTTGAAATTTTTACAAAAACTTATAATTATGTGAACACAAATCTGGAGACCCTCCTGTGCCCTTGGAATGGGCCTTATAAGTGAAGGCCCTTGAAGTGGAAGCTTTATGGCCTCTTCCGTCTTCTGGTGGTTCCTAGGAACCCTTGGCATGCTTCAGTCTCTGCCTGCAACGTTGTGTGTGTCTGTGTGTGTGTCTCTGTGTCCTTTCTCCTCTTCTCATAAAGACACCAGTCATATTGGCTGAGGAGCCCACCCTAATCCAACGTGACATCATCTTAACTAATTACATCTGCAACATCCTTACTTCCAAATCAGGTCCCGTTCTGAGGGACTGGGAATTAGGACTTCGACGTATCTTCTTTGGGGGACACAATCAACCCGGAACAGAAAGGACACAGCACTCTCCTCGCTATGCATTAACTAGCTGTGTGGTCCTAAGCAACTCAAACTTGCGATTCAACAAACACCAGTTAGCACCGAGCACGTGCTAGGCATCCCCAGAAAGGAACGATCAGGCAGCCACTCTTACTGAGCCCCCAGCCTGGGAGAGAGACACGTGAACTAACAACACACCACAGGCTTACGGTCGCTTTATTGCAGGCACATATGCCTGGTGAGATCAGCCCTCTGAGGAGAGAGCCCACAAGCACGAAGGTTGGACGGTTTCTGCAGAATGCGGTCTATTTGAATTGTTTTTAAGAATGACTGGATGGATATTCGCCAAGTGGACAAGAGAGGGGAAGAAATTCCAGGCAGGAGTAATGGTGCATGAAAAGGCTTGGGTTAATGGGAAATCATATGTTCAGGGAGAGTTTTGTGTAATTTTGTGCACAAAATTGGAAGCAAAGCAGTACTTGACAGATTAGGTCAGAAAAGTAGAGGGAGCTGGCATGAAAGCCTTATAAACCATGATAAGGAGTCTGGTCTTTATTGTTTAGAGGGAAACAAGAGAAGTGTGGGAAGGAAAATAAAGTGGTTGGATTTGCATTTCAGAGAGATTGCTGTGGCATCAGTGTGGAGCCTGGGTGAGACAGAAGAGGACAGAGACCCTTCTGGGGATATGCAGGTTCACATCTTCTTTAATCTCCTCAACAACACTTGAAAGCTGTAGGAACTGGAGCCCAGAGAGGGGAAGGAACCCTCACAGCTCAGCAGCAGGCTAATGCATGCTTGGTTCATAGGCTGAAACCCCAGCTGTGGTCCAAGGAAGAGGCAACCAGAGCCTGATCCAAGGCAGGAAGAAGATAATGAGGAGAGGACAGACTCAAAGGATGCTTAGAACTAGATTCCCATATAGGTGTGGAGTAAGAGAAAAAGGGAAGAAGTCCACTGCCTCTTTGAGTCTTATTTGCTCATTTCTCATGGTCCTTACAACCTGAAGTCAAGTGATCACCTATGACAGAACACCTTGAGGAGATGAAAATGCACGAGACCACCTGAGCATCCCCTTGAAGGAGCGGTTTGGTTTTGTCTCCCTGGCCTCTCCTCCTGGAGTCCTCACACCATAATAGAACTAAACAGATCATTCCAGGGATCAGCAAGGAAAAGGGGAAATTCCAGGGAGGAAGGATGAGGGCAGAAAGTAGTCCAGTGCCTTGGAAACAGGTGTGTGTGTGTGTGTGTGTGTGTGTGTGTGTGTGTGTGCGCGCGCACACACGTGAACCAGAGTTAAGAGAATCAAGGCTTTTCTTTTCTCTTTGGCTTTTCTTGGGTTTTTTGTTTTTCTTGTCCTTTCCTTTTTTACCTTTTTTCTTTTCTTCTCTTTTCTTTCCTCAGGTCTATTCCTTTGTGGGGCATTCTCTAAAAGACCTTGGGTGAAGTATCTTCCCAGACACTAGTCTGAGTGTGAAGAATCAGGCTCCCCAGATCCCATAAGGTAGGGAGGACCTCAGGGAGTGGGCTGGGACTCCTACTGGCCCCACCTTTGGAGCTGCTTAACATGTATACCTTACTAATTATCTATTCCAATACATATGTAACATGCATCAGATTAACCCTATTATAAGGTTTATGAAATTGTGGTAATCAATCATCTTCACAAATCCTCAATCTTTATATTTGTTGCTCAAAGATTCATCTACTCACAAATGTTAAGAACTGGGGCGCTTCTGTTTTTATCCTGCCTTTTTATTCCTTCATGCATCTATAAGTCATTCTTCATTTATCAAATGTGTATTAAGAAACTTCTGTGTGCTATCCTAAGATTATGAAAATAAAACTGTACTATAAAATAGCATAAAATGTGAATTTAGTAGAACACTCATGCTCCTCTATAAATGTGTGTTAGGCGTTACTGTGTCTTCTCTTTTATATGCAAAGATGAGAGCACTAGCCTGCCATCAGTGATATACATACTTTGAGCTGCTTTCTGGGTACGGCATAGGGTGCCGGAAAACACCCCTTCCATGCCTCAGGCTCTCTGTGATCCTGTGCAGTGATTGTGTTCTGAGACTCCATTCACTCATATACTCCAGGCTGGAGTCTCCACATACAGTGGTTCTGATGACTTCTAATTCATGTAAATGTTAGGGTTGTCTCCTTTTATTCTGCAAAAAGTACCTAAAATACCTTTCTTTTAACCATAATGGTCAACTGGTAGTGTATGCTGAAACCACTGATTTTCCAAATATAGCGCCTGCATTTAGCACTGAGAATAGCCCTTTAATTACTACAAAACCAAACAATATTTGGAGAAGCTTGCACGTTGGGGTGCAGCAGATGCTGGGGCACAGGGACTCTGGGTGCAGGTCCAGTGTAGCAGGCAGACCTTCGCCATGTGGAAGACTAGACCCAGACAACAGGGGAGTCAGCACACGGATGCATGGCCAAAGCACAGGAAAAAGGCATCTCAAAATAGACAACACTCCAAAACAGGCAGGCAGTGGGGCTGAATGAAGGCTTTCTGCAGGGGCAAGAGGCAGGCCTTCAGATGGGAGTGAAAGGACAGCTCGCATCAGGGGGACAGAAGAGGGCAGCGATAAGAAAGGTTGACTCTGGCAGACAGACCTGGGTTTGAATCCTGGTCCAGCCACTACGTAACTGGAGAAGACTGCTGGCGGATTCCATACCTGACTCTCTTCTTTCTGAGCACGCGTCCTTTGCAGTTAGTTGTGGCCATGGGACTGCATTCTTGCCAATGCACCGTGAATGGAAGCCGTTTGGATTGGTACCTTAGCATTTCCCACACCCAGTCCTCCATTCTGCCACCCGCTTGCAGTGACCTTGGTATTGAGAGGCAATACTCTAAGATGGATGGGGCCTCTGAATCCCTACCTGGAGGAAAGGCCTGGCCAGTCAGGAACACCTGCCCTGGATTTCAGGTGAGCAAGAAATACATTTCTACCTTAACTAGTACAACTTAGACAAGTTATGCAGCCTCTCTAAAACTCATCTGAAACCTAAGAGGAATATTAATTAAATGATTTCCTATCATCCTGCACAACCTGGACCCTCCTTCCCAGTCATCTTCCTGTGCCATTTCTTCACTCCACAAAGGTGCGCTCACACATGGCTGCTACCTGGGAGGGGTGCACCTTGGCCATCCTATTTCATCCTATTTTCGTGCCACCCACCACCATTTTTCTTCTAAATTTACTTCCCCCACCTCAAGTTCCTTTGACAGATGTGTATACCCACCTCCTGCTTTAATTTTCTTCTTGGCATTTATTACTATCTGATTTGTTTGGTTGTTTGTTTATAATATCTCCACCATTAAAATAAAGGCTCCATTATAATATAAATATATAACTATATAAATGTAATGTAAAATAAGTATATAAATATATATATTATTGTAAATAATATAAATATATATTATCAATAAACATAAAATACGATATAAACACTGTATCTTTTGGGTTTAGCATAGTATCTGATCTACAGGAGGCCCTCAGGCAATATTTGTTGGCTAGATGGATGGGTGGATAGATGGATAGATGGATGAAGCAGAGCCCAGCTCTAAGAATGGGAATACAAAGTCAAGGACAGACTAAGCAGCATGGGTGACTTCATGTGGAGCTAGAGTCCTAGGTTGGCTCTCTTTACCGTCTCCTACACCCAACTGGTCCAAGAGTAGGGAAGCCAGATATGTTCCTGCCTGCATGCCAATCCTCGGCCATTGGGTAGAGCTGCCTGGAACACTGAGTCAAGTGGGATTCTAAGGCTGCAGCTGTCTGGGCTTAGCAGAAATGAAGGTGATGGTCCATTAATGGTGTCTGTCTCAGAAAGGGAAGTAGGAAGTAGTGGTAAGCATATTTACAGTCCTTTTCCTGGAAGCTACTATGGGGCTGAACCTGCTGGTGTGCGTCAAATTATCTCAGCTGTAGAAGGAAGCGAGCCACAGAGGCTGGGGAAAGGCAGGACCTGACAGCACTTTTGAAATGCCATTTACCACCTGTGCTGGCTGTGATTACACCAAGGCTGACAGTCATGTGATTAAACGTGCTGAGATGATTAGTCTGAATGGGCTTTGGGCTCCTGGCTTTCTTCCCATTGATTTTCAATGGGTAATAATAACACACTGATAAATTCTACATAGGGAAAGGACGCAAGGGCACGAGGACTTTCACGCCCGCTTTAACCAGGCTTGTGTTCTCCTGTGACAATGGCCACATTTCACTAAATTAGTAGTTGTGCTAGCCCCCTTTTCATTCCTGCAGTATGATTTTTTTTCCAGTGGATGGCTTGGCTTGAAGCAAAGTACCCGAAGCCTGATGAAGCCTCGTCTGACAGTAATTGAAGATAAAGACTAAGCCTTCAAGTTTTGAAGCATGTCACAAGGAATTCAGCCTCGTTATATAGCAAACCATAAAGCTAAGGGGTCTGTTATTACCATAAAATGTATCTTGCAAAACCGTTTTCTATTTGTCCAAGACCAATCATCTCTTTCTCTCTTAGAAAGGAGAGAGCCACTTTTCTCCAGTCAGTTTTAAAGCCAGGATGCTGCCTAATATTCTGTAAGGCTTTAGGATTTGCGTAGCTCAGAGGCTGAAACAACAATATAAATGAGTTGTTTAACTTCTCAAAACTTCCCCCTCAAAGGTCACAGAGTCTCTCTGCTGTCCAAGTTTCTCCCTGG